>NW_019392730.1:145000-527578 GCF_000648675.2 Cimex lectularius | reverse complement strand
TATATATATATATAATTATAATTATATACCTATAAACGATGTTAAATCTGACATAAAAGTAAGAGGATTACCATGAACCAGAAAAAACAAAAATAAAAAATGATGAAAAAGCAAATGCAATGGTATAGCATAAAGTTCAAGACGACTACACTATCATATGAACAGTTACAGGACATGGTGACAAAATTAATAATTAAATTATTTTATAAAATTTTATCTGTATTCTCGTGCCTTTCAAACAAATGTAATTAATCTGGCTCACAAAACAAAATGGCGAAACAAGCTATTTTAGGAATTAAACCAATAAATCATACATCTCACTAACCATGCAGCAACATTTACCAAATTTCAACTTACAGTCAGGTTCTACCATATTGTGTCTAAAATTATAGAACTCATCCATAAGCCATTAGAACGACAAGTCGAATTCACCTCCTGTTGAATATGGCGTCAAGGAAGAATCCAAGGCAATAAGGTTGTGGACAGCATGGCAAGGCAATCTATGAAAAATGGGCAAAATTTAAAATCCCCCATCCCAGTTGAGGAGTTCAAAGGCAGTTTGAAAAAGGAAGTTATGGAGCAAGCAACTACACTCTTACTCAACTAGTAAATAATACCGGGATATAAACCCGACGACCAGCAGGAGGCCGTGGTTCCTTAACTTTCCAATGTCTAAATAATGTTTTTTTACCTCCTTGTTAGCCAAGGATCCGAACTTCAGGTGCATCCATCAGTAGCCAGACGCCACCAACCCGGCCGCAGCGAACGAACAGGGAATGACAGGGCTCCCCTCTCATATTCTCAGTCTTAAATAAAGGTCTAGATTTAAATCCTTTACGAGGGTCCGTTTTGGAGATGTGGATAAAAACCTTTCATCGAGATATCTGGAAAAGTCCACATCTCCCAAACCCCCGGAGCCAAACTTGCTACCTACTACCAACCCCACCCACCCACCGCAGACAAGCCAGCCGCGCCGAGCCCCCAACAGGCACAGCCCACTTTAGTTAGGGCAAGGGACTCATTTCAAATTTTCATGTAACACCTATAAACAAAATGTCCATACATTACTGTGTTTTTCAAAGCTAAAATGACTTATAGTTTATGAGTTTGAGCACTTCCTTCATACCGTATAACCTATCGAAAAAATATCTCCTCTCAATTAAATACCCTGGACCGATCATGATCTTATATTCTAAGACTTCAGGGATTTTGCTGAATTTACATTGTTCGTTCTGCTCCGGGTTTATTTTATGAAGGTAAATTCCACCAAGTCCATGGTTATACCTAAGCCTATTTATAATAGTGATATCCATCTTGGAAAATGGAACATTTTGAAACCAAAGATTTTTAGGACTGAGGATTTACAGAAGTATAGAATTTTCCAGTTTGTATACTTTCACTATACTTATGCCATTTTATCCAATTTTAGTTCTTAATTGCGCTTTTTGCATCTTAAATAAAAGTTCACTACAATGAATAGAATCAGGTCCAACCACGGAATAAGGAACATATATGAAGAAAATAGGGCATTGACGGAGTGACCTATGTTTATTATGCGAACAGAGGGAAGTCCTGGAACATCTCATAATGAAATGCAAAAAGTATAATAATGAAAGAACAAAGATGTTGGACAGCCTGTACAGAATTAGAAAGCTGAAAAAGCCGTTTAATCATAAGTCCGTACGGCAATTAAATTATTTGGAAGTATACAATTCAGTTTTGGCTTTTCTAAGGGCTACGGATTTAAAAATTTGATCATAAAGGGTAACAGAATGTCTCTGAGAAAATTGCGAAACAAGCAAAGGCAAACAAATCGTCGTATCGCTTACTAGTAATCCATAACACACTCAGACAAAGCCTAAAGTCCAAACGTGATGTAACCGAAAATAATGAGTGGGCGGAGGTTTCAATATTAATCATGTAAGTAGCATATACTAAACATTTATCGGACAATAGAAAGAAACATTAAACAAACGCTGGTAGTACTAAAATCTTCTAAAAATTTAATAATTACCGACAAGGTTTTTCGTTTGTTTGAAATCATCTCTTCATCATCTGTACATAGTACTGCTTCTTGTTAAAAGGGAATCTTTACTGCTGTGGATGAACTGAAAAGTAGTAGGCATATCAACTTTCCTTTTTGCCCCCGGGGAATGTTTTACCATCCGGAAGTGAGGGAAAGAAAACAAGAGGTCGAATGCGCCCCCAGGGCACCACAGAGGAGGGCCAAAGAATAAAGTAGTTTTGCCTTTTTCCGACGGAGAGCCGGCTGTTTGTGTTTGCCCGTCCAATTAACCGTCCGCGGTTGTCTTGTGGGAAGGCGAACCGCGGATTGAGGTTTCTTTCCCGATCAACGCCCGGTCCGAATTCGTTTAAGAGCCTCCTCCAGGGCTGTGCGAAGAGCTTTCCGGGATTGTTGGCAGATAACTATCTGAAGTGATTCTCTTTTCAACTTCCAAACGACTTCCTCACCGCCCTTTCCGTTTCTACCAACACTTGCCGCCTCTTTGATAAGATTAATTAAAGCTCGGAAAAGTTCCTCTTTTTCTTTTCTTACGAATTTGTCAACGTTTCCTTTTATCAGCAGTAAGTTGGGATTTTCCTGCGGGGCCACACTCAGAGGCCTACTTTAACCTGGATGATAATCAACCATAACAAATTGTGAACAAAAGTTGACTCTTTAACACATAACACAACACACCTATTGATATTACGTATTAAGCATATCCTAATCTTATGAAAATTAGTTGTGTTTTTAACAAATATGATGGTAGGTTATTGATTGTTAACAGTTAACGTTCAATGTTAAACTGATCGACAATTTCGATTTACTCTTACGCTAAATTCCTAAATTTAATAAAACTTTAGTTTTAAATTTTTAATTATTTTACCAGCTTCTACGTAATTATATAAATACTCAATTAATTATACAAAATTTTTTCGAAATGAAAAACTTGTTTCACAGGTGGGATTCGAACCCACGACTTTCGGCTCAATACGCCGCTGCTCTATCACTTGAGCTACCGTGACTTCGATCGCCCACGCCACAAACTTCTCATTTCGCCGAAAGTCGTGGGTTCGAATCCCGCCTGTGAGACAAATTTTTCATTTCGAAAAAATTGTGTATAATTAATTGAAAACTTTAGTTATTACTACAAACTTTTATGCCGCGTCACATTCGACATCGATTAAGAGTCTTTTTTCCCCCAGTTTTATTGTGTCTCTTTTTTTTTTTTTTTTTTTTTTTTTTTTTTTTTTTTATTTTTTTTTAATGGATACCAGGGACTGGAGGAGTTCCCTCCTGAGTACTGCAGCTGAGCTGTACAGCTTATTGTACTTTATCCCCGGCTCCATATTTTGGGGGAGGGCTCGCAACACAAATGTGAACTTGAGCCCCCGTTGTACCGGTGTTCTTCCATCGAAGAAACTCATTTTTGAAGGGGGTTGGGACCAAATTCAGGGTCGCTGAGATCCGATCCCGCCCCTTCCATTGATGAGTGCCGTGTCAATTTCTTTCAATTGCGGCCACCGGTCCCCTTAGGCGTCAGAAAAAGTCCAGAGGCGACGGTGGGGATCGAACCCACGACCGCGGGATCTAATAGCCGAGAGTCTGACGCCTTAACCACTCGGCTACCGCGGCCCCCCTGGTGTGTTGATAGGAGTCGGTGCTTTCAGAGAGATGAAGGTGATTGGAAATAGTGTTTCTGACTAGGATTGCCGTGCCACCTTTGGCTCTTTGTCCTGTGTGAGAAGTTTTGTAAGTTGTGTATCCGTTTATGTAAAAGTATTGAGTTTCTGTCAGGTGTGTTTCTGTTAGTAGTAATAAGTCAATATTTCTATCGTTTATTAATGGTTCTAGTTCAAGTTTGTGTTTTAGTAATCCATTTGAATTCCAGAGAAGAACTGTGAGGGTCCTCGGAGGGACCATAGGGAAAGTTTAGGAAGTAATTCGGATATAATTGTTGTAAGAAGGGATATGAGTGGGGTGTCATGGACCATAGTACCTGCACTGAAGGAGTCGGTGGCGACTAGGTAGGCAGAGGCACCATCGTCTCGGATCATCCAAAGCACTTGTCAAATCGCATACAGTTCTGCCACGTAAACGCTATAGATCGGCGGGATGGACACGAAGTGGACGCACACTGGCAATACACGGCACAACCTGGAAAGCGATTTATACCCTAGATACAGGATACGTAGCTCTGACAGTATGGGACACTGGGCAACAAAACGAAAGATATCTTCCCTAACTCTTGGGTTTCCGTCGTCTTCCTTCCATGGCATAGAATTGAGGAACACTTGTTCGCATCTAAGCTTAAGTAACCTTCGAAGAGTCGGAAATTTCATAGAACCATTATCTTGAACGTTTAGGTTAAAAGTTGCCTTAGAGTGGTCTAAGGCCTTAAAAAGAAGATACCTGTTTGAGGACTGAGCCCCTCGCGATACACAGCACACTTTAGTATATAAGTTATTTCTATTTTCCTTATATTTTTATTTTCAAGAAAGAAAAATGTATTTTCAAACAACCACTTAAGTAATTCCAACCATAAGGATGGCTTAACCTCTAATTACCAGTTGATTGTGTTGGACGAGTGTTCAAACCACGTTTTCATGTCATTAACAATGAAAAAGCCTAGGGATCGGCCGGGATTCGAACCACTGCCATGGCAAAAACCACCCGGCCACCGCGGTCCCCAACACCCTAGTATCTATAGCAAAGTTTTCTCTATAATGATATAATTGTATGGACCTTTCTGTATATTACTCTCATTGTTAGGTCTTTGGTAGATAATTTATTCATCGAAAAGTTATGAATATTGTGTCTCTTAGTTACCTAAATAATGTTCCTGAGGAAAAATGTAATTTGTAATAAAGTTAAGAGTAAAATCCACTATGGTTTTTAAAGACTAGTTCGACTGAACTGCTTATTTTTTTCATAATAACAAAATTACAAAATAACTGCAAAGGCTTATATTTTTAATCAAGAGTACGCTATTAATTAAACCGATCAGATCATAGATTCTAATAATCAACCTTGTCTACTTTATATCTAAAAAAAATTATTTCCCATTCAGGTATAGTAGTAGGTAGTAAAGGTAGGATTTCGAGGGTTCATTCTCATTTCTTTCTTTTATCTTTTTTTTAAATTTATTAAAATTAAAATAAACAAATAATTTAAAAGAAAAAAAAAGAAAAAATCATCAAATTGGAAGGATTATTTAAAAAATATTGATTACGTATGATGTGATATTCTTTTATTTTTTATCAAACATGAACCTTAGTTTAAAATCGTTTTACCTTGCTGCAGAAATGCGGATTTCATGGTTCGACTGAACATCATATTTTTTTAAAATTCAGCATAAATCATAATAATAAAAATATAAAACAATAGAAACTACAAAGGCCTATTTTTTCATCACGAATACGCTATTAATACTTAATCCATTCAGGTTTTAGTGGTGAATTGACCAAGTTACTTCTTTCACTTAATTGTTCTTTCCATGTAAGGTCTTGTTTGAGATAAAAGGCCACATCATAAGTCGTTGAGAATCCAATCCTAATTACATGACATTTGAAAATGGCAAAAAGAGAGAAAATTCGGATAGTTGTAGGTTGGAGAAGATGGAGAGTTGTCCTAGAAAATCGAATTCACAATAGCTCAAGTGATAAAACAGCGGCGTATCTAGCCGAAAGTCGTTGGTTCGAATCCCGCTCCTGACACTGAATTTTTTATCTCAACCAATACCTTACATCGAAACAATAATTAATTGAAATTAATGATTAAATTAAATCCCAGGATATCACAGATTTTAACAACCGACCTCGAGAAACGTGTCACATTGGTATCTAAAAACAATTATTTCTGATTCAGATTTAGTTTAGATAGAAAAAGTCGGATTTCTAGGGTTTATTCTCATTTTTTTAATGATTAAAATAAAGTAGGTAAAATATTTAATTTTAAAATGATTATTAAAATATTTTATTAAAATAAAATAATATAAAAAAGAAAAATTAATCAAATTAGAAGGATTGTTTAAAGAATAGTCATTACGTGACATTCACTTTTTTTTATCAAACATGAATCTCTGTTTAAAATCGTTTTACTTACTGCATAAATGTGGTATTCCATTCTTCGACTGGACAGGTTCGACTGAAGAGCATATTTTTTTCTAATTCAGAGAAAATCATAATAATATAATTATAACAACAGCAATGAATTATTTCTTTATCAAGAATACGCTATTAATTAAATCCCAGCAGATCATAGATTCTGACAACCGACTTCCAGAAACTTGTTGATATCTAAAAATAATTATTTCCGATTCAAGTTTAGTTTATGATCGTATTTCTGAATTAATTACTGCTATGTTTATCCTGCAAAAAAGGAGCAGGACAGGATATCACCAAGATTATTCCCGCATTTGCTAAAATCCGCTTCTTTTCCCTTCATGATCACTTTGTTGTACATGTAGCGTATGTAACGCGGACGTTTGAGAACAAGTGAAATTTATCAACGTTGATATAAATGTTAAACAGACAAATAAAAAGTTTATTTTTTTATTTTTTGTTTTGGGAAGTTGTTAAAATATATTATTCAGAATAAAGTTTAAAACATAAATAAATAATTAAACATAAATTTAGCCAGCTCGGCATGAGAAGTAGTTCTCTCTCTCGTCCAGCAATTGCCAGTTAATTTACAAGCCATCGGCTATGTAAACCTTTAATTAATTTCGCAAAAGAAGGCCTGGCAAAACAGGGACAAATTTAAAAAATTCTATATTTGTTTTTTAAATATTATTTCTTATTGTAAAATTAATTTTGTATTACTGGTAGAGAAAAAATATAAGTGTTAGGTTAGATTATTATTTCGACTGTCGTTTTTTGGTTATGTTAATTAAAGTCATCTTTATATTACCATTTTCAAATACAGTAAATTATAATATAATCAAAAGAAGTCCAAAAATGGCTTGGTGCTATGCTTAAAATTTATTGTAAATATTTTTAAACTGTTACTGATGTGTAATAACAAATGTTGTCTTCTATTTCTTCTATGAAAAATAGATCGCCCACATTTTGTACTTATAATAACCGATACTTATTCTATATTTTATGTCGTCTTACACTTTTCGTTAATTATGTAAAAATATTGATATTTTTCCTAACAAAGGACAGATTTTTGTAACTTAATTATTAAAGTGTGTAGAGATTAGTGACCGTTAATCGATAGTTATTCAGGTAACGTGAGATGCGGTCGGGTGTGATGTAGGTTACAGAAACACATTTTCTTTATCGTGCCAACGTTTCGATCTTTTATTGAGATCATCTTCAGGGCTCAAAGTGTATCCTTGCGTGTCGTGTTGAAAGTCTCAGTGGGCACTCTCAACACGACACGCAAGGATGGCACAATTACACAGAAGACAAACACTTTGAGCCCTGAAGATGATCTCAATAAAAGATCGAAATGTTGGCACGATAAAGAAAATGTTTTTCTGAAACCTACATCACACCCGACCGCATCTCACGATATCTGAATAACTATTAATTATTAAATCAAAAATAGATATTATAGAGGATTTGGCGCTCAAGCTGCCTGGCTATAGGCCACTTTCTTTTCTACTGCGAGGTTATATGAACCCTCCGAGTGCCGGTGTTTTTGAAGAAAGCCCATTTGTAAGTATGTCGTGTACGAATGCAGGACTGCTGGTGTCAAGTGTCAACGTCTAAATCGTTGCGGTCACCGACGCTCTTATAGGCTGGGTTTGAGAACGTTTTTAAGAAAAGAGAAACAAAATTTGTGTTAATAAGCGAATGTAGCAATAATGTTAAAATAAGCGTGTTTTTTTTTATATAATATAACCTCACTTATAACAAGTCCTATTAATGAAAACAGCAATGTAATTTTATTACAATCTTCCACTTTTTGTACCAATGATGGGGTGGAGGATCAGTAAATGTAGAAATAATTGTTCTAAGAGATGATTTATTCTCCGTATAAATTACGTACTGTTTTTTGAAAAGTTTCTACTCTGCCGTAATGCCAGGCATAGGTCAACAATAACGCCGAAATCAACTCCCAGTTTTCCAACTACATATGTCTTCTGTGGACAAGAGATGCCAGTTTTTATTAGCCATAATTTGGTACTTTTTATCCTGAAGTTTTTCCATTTCTCTCGTATTGTATTAGACTAATCTTATTACATCAGCTAGGATGAGGTTTCTTAACCGCTTTGTCCCCTTCTTTGTTTCAGACCAGCACGATTTTCTTTCTGTCGGCATTGATACTTTTGATTGTTCGTAACTTATATTTATTAGTGGATCTAAAGAAGATTTTACCAGGGATTGCAATAATTCTCTGAGCGATGCATACAACGATGTTTCTTTCATGTTCACTCAGTGTGAATGACATTCCATAACCGTATTATTTACCACATATAAAATGGGTGATTTTGGGACGACAAACATGTGAGATCATCGCTGGCCCTCTGTGTGTTTTCCTTCTGTTTCTCGTCTTTTACATGTATTTTGTTTTAAATTGCAGCCTTTTGAGCGTCTCGACCTGATTACTCAATCTCTACTTTTATACTTATAAAATGTAGATATCTAAAAGATTAGAATATTTGGAAGTCGTGAAGTGCAGTCTGGTGTGACGTAGGTTTTAGAAATGTTACATTAATGACGAGAATTTACAGCTTGTTTTAAATTATATGTACAAAGGAATAAAATTAAAATGAGAACACGACACAACTTCGTCTCACCTAAGGTTGGACTGATACAGTTAGTGAAGGCTCTGTGCACTCCTCATTATGCGCCCTCTAACGGTCGCCACCTTTTTTTTCGTTTTTTATAAATTTCCAATAATCCCGCAAATGTTGAGATGGAACCTAGTTCGTCACCATTTAAATTGCAGGCACTCCTCTTAAATGGATATATATCTTTTCCAACAGGAGTCTTCTCTCAAAGCCGACGACTCAAGATCTCCGCGGAGTCCAACTTGAAAAAATGACCATTCTTCGTAGCATGAGAGGACAACCCTGTGGTCAACTTTTTATGAATATAATTCAATCTGTGTTGGTTCATTCTAATGTGAACATTCTTATCTGTGTTCCCCGGAGATCTCTCTTGGGAAAGTATGCATTGTTGGTTTGATTATTGATTGTTAAATTTATATTAATTATGTATATTTTTCTTAATAAATAGGCCCTGATGATGGCAACACAATGTTGCCGAAAGCTTGGTGATCCCAACACTTTTGTTTTTCTTTCACCTAGTAAAGACCTTAAAGAAGATATTGAACTCTACATTGATTATCTGCAGGTCGATCTACAAACATCATTTCTTCAGTTTACACAACGTTGGAAAGCAGAAATTGTCTTTTAGTCTATGTCAATTATGTTTAGAGTATATTCAATTGGCAGTGAGAAAAATAAGGAAGAAATCGACGTAAACTACCCAAACGTTTTATTTCATATCTCCAAATATAATTAATTCACGGAGCACAAAGTCCTGCCATTGCAGGTACATATAAGGGGTACTAGACAAGTGGAAAATTTATTATGGATCGTTATGGTCGTTTCAAAGTTATCAATATTTTTGTGATTTTGGAAAAAATCAGAAAGCGAAAATTTGGAAGAGACAAACATATTTTTTAGTTTCCTCAAAATTTGAACCCAGTGGTTTTCGGTGTGGTGATTAGTGACCGTTAATCGATATTTATTTAGAAATCGTGAGATACGGTCTGGTGTGATGTAGGTTTCAGAAAAACATTTTCTTTATCGTGCCAACGTTTCGATCTTTATTGAGATCATCTTCAGGGCTCAAAGTGTTTGTCTTCTGTGTGATTGTGCCATTCTTGCGTGTCGTGTCGTGTCTGTACACAGAAAACAAACATTTTGAGCCCTGAAGATGATCTCAATAAAGATCGAAACGTTGGCACGATAAAGAAAATGTTTTTCTGAAACCTACATCACACCAGACCGCATCTAACGATTTCTAAATAAATATTAATACAGCATGTTAAAACATATTTGTAAGATCTATTTATTTCGTTACCTATTATGGTTATCTATTTATATATCGTTTACATCGTTTTAAACATATTTCTCATGTATTAACAACATAAATCTATAGAAAGATGCATTTTTATTTAAATATTTACAAAAATTAGTTTAATCAATTTTTTGTCAAAAGTAATAAAAAATGTTTTATCGTTGTCCGATGATGAAAACCTATTGAAAAAGCATAGAATATTGATATTCAAATAGACAAATCCGCAAATAAAACTGAAACGGATATTTTTAAGGAGAAAAATATAGACTACTCAAGAAAACTTAATAGGATATCAATAAAATGTTCCAAATTTTATGAGATATTACCAAAATCGAATTTTTCAAGTCTCATTTAATTGCAGTGATAAAAATCTTAACGTTTATTGAATCAAAACTCTGTCTATAAAACTAAATATTTTATTATAGTTCGAAAATACATAATATCTCTGAGAGATGCGAATAAAGAAGGATTCTAAGCATTTAGTATTTATTCTACTTATTAGTTTTCGTTTTTTTTAGAAATGTTCTAAAATTTTTCTTAATCATACTAATAAAAATTTATACTTTGAATTTAAATGTATAAAATTTTGGTGCAACCGTTAGTCATAAACCAAGACAAACCATAACCATATATAATTGTTTTTATAAAATATTGAAGAGGTTTATTTAGCCGAAAGTTCGTTAAACTATTTAGTACCACTAATGGCAATGACACAACTTAATTGCAGTACATTAGTAAGTAAATCAGAATATGTAGCGACATAAAATATTCCATTATCATAAACTTGTTTTGTGTAGAAACACAGTTCAACGAGTTTTGGACGAAGATAAATTAGAATTTTTTTCTGTTGGGGCTTTCTCTCCTGAATTAATTTCGAGCGTTTTTCGACCGTCGGGTCTAGGACGCAGACATTTTTGTTTGTATTATTCGAATTTTATTGGAACATTAGAGAACTGCAAAGATATAAAAGAACCATTGGTGGTAGTTCTGCTAATTATGCTCGAGCGCTTCCTGGCTTTTTTAGCTCATTAAATTGAAATAAGTCGTTTAAATTAACGGTGTTAAAATGTCTTTTATCTATTTCTTCGAATCGCTTTAGCAAACGGTCATATCAAAGTTTGCAAATTATAATTTACGTCAATGAAACTGTAAAACAATTTCGGGAGAACGAATTCCGTTCTGGAGCTTATTTTGATTTAGTTTTTTTGGATTTTTTATAATAACAATAAATAAAATATTTTTAAAAAATATAAAAAAATATTAATCAAATTAGAAGCATTTTTTAAAGATTATTGTTCAAACATGATGTGATATTCTTTTATTTATATCTATAAATAATTATTATTACATATATAATAATTAAAATCACAGTTGAAGAGGTATCGCTTGACTTATTTTGCTAATTTTGCTTCTTTCATGTCTGTCCTTTGCAAAACAAAACTGTTCCTCTTTATGACAAAGAGCTGCTTGCTCTCTATTATAAATCTGAAAACTGATACAAGGATGAAAGCCCGATTTTTATTTACGACTTTATCCTTCAATGTTTCGGAAAGCAAAAATAAAAACTGGACAGAAGATGATTCGATAAAGCCAGGTCTGGTGTGTATATTTAATTTAGGAATAACTTTGCATTGTAGTCCACTGTTTTTGGCGCAAAACGCTTAAATGATGAACTAAAGTATTTTTTATGAGGGTTCGCAACAGCACAGATCAATAATCCTTCAGGGTGCCGGTGTTTTTGAAAAAAATCCCATTTGTAAGTATGTCGGTTTTGAATGCAGGGCCGCTGGATTCGAACCCGGGACTTTCACCTTACAATGATGAGCCCCGTGTCAACATTGCGTCCACCGACGCCCCTACTAAAGTAATTCCTGTCATTAGGACAGTTTAAGGTTTAACAACACGATTGGTGACTGAACATGGAAGCAAACCACATTGCAATACTTTTTATGCTACTGCAATTTAAATTCCATAATTTTAGTACCTCATAATATAAATTAGAGTTTTGAAAATCAACTAGACGCCTATGAATAGCCATTTTAATCCGGCTTGTTTTCTCGGGAAAACTGATTATTATTTTTAATCATTTATATAGTTAGAGATTCCAACTTTGGAAGTGGTGATGTACAGTTGAGAGAGAACTAATTACCAGTTAAGTTTCTTCGTACTTGTTTGAATATCGGCAAAACAACCTGCTGTCAAAAGATCGTAGGATTAATCAAACTTTGCTTCAAAAGCTCATGTTCCATTCCAGAAATTTCTGAATATGCTCTAAATTGCCATTTTTGTGCCAGTACAACTCTCTTAGTGACTTTTTTGTAACTGTAAACAATAAATATGAAAATCTATAATTGTCCACACAAAACGAACAATCTGTAATATTCTTAAGTACAATAGATAGAAAATAGTTCGCACAGTATTTACGAGTCTGTCAAGCCTCATTGTACTGCGAAGTTCGACGCGTTTTGGCTTCTTGCCATCTTCTCTGGAGGTTTTCACAAACTTCATGTAGGTACAGTTTGAGGTGAAAGACCTAGGATTAAAGAAGTCTGATGGTAAAAATAACTTGGATAGCCAGATAAACAGTCGAAAAAGAAAACAGAAAATGAAAATATATTTGTTATCCTGCTTTTCTTGATTTTTACTTAAAATACAGTATATTCGCTATGACATTAATTGCGGAAATTATAAGTACACGTGCAGGTAGATTCATTTTTCCCTCTTAAGACACTACGTATGATTTTAATGATTTGGAAATAGAAAAACTCTACGGAAAAAAAAACAGTGTGATTTGTTACAAAACAAGGAAAAAACCAAATGTTACCCATCAACTTCCTTCAAGCTATTAACGGATTTGTACATTTACCATCCACAAAAACGCACCGAAAGAAAGGGGAACAATGCTTCTTTGCATTCCGTTCGCAAACGGATATTTTCCTGAATTCCGTCCGCCGCATTCCAGGTTCCAGAACCGCGGAGCAATCCGTAATACTCAGGCTGTTTACACGGCCCTTTTCGCTCTGTAATTACTCTGGAGGAATTCATCCCAGGGAGTCCGCAATTTCATTAACGGCCAAATCTTCTTTAACTCAACTATGCCGACTTTGAACACGGCAGAGGCAGTTTATCGAAGATAAATTCAGAGATTTGTAAAAGAAAACACTTTAAATCTATAGTAAGTCTAGCATTTTAATGAAATTTTTTTTTATCAAAACAAATAAAAATAAAATGAATGAAAATTATGTGTTGTCTCTTAAATCTCTTAAAAGCAGAGATTTATTTTTGAAGCCTCATCACATTTTCATCAATTTGTTTTCAAAATGGGATATATGTATATATAATTAGAAAGTGTGTGGACGGCAAACAGCTGAGGTCATTGCCAACCATCTGCGTCTTTTTCTTTGCTTTTTCTTCTTGCACTCGTATTTTTGCACTCGGTTTAAACTGCAGCCATCTGAGCGTCTCGATCTGGTTTCTGACTCTCTGATTTTAAATTTGTACCACATCGATATGCTAAAATTGCTAGCCTCTCGTTACATACATACACACACACACACACATATACAGGGTGAATTGCTACTCGTGCTACAAACTTCTCCAGTAGATTCTTCACCCTAAAATGAACAAAAAAGTTCATATTGTCCATGGTCCGATTCTCAACCATTTCAGAGTAATTTCGCTTTTTATCGATTTTGAAAGATATCACGTCCTGGCGTCGGAAAATCGTGATATCTTTTAATCTAAACATTTCTCTGAAAATCTAATAGCACCGTTGAAATTCCCGTTAATTTTTCAATAAGAAGATGACGGTGGCAAAATGTTTGGGCTAATTTTTTGTGTTTTATTTCAGCCAGAACTACAAAAAGAGTGGAAAATTGTGTAAATCGGAAAGTGTATAAAGTAATCCAGAGTTTCTAATTTTAGTCTCAGAAGGCAGCAAATTTGAGGAAAACTACCTGATTTAATAACGCTTCCAACGCACTCGTCATTTTCTTATTTAGTGGTTGTGAGACCAAGATGTTGATGACAAAAAGAGAAAAAATGGTGGTTCAAGGATTGCTAATGTTTGAGAGTGACTTGCTACTCGTGCTACAAACTTCACCAGTAGATTCTTGACCCTAAAATGAACAAAAAAGTTCATATTGACCATGGTCCGATTCTCAACCATTTCAGAGTAATTTCGCTTTTTATCGATTTTGAAAGATATCACGTCCTGGCGTCGGAAAATCGTGATATCTTTTAATCTAAACATTTCTCTTAAAATCTATAAGCACCGTTGAAATCCCCGTTAATTTTTAGAGAGAATCAAAATCATAATTCCATTGAAATTTTTTAATTTAATTTAATGCCCATTTAGTATGTAATGCTTAAGAAGTTTACAAACAGCTAGAAGGTCAAGGAAGAAAGACCCAAACGTTTTGCCACCTTCATCTTCTTATTGAAAAATTAACGGGGATTTCAACGGTGCTTATAGATTTTAAGAGAAATGTTTAGATTAAAAGATATCACGATTTTCCGACGCCAGGACGTGATATCTTTCAAAATCGATAAAAAGCGAAATTACTCTGAAATGGTTGAGAATCGGACCATGGTCAATATGAACTTTTTTGTTCATTTTAGGGTCAAGAATCTACTGGTGAAGTTTGTAGCACGAGTAGCAATTCACCCTGTATATATATATACATCACCACAAACATAGATGTCTGGTCTCAGAGTACTCGATCAGGGCGGGGTTAAACCCTAATAATTTTCTTTACTCTACATGTGTCTCACACTCACCCCAGTATTCGCGATATTGCTCTTGGCTTGGTTATAAGCAACCCATCTTTTTGCGCTAATAATTACATTTAATCCAATAAATTAACGCAAACAAAACACTCAATAGAAACATATAAGTCTGATCACATACACTCCTTCAGAGTACTCGATATTCCTGGGGGCGGGGTTAACTATATATATTTAAAAATCCCTATAGACCTGAGGTACCGGAATAGCGACCTGCGCCTGTTGCGTGCCCCAAGACTACGCACAGGTCCGATGATATGCCCAAATATTGTCTGTATCTTATATGTCTTCTATAACTGCAAAGATGCTCGACTGTTAATCTATCTTTGCATAACAGGCAGCTACACGGTCACTTTCCGGCCAGAAGTTCCCCATTCGTTATTTTTGTATGGCCTACGCGTATTCTTGTCAGTATGGTCTTTTCCTTTTTCGAACCGTTCTCCGTGGACCAGGGACCGACGCCTTTCATAACCTGCCACGGTTTATCAGACTTGTTTCTATTTCTACGAGCTAGGTTGTTTTTCGATTCTCTTTTTATTGAATTTGTAATTAATGGTTTTAGGTCCTTGGAGGTACAGGTTTTGGAAGTACACGTACATACTCCAGTAATATATCACTATTAATCCATCACTTCTGAGTCCAAATTTTGTTAAGCAAGATTAACAAGAGTGATGAAAAAATAGATCATTTTTGATTTAACTCATCAGGTCAGTTTAGTTGAATCCCTAACAAAAACTACAAAAACTAGCAATAAGTGCCACAAACTACCAAAATGACTCAATTTACAAGAGAAATTGTAAAACTAGTAATATATTGGGGTTAAAAAAAAATTATAGAAAGGGACAAAATAGCAATACAAAATACAAAATAGAAACTTCAGGACTAAGTTTCGATAGTTAATATAAGAACTACAAATTTGATATCCAAAATATAAAAGGATTAGACGGAGAAATAAAAAATTAAAATATATTAGATAATCTTTAAAAATGAAACATTTATTAACAAATTGTTTTTTCATGAACACAAAAATAAAAAAAGGTGAGTATAATTGTTTGGATAATACTAAAAACATTGGAAATGAAAGTAAAAATAAAAATTCTATATTCTGTAACACTTCCAAAATTGAAGCGTTATTAAAAAAACAGTCAGCCGCTGCCAATTCACTGTTTTCATTTGTTTTTTAACTTTTGTTTAATTTTTTGCATTGTTAAGTAAATATTAGGAATAAATAAATTGTACGAATTAAAAACATATTTTCAAAAAGTAATGTAAAATTAACATTTTTTCCAGAAATAAAATATAGGATGGAAAATAAGACAGGATTGCCAACTAATTTTTCAGTTCTATTTTTAACAAATGTGTAGAGATTAGTGACCGTTAATCGATAGTTATTCAGATATCGTGAGATGGGGTCGGGTGTGATGTAGGTTTCAGAAAAACATTTTTTTTATCGTGCCAACATTTTGATCTTTTATTGAGATCATCTTCAGGGCTCAAAGTGTTTGTATTCTGTGTAATGTGCCATCCTTGCGTGTCGTGTTAGAAATTACAACAAAGAAGGTTAAAACATCGTAAGACGAGAATAAATATATAGCTTTTTTTAAGTATTTTGTACGAAACATGATTTTTAGCTAACAAGAAAAATACAATGTGATTATGTAATATCCATAGCTAATATAATGAAATAATACAGATATGATTTTTGAATTTTTTATGGGAATGAAGATCGAGTATGATTTTTTAGTTCACCAAACGTCTTTCGATCATTTTGTCAATCATACCCACGCTGTTTTATTTTATTTTTAGACGCGTTTGGACGGTTCACGGATTATAGACGTAGATTTTAGTTTTCGACATATTTAACGATAACATGGCGGAACTAATGTGGATTATTTCAAAGAATCTTTACATTCAGTAAAGTATGATCATTATTGCCGGATTTCTCTGTGTAGTCATCTGGGTGATGATCCTGTAATTAGGCCGTTTCCGATTATCCCGGTCTGAGTATGATGCTGTTTCAGTCCGAATCGAAATGATTATCTTTGGTACTAAGGTACATTGAGAAAGTTCTTCTGGACGATGTCCTGTTTGCTCCATTTATTGGGGAAAACTTCTTGTTACTGCATGATAATGCTCATCAACATTTATCAGACATTATAAATAGATCGTCCGGCTCTTCCAAAAAGCGTTGAGCAGCTTCAAACCACTCTTGTTGCAGATTATGATTCTGTTTCAAAAGCAAACGAATAATCTGTAAGTTGGTACTGTTTGGATGAATAAACAAATTCAATTGTAATTGCCAAGCTTTCCACCTAGTTTAAAATCAATATTATGGCAAAACAATTTTTAATATTCTACACAGTGATTTAATTAAATTTTTAATAGATGATTTTCTAATTTCTTTGAAGACGAAATGGACTGACGCAGACCATATCAAGACCCAGATTATTCGTGAGTTAAAAATTGGTTGATAGACCTAATACTTTAACCCCAAAAGATGATTATATAAAGAGATTACAAATTGACATGGGATTTTTGTTTGTAATTTTTTTATATTTTCAAAATTTCATTCAAAATTCAAAAACCATCATGAACATTTTACAACTGTAACGTTATGTGAGGTATGCAACTCCCTCGAAAAAATGTTTAAAATTAAATAAGATTATAATTTTTCAAACTTCCCTACTCTGACAATAAAGTACTGTCAAAATAAAGCCGACAGTTATTAACTAAACGAACTTACTATTTACTAAAGTTCGTCCGAATGAAAAGATGTTATTAGATAGATATAATAAGTATTGTTCACTGACAAATTATTCATTCAAGCTATAGAAGAGGAAAAGAAGTAAAGTTGTCCCGCATCATTAAAATACAACCAAAAACGAATTATCACTAACGATCAGCGGTGATGGCTGTTCATTCGCCGGCGTGCCGCGAAACTTCACACAGTCGATTTATTCCACTCAGGTATTGGAGTTCCGAAGAGTAATCAAAGCGAGCCTGCTTTGAAGTTTTTTCATTAAAAAATTATATAAATTAACTTTTACAACACAAAATGACTTTTTGCATTACGAAGTTAATTTTCCTTTCCCCTCCTTCCTTCCTTTTGTTTACGATTAAATTATTTTCGTAGAAAGATTTCAAAAAGGGAGAAGAACATGATTCCTTTTACCTTGTAAAAAAAGAAAAAGTTATAATACCTTTGGGTTTGTAATTTTAATATTGTAAAAGTTAAATGTAATCCAAAAGTCTGACTTTCATAAACATACACATTATTTTAAAAACATTTATTCATTAAAAGTTGTAAAATTTTAGTGGAAATACTCGTTTAACGCACGTTATTTTTGAAAAATATCTCCGTTCTCTATTTGGTTTTGGTTTATGTGTAGAGCTTAGTGACCGTTAATCGATAGTTATTCAGATATCGTGAGATGCGGTCGGGTGTGATGTAGGTTTCAGAAAAACATTGTCTTTATCGTGCCAACGTTTCGATCTTTTATTGAGATCATCTTCAGGGCTCAAAGTGTTTTTCTTCTGTGTAATTATGCCATTCTTTGAGCCGTACATCACACCAGACCGCATCTCACGATTTCTAAATAAATACATTTCTAGAAAGTTGCGTTTGAATTTGTTTTTAAGTATTTAGTATTTGTATTTTGGGTAAATCAAAGTTGTATTGTTTTTCAAGTGGTGTGTGGACAATGCTGTCATATTAGTATTTGGTGTTTTAAAGTCATAGATGTGTTGGTTTTTCCGTTTTTCTAGATATTGCTATGTAATTCATATTTATGATGCTCGACAGATCGTACGGTTAATTTTATAAATTAAATCGGATTTGTAGGCTATTGTTGTTGGGTCTTTGACATTGGAAAAAAGTGTGTATACTGTTTTATGATTTTTAAAAGCTATTTTAATGTGCTCTGAGGAAAGAAATTTAGTTAATTTGTGTAACACTGTTTGGACAAATGGAATGAACATGTATATTGGTTTGTCTTTGTATGATTGTGTTGATGATGTGTAGTATGTTGTTTTGTGAAGATGATCTCAATAAGAGATCGAAACGTTGGCACGATAAAGAAAATGTTTTTCTGAAACCTACATCACACCCGACCGCATCTCACGATATTTGAAAAACTGTTTTGGTTTATTTTCTTTTTCTACTTCTCCATCTTATCTTTCTACCCATACCAATGGCAATGGATAGGCTTAGACAGTGTTACGAGGATCAATATCAGTATGAAATACGTGCTTAACAGTGATCCATTTTAATTCCCTGCTCGTGTGTCTTCCCTTACAACACAATCGATCGAACGCTTTCGTAGTCTATAATCGCATTATTGTTTCACGAATAAAGAAGCTTAAGAAAAAAATGCTCTGCCGTTTAATGGTTAAGCCCGGTTAAATAATAAATACGTCTTTTAAAGGTAAAGACATTATTTATGTACAAATTTAGCCAGCTAATCGAGTCGCTGTTGGATAAGATTATTTCATTAGATCGTTTAATTTTAATCAGTCTTTCAGTCGGTCCGTCTGAAAGGTGAGTGGATCCAAAACAGAATTTTCCACTTAAACGAAATAGACCCTGCAGCCTTGCAATTAGAGGAAAAGGCAATTTGGCCTTAGATCCTGTGTATTAATTTTATCCGGGCCATTGGCTTTATTGTTACTAAAAAACGGAATAACGCCATTGTCCCGAATTCAGAGGTGATTCCACTATCCCTAGGTTATTTTGTTATTAGCCTATTTAGAAAACAAGCCATTTTCCATTTTCAAATACAAACACCGCCTCTCGAGGTAATTCATTTATTTCTATTCGGTTTTAATCTGTCATTAATTAAAAATATCTGAGTTAATCCATGAACACAATGTCCCTCTATTGTCTATAAACGAGAAGCACTTAAAGAGTGATTATCCCGTGCGTTAGCGCGCCGTTTGTATCCATTTGGATATAATACCAATCAGTGGAAAAAAAATTTCGTTAGAATGAGCTTGCAACAATATGTAATTGGCATAATCTGACCATCGTCGAATTTCGATAATTGCAATTTCTCGTATGGGCGGTGTTCCTCGCCGGCCACCTGTTTCTCCCTTTCAGTAATGCAATGCACGATCCTTCGACGGTGCAGGACATCGGTTGTGAATATATTATATTATATTAATTACAAGAAGGGAAACGCGATGTTTCATGGGAAATAGATTTTCTCGTCGAGTCTCGTGGAACTCGACCTATCCGTCGCCATTTCGCTTCCGGTAATAAATAATTAATCCCTCTAACAACAGAATAAATTTCAATTTATAATTCCATCACGGCACTAAAACCCAACATATAATTTACGGGACAAATGCTTTCCAAAATCATATAAATTTGATTAATTTTGCTTCGTTTTATTATTTCCCTTGCTTAATGTTTTTATTTGCATGGCAAAACTCGTACATTTTATTTTATTTTTTGTAGGATTCCACGTCCGTAGGTTATTTGTATATATTTTTACCTTTTTTATTTTTCTGAAAAGGATATTCTTTAGACAGGATTAGTCCAAGAGACATGTTTTCATTTCACATCTACGTTTCAAGCTGTTTCTCCTTTTTTCCTATCTTCAGAAAACCCTTTACAAGAAGTACAGTCATTTATTTTACATTATAAAAATTAGTAATTCATTTCATTACATTATTATTTTTTTATTTATGATTAAAAACAATTCTTTTGGCAGCCACACACCGCACGTTCTTTTTTAAAGTATTTTAAAATTTATTTATTAAATTAATCCATTTGCGGTTAGTGGTCTAGTTGACTATAATAATTATTATTTTTATGTAAAATCTTGATTGAGATGGAAAAGCTAGCGTCAAAAGCGGGATTCGAACCCACGACCTTCGGCTCAATACTCTAACCATTTGAGCTATCGTGATATCAACTGATTTTAAAAGCTATTGAATTCAGTTAATTATTGAGTTAAACATAAGATTTAAAGCATTTTGCTCAGGATTGCCTCAAAAACATGTAGGAACTGATAAATAATTATCTTATATCAAAAAACTATTTTGTCCAAACTTTAGGTTTTTTCACAAAAATTAACAATTTACATTTTTAAAAACCCTTAACTACGAATATGCAGGAAACTAATAAAATCAAAACGAAAAATAGAGAGTTTAATAGACCGTATAAATTGTGAATGTACAGCAAAAAATTACTGAAATTCGGTAAAATTCTACATTTCGGTAAATCAATAGAAAGTAGCAAAGCTCATGAAAAAGAAATTTATATGAAAATTAAAATACATGAAGTAATAGTGGAGTTAAACAAAAATATAAGATATAAAAAGAAGTTGGTACGAAAAACGCATTCTTTCCCTAAGTGCTGTCTTTTAAGACCAAACATTAGAAGCTTTATTTTGTTAAGTACATATAGATTAATTAAAGCTGAAGATTGGTAATATTATCATTGCATAGATTAAATTTATAATTATAAATCATAAAGTATTTTATATTACAATAAAACTATATAAAAATTGTGATACATATGATTTATTATTATATGTTATAAGATTGTTTTTATTGTTTTAGGTAAGGCAGGATTTACTAAGGCGAAAAGAAGTGAGTTAAATAATATCATTATATTTTATTATATTCAATTATTGTGCTTTTAAAAGTCTCAGTTCATAAACAGTGGTATCAAAAAAAAAATTTAAACCTAAAATAAACAATGCTGATGTAGAAAGGTTGATGATGCGGTTTATAGTATCTCATCTCATAAAATGGCACACTGACTTTATTAAACTTTCCAGCTCTTATGATAAAATTCGTATGTAATAAAGTTCCATCTCAAGCCCATGTTTTTCATGGGTTAATTTTCATTGATCATAACGGATATCTCGTTAATTTTATTGCTGTTTTGAGCTACCAAAGTTGATTTTTCGCTCTGGGTGGTTTCCCCCCTCATCAACTGTTAAATCCGTCGTCAAATTAGTCCCAGGTTGAGCTCCATTAAGTTGCTTTGATCTGAGTATGAGTATTGATCTACCAAGAAGAACATTTTAATCATTAACAAACACACCTCTTCATATTTTATATTATTGCTATAATTTGAAAAAACCTTAACCTTTTAATACAACATTTGAAATACATATATACACCAACAGTTTTTCTCTATAAATCCAATTTTTCTGTAATCATATTATTACTCTAATTTACCTACTGTTAATCAATAACAGAGAAAATAATAAAAATTGTTTGTATGGTAGATAAAAATAATGCTGCTAAACAACATAATAAACTAGATAGCATTGGCAGTTTAAGGAACAGATTTTTTATACTATATTCAGAAAATAATTAATACAAAGATTATCTTAAAAAAATATTTTTCAAATTAAACCTTGCTCTAATTTTATTAATAACTTTTGGTTAATTAATGCTTGGAACTGAGCAACCACTGCAGCTTTTTGACTTATTGTACATTTCTTAGTTCTTTCTAGTTTAGGTTAATTGACTCGATCCTTCATAAAGGAATACCAGTTCATCGGTGGTACTCATTTTACCCGATCTTTCTCTCACCGTAGTTTATGTCTCAATTAACCTTTCAAGGCCTAATGTTGCCTTAGAAAAGACAATTTAGCTATTTTGTATCAAGACTAACGAAAAATCTCTGAGTATAGATTGATATTAAACAAATCAGTGTTGCCAATACACGGGCAGAAACAGAACAGGAACTGCGCCAGCCCTAAACTCATTTTCTTCTAATCTTAAATAAATTTTCTGTAGTTGACTTGTTGACTCGGCTATAAAGCAACCTCCGTCAAGAAAAAGTTAAATTATGAAATGGATGTGAACAATTTATGGTTGGCAACTATAACTATATATAAAAAATCGGTTTTTTGAGATAAAAGATTTCAAGATGGAAATTTTTACAATTAGATTGGCATTGAAAAAATCAGTTTGCAACAAAACGAATGAAACAGAAAGAAAACACTACACCCCTTAACCTCTTGGGATAAGGTATGCTTTAAGAAATTTGTACGAAAAACGGGGAGATCAGGGGTGAAACCATGAAGATCCGCTTTCCTCAGGTCTCTATTTAATTAGAAAAATTACAAAAATACCATCACATATGTAAAACTTTATAACTGCTTAATAAATGTATTTAAAATTTTATTTTTTTAACTTATAATTACCCATATGTTTTTAACTCAATTAATTAAGAATAAGTTGATAAAAATGATGTTTTTAATTATCATGGACATTTTCAGTTATTATGGCCTCATCTCTGATTTCACAGTTTTCCACTATTTATCATCAAAGGCCAATACCATGTTCATCGCTATTTAGAAAATTTGCTACATTTGTAGTTGTCATAAGGCGACGATGAAAAAGAAAGGGCGATTCTTTAGCATTCGAAGAAATATGCTTGGCGGCTTCCTCACCCTTATCGGATAATCTATAAGTGAGGTCATAATTGAACATACCTATTTTGTGTCGGTGTTTTATATTTATCATTTTATAAAATATCAGTATCTGTTTATAGCCCGCTGAGTTTTATCCTACTTTAGCAATCCTTTATATTTGCCAGAGTTGTGTTTTTAACTAAATGACTACTGGGTTTGCTATTTAATAATAGTGTGAAAATGAAAATGAAAGTTTATGGATCATCATACTTTTGCAAGTTAGGAAGTTATAAAGACACTAAATGCGTATGCACCTAGCTCCCAATAAATCTGGGAATTACCTAACGGGAAAGAGAAAACGTAAAATTTTTCGTTAAGGTCGAATCTGCGGCGTGAATGTATAAGAAGATAGGAACAGGATAATCAACTAGCAAATCGTACAACTGGACGCACTGGAACGTGTGCGAGGGAAGCTAAGATTTTCTTAAAAATCTCTATTCCTCTCTCTCTCTCACTCTCTCTCTCTCTCTCTCTCACTCTCTATCTCTCTGCCTCCATCTCTCACTCTCGGTCTTCCTGTCTGTCTGTCTTTCTCTCTCTCTCTCTCTCGCTCTCTGTCTTTCTGTCTGTCTGTCTGTCTNTCTCTCTCTCTCTCTCTCTCTCTCTCTCTCTCTCTCTCTCTCTCTCTTTCCTTCCCGTTTTATAAATAGATAATTTTTCTCTCACGCAGTTGTTTTTTCATAAGCAATAAATCTTTCTCACTCTGTTTAATTATATTTAATTTTTTTTTACTTTTTACTGAGTTTTGTTTCTCAACATTAATAACATTCCAATTAATTAGACTTTTTATGTAAGGTCTTGGTTGAAATAAAAAAATCTCAATTTTTATCTCAACCAAGACCTTACATAAAAATAATAATTAATTGAAAGGAATAACTTGGTCAATTGATCACTAAAACATAAATGTATTTTGCAGGCTATTAGTAGCATAAAATATATAAAATTGGTTATGATTATTTGAAAATGTTATTCCCTGGTAATATGGTGAATGATAGAACAATCAAATGGAAAAATTTTTATCGCATCATTAACAAAATATTACCTCTTATTCTCCTGTCATAAATTATTTGTATGATATTGCCCATAACTAAGTGCCATTTTTATTTGATGAATAACTCCAACTGGCAGGAATCGATTTGACGTAATTGATCGTTTATAGGGATTTTTCTAAATTATGTTGTTCGCCACAAAAATAATTGTTTTATAACGAATTAACTTTCAGAGCGACCATAATATAATAATAACTTATTCATAGTTTTACAAGGCTAACAACCGTACACTTTATAATGCCAAGAAATACGTTTAATGATCTAAGTTTATGTAAAGTGAGCTGAGTTAAATATTTTCATTTTGAGTTTTTTATTGAATAAAAAGTTAATGGGAAATAAAGCAAGCTTTACAGCGTAGGTTAAAAAATTATGAGTAAATAAATCAGACATCAATTAGATTCTATCCAGCTACAACTTTCTCAACAAGGTTTTTACTTTCTTGTACAAAGGCCCTGGGTTAAAAGTTGTTCTTGTTTTCTTTCTTATCATCACCGCGTCCCCTCTTTCTAAAATAAATTGGTCACAATTCTCACAAAAGAGCCATCAGCGAGGTTCGCCCGGGACTCTGGAGTACTATAAACAGTTCTGCTGCTAAACTTTAATCATTATTTTCATTCAGACCTTTTTATTATTAGTAGAGAAAAGAAGGGGGAATAATTTAAAATTTACCCTCCTCTGGCCCTGTGTCCATTTATATTTTTCCATAAAGTCTGTGGAAATTATTTAAACAACGAAAATAATTCTTTAACGGTCAAACTAAACTAATTTGACGTTACTTACATATTACTATTTGCCAGAACATACGGTATCATTTTGTTTTGAATAAATTATCAATTAAATTTTTTATGATAACACGAATATTCTACGCTAAGTAAAAATGAATGGAGTGTATTGAAGTAAGGTGATCTAAAAATCCTTTTTTAAAGGTTAACAAATTTATTTGCACTTTGTGATTTAAATGAACACTAGTCCATACCGGATTTATGATAAAACCAACGTTCCAATATAATTTAGTTTTATAAGACGTGCAAAGGAGGAAAATTGTCGCAAAAAGTTAAAAATGGACATGGAATCAATCACATGGAAACAAAGAGCAAAAACCGAACCGTCCCAAACGGCAATGGTGATAAATTATGACGTGTTTTAAACAATGACATCGGTTGTTGATCTAATTGTTTACAGAGTCCTCTGGGGGTTCGAAACGGTCTTTTCACGGGCTTGTTTAAATTTCAACGTGGCTTCGATACCAAAAAATTTCCTGTTTCGCGAATCCAATAAAATAAAAGCTAAAATGTTTTCACGTCGTATATTTCACTATTGTACATTATAAGAAACGTTTGTATAAGTGGAACCAACCAGTTTTAAAAATTCTAGTCCAAAAAATTTAAAAATTATAATTTCTTTGACTCCGATCATGCTCGGTTACGGCTTGCTATTTTGGCGTAATTTTACAATCTTTAGATCTTTATCAGATGGTTTCTCAGATTTTTTTAAATGTTTAATTTCCTTTTCCACATCGCCATTTCATAATAATAAAAATGTCGGTTTAATGTTATTCAAAGAGGATAATTTTGTGATCAGCTAATGCAGAGCAGATGATTTTTTTTGCAATGACTACCAGTCATGCTTGTGTAGTATGAACTGTGATTCGAGAATGCTGAACAATTGAGTTTAATATAATGTGAAAATATTTATTAGTCGTTATTACCAATAATAATTAAAGTTTTTGCGTTTTCCTTCGTACCTTATCTTCTTGTGTCTCTTCTTCTTTTTCTTCGTCTATTTCTCTAATAAACACTCTCTTTCTCTATTTCTAATTTTGAAGTTCTTTCTTATGAATATATCCTTGTTCTAAGGCTCTTATTATGTCATATAGCTCATTTCATAATTACTTTCAAACCATTTCTTATTTTTGATTAGTAGTAGTACTATATTCGAACCATCATTTACAACAAGTAAATTTTTCTCGTCTTAAAACCGGCGTTCTTACAATTTCTAACCATTTCCTTTTTTTGGTGAGTTTTGAGGGTTTTTTTCACTCTTTACCAATGACAAATTATTTAATTTTTCCGAAAAATATAATACATTTTGTAGAAGATTAAATATTTTTTCACAATATACAGTTTATAATATTTTAAGAAGTTTAACGGTTTACGATAAGTTCAAAGACAGTGTTTTAAAGTATATAAATTGTTAAATTAATTTTGTGTGACCTTCATTGTGTATCAACTGAAAAACCCTATTTTTTTTAATTGGTCAATTTTATACCGTTCATTTTTCAGGATTTTGTTTTGGTTATTGCACCAATAAAACTTCGCAATTCCATATACTCTCCGATCGTCCAAATTCTTAGATATGTCCTCGATTAGGATCATATTTGGGCTTTTCGCTGGCCAGTCAAGGCTACTACTACTATGTGTCTTTATTGTTTAATATATACACAAAGTTTACAGATCGGCAGTATATATTACAGAGCAAGAAAGACGTTCCTCATGGTTTAAAACCGTCTGAGAGAGTCTAGCACATAAACTTATATAATTAAAATCTCTCTTCTTAGTATTTACAAGTAAATATAATTAGTATTTACAAAAGGAATGCATACTTTCTTCAAAAATTTCAGTAATGTAATAATAGAACATAATTATATAATAATAGCAAAAATATGATTCCAAACATATACATCTCTTATTTATGATTACCTATATGAACATAACTCAATAATAAAATAAACTAAAGTAAAGTAAATGGAAATAAAAAAGTAATAAAGTACATTACTTATACAAGTACAAATAAATGAAGTACATTATCTACCACAAGAGATAATAGTAAAAAACATTGATATCCTGAAATTACATTTATCGCTATGTGTGCCTCAGCGACCACTTAAAAACCATAATATGTTATTTGTTCCACACTACAAAATATAATATGGACTAAATTCACCCCTACAAAGAATAATGAGATTGCTGAATTATTATTCTAATGAAATAGATGTATTTCGCGATTCCTTGAATTCAGTTAAAGTTAAATTAAAATGTTTACTTCCCTTGAATCATTAAGCCTTGTGTTTTTGTTATTATTGCTTAATTGTTCATTTGTTCTCTTTGTTATTATGCGCCTTTTTTGACTACTCCTCTTGTAGATTCTTTCTGTTGGAGTTATAATAAATAAATATAAGTGTTTAAGATATAATTTTCAGGTTGAAGATGAGCTTTTCACCTATTCGGGGGAAACCGACAAAGGAAGCCGCCTCCACCCTCACCAGGTGCCTCTGATTCTGGCTCTAAGAGAATAAGCCTCTTTGCAGAAATTTACCAAGACAGTCCAATCCTTGCCATTAATATATTCTAGCAGAATCTCACTAGATAGAGTTTCCCTAACAAAATAGTGTTTCCTGACAGCGGTCAGTGCAGGGCAAGTTGCCAAGAAATGGAACAAATCCTCCCGCTCTGTACAACTACAAAGTTCACAGTTAATATCCTGCTGCTTGAAGTGTTTGTAGTTTAAGTTAAACACAGATCCCCCCGACACTTAATTATCCACCGCATGCTATCTAAGGGTAGCGAGAGATTCATTAGATAATTTGGGGATTTGAAAAGAAGCTCTCTATGAAGTGGGAAACTGTCTGGCCATAGGTGTATAAAATTGTCTCTTTATATTGTCACAAATGGACCGCCTAATTAGTCTCAAACCATCCCTCTACAGTTCAACTCTTTCTTATATTGTTCCGGTCTAAGGACACGTCCAAATTAAGTTGCATGATATGCCTTTTTATTTCCTTAAACCAATACATATCTTTATCAACAATCTGCTTGGCTAGGATCATCGGGAGTCTATTATCCGGTAGGGGTAAAAATTCTTATTATGTAGTCGAAGTGAAGTTTCACAGTGTAGAGAAAAATTGGCAGGATTGGCTGGCCAGTTAAGGCAGTTTATTTCCATGCTGTTCGTGTGAACATAGGCACTGACTCGCTGAAATATCCAATTTTCACATGTTAGAATTTCGACATTAGGCACAAGACGTTCTATGAACAATTGTTTATGTTCATCAACATTTATCCTACTAGAATAAATGTCAGAGAACCCACACCATTAAAAGAAAACCAAACCCATACCTAAACGTCACGACCGACAATTTGCGTTTTAGAAAATAAATTTTCCCTCCGCAAATCGTGCCAATAATATTTCCATCCATCAGGTCCTGTTTTTCACCTAGATTTTTTCTACCGTTGTTCTCTTTGAAATAGAAACTATTTTTCACAAAAGTTTTAAAAATTTCAATGCGAACTGTTATTTTGCGGCAACTGACGTCATAAAACAAAACATTTTTATCCAAAGTCGCTTAAGTAACTTTTTAGGCATAATGATTAATAAAAAGTGTAATAGATATACTCGGCTAAACATAATTATTTATCAAAAAGAATTAGAATCCCTGAGAAGTTTGATATAAATTGATTTATCGTACAGTTCTAAAAATATTTTTTCGGGTGATAACGACGGATTAGTGACATTGTCTTGTTAATTCTTTTAACCAAAACCGTTTTTATGTTTGTCGGTAGAAAAATTTTATACGGACATATTTAAATAAAATATGTAGAATATAGCATAGTAGGTTATATAACCTAAATTGGTTATATCCTTAAAGTTTTTATTAGGGGGTAACTTGATTCTTCGATAGTTAAGCGGCAGAAAGTTAAGAATCCACTTATTCATTTTACGATTAATTTTCGAATCTCCATCCAACAACCAATTTCATTGCATATGAATTGCCCAGGATAAAACGTCGAATCTTTATAAAAGTACGTTCTGCCAAATGAGAAATCTTTAAATATAGAAATGATAAATGATGTAGTGAGTGTGGTGTTCAATCCTTTTTAAAAAGATAGTTCCCACTCACAATAAGTTGTTTTGCAACGATCCGGATTTCGAGCCTTTTAGCACATCATCAGGTTGAAGGACTTCCACAAACACGTCTCTCGACATGAATTGCCAAAGTGAACCCGCTGATACTTGCGCCAACGCGACGTTCCAATTAGCAGCTGATTTTTTAATGGCGCTCAATTTGAAGGTGCGAAACGCGGAAATTATAACACAAATAAATATTATACTAGTTAATTCTTTATATTATTAAATTACTATAAAAATAATAACAATTAAAATAGAGTAATTATTATTAGTTTAATCATTTGGATGTTTGATATTATTTATGTACATATTTAAAATGTGAGGTAGATCAAAATCTGTTATATTATTAATGAATTTATCACCATGTTCAATTTTACATTTTTTAATTTCAAATTTCTCAAACCAATCTAATTCTTTCCCTTTGTTGTAATACTCTTGTATTTAGCTTTGAATTGAAATTATGTTTTGTTTCATTTAGGTGGTCCTTAAATTCAGAAAATTTGCTCGATTTAGGCAAGTGTTCTTTTACTCTTGTTTTTATTTCTCTACCGCTTTGTCCTATATATTTAATATCACAATCATTACAATTGAGTTGGTAAACCCCGCTTTTTGCCAAGTTGTCTAATTTGTCTTTAGGTTTTGGGAGGATGTTTTTAAGTGAACACGTACTTCTAAAAGCTATTCTAAATCCTTCTTGTTTAAAAATTTTACTAACTTTTTCCGATAATTCACCAATGTATGGCAAACAACGGAAACCTAATGATTCATTTGTGGTGGGGAGGCTGAGTCCTATTGTTGATTCGTTTAAAGTTAATGTTTTTATTCTTTTAACTAGCAACCTGTCAATAAATATTTCTTGATACCCGTTGTTTTTTGGTCAGGTTTTAATAGTTTTTAATTCTTTTTTATAGTTATCAAGTGTCAGCGGAAGTTTTAACATCCGGTCTATGAGGCAAATGAAACCAGCAGCCTTTTGGGACCTTGAGTGGGAAGAATCCGCTGGTATCATAGTGTCTGTAGTTGTGGGTTTTCTATACACGTCTATTTCTATTTGGTTGTTTATTATGGACAGTTTTAGGTCTAAAAATTTCAAACAACATCTTTGCCAATTTCCAATGTAACATTTATATTACGGTGTAGAGAATTAATTAGTTGGAGGAATTCTTTGAGAGCCTCTAATGTTCCCGACCGTATGCATAAAATATCGTCTACATTGCGTTTCCAGAAATGAACAGATTTAATTAATTTGTTCTTTGATTTTTTAGACACCATTGGTAACCCTTTCTTTAAATATAAGTCCCGACTCGATAAAAATGAGGCCTACATTGGGGGACGAAAATGTTCTCTATGTTATTTTGTTCGTGATTAGGATAAAATTATTCCACATAAGGTCGATCGTCGTGAGATATTTACCATATTTGCAGGGTGCTTTCAGATTACCATCCATTCTAAACAACCAATTTTCAGCAATAAGAGCAAAACAAAAATCTAACAGGAAATCATCCACATACCAAGCGATACAGAATAAGTTAATATTACAAATATTATAAAACACATAGAACGTAAATTTATTACAATATGCGTTAATTTATGTACAATTATGTTAGATACATAATTTATAAAAGTTATAGAGTTATTAGGTTTCTATTAGTTTATTATTAAATCTTTCTTTTATGCAGTGCTAATAACATTAAATTAGTAAATTGAAAAATTGATTTAAATTTTTGACAATAAGCGATTTATATTTTATTAAATATTTGGCATTATTGTTGCCTGTATATTTTGGTGTAACACATTTACTTTATATGTGTATTTTTTTTTTAATTTTCGTGTTTATTTTAATTTAATTAAATGGTTTTGCAACCGGTGAATAATTGCAAAGTTTAATATTTGGTTGTTTATGGTTCACGTATAATTTATGCAGAATAAATATAAATTAAATTAGTTTTTTTAATAAAAAGTGATGAAACAAAAATGAAAAACAATCTACCGCCTGAAGTAATATATCCGTAAAAATATAAATAATTCATTAAAAATTTTGTATTCGTTCAAACAACGGCAAGTTTCGTTCCGCCGTCTGTTTGCACATTTAGTCAATGCGAGGGTGTGTAAATGTTTAATTTTTACATGTTTAATACCTGTTCCGGCTAATAAAAGGGAACGGGGAATTTTTTCCCCTTTTTGCAATTAAACGTGAGTCGCAGGAACAATTAAAATGATTTGCGGCAGTCGACGACGAAAGGAAAAAGCGTGTAGAAGGTTGTCCTGGAACAGGGCGAATTCCTACGCAGGAGACAAAGACTTTCATTTCCTGAGGTCGTGTTGATATTAACTCAATTCTCCTTTTCCTCTTCAATAGGCATCATTTTTAATTAACATTGCCCTGGAAAACAGAACCAGCTATTTTCTTCCTCAGATAACGACCCCAAAAGAAAGAAAGATATGTTTTATGTTGTCTGTCAAAAACAAATGTTCAACAATTTAATCATTCACTTGCCACAAAATAACTTTCAATGTTCTAAAATAAAAACGAAGATAAATGTTATACATTGAAAAATATAAAAAGTATAAATAAATACTTAACATTAAAAAATTTTCAATTAATTAATCTTTATGTGCGGTATTGGTTGAAAAAGTTTTTGTAAATCTTTGATAATATTCTGGAGCTGTTAAAGCTTATAAGGAGTCATATATAATAAAAACATTTGCACAATATTAAATAAATTATTTTTAACAGTTTTCAATAAATTATCTTTAATCAAGATTTTAGTTAAGATAAAAAAGTCAGTGTCACGAGCGTGTTTCGGCTAAATACGCCGCAGCTCTATTTCGACCATGACCGTATATAAAAAGAATAATTAATTGAACGAAGTTATTTGTTAAGTCGGACCACTAAATATAAAGGATTAAAATTTTAAATTATAGCATTGCTAGATCTCGCAAGGGTTTGAATAAAAGCGGTATTTATGTCACTGTGTACATTTTATAGGGTTTGATGTATCGACCACTTTATTATTCAAGAATAATCTGGATCTCGGTATGATCACTTACAATATTAAGCTCATTCGCAAATATGTCGAAGACTTGTTTTTTATTTTCTTCTGGTGTCTAATGATCTCTTCAACCTTTTCAATAGTTTCATTAATTTTGTGGTCCGCTTGACCAAGGAGGGAAAACTCAAAAGGTGGGGTTGAGATGGGAAGTTGGTGCCCGAGGGGATCGAAGTCACGATAGCTCAAGTGGTAGAGCAGTGGCGTATCTAGTCGAAGATCGTGGGTTAGAATCCAGCTTGTGCCATTGAATTTTTTATCTCAACTAAAAACCTTTTCAATAGTTCTCATAAGAATATACATTTTACTTTTGATATTTAAAACAATGGTTCTATTTCCTATCTAGACGTGACAGTCATTAGGTCCAGAGGACACATTGATGCCTAGATGGTATACAAGAGAATTAGGCTCGGACAGATATTTCCATTATTTCTCTTCTCACTCTTTTGGTCGAAAAACTGAATCGGCTTAATAATTCCATAGTATAATTTTCGTATTAAGTAGTACAAACTTTTGGAGTAAAGTTAAGAAGTTAAGTTTCTGAATTTTAACACAAAATAATAACTGTCTAAAGACATTGATTAATAGATTGCTAGAATTTAATTCAATAAGTTAACAAACAGTAAACAAACCGATAGAAATATGAACGACCCTTTACATAAATACATAAATTACTTGCTAAAAAGACACATTGGACGGTAAAATATATGCTTTGGAATATAGAGAAGTGTAGTTAAATGACTAAGTGAGCCTGTTCGTGTTCTATGATATATATGTTTTATTGATAATTTGGCGGTATCAGAAAATGTGTACTAGTGTAAGGTTAAGAAAGGCTATCAGCAGTGTATATTGCAGGTAATAACGGATCCAGAATGCTTCCTTGTGGAACTCCTAGACCTTATGTAGACAGGTTGGAAGAAGATCATCAGCAAGTTTTGTGTATTAAAAAGGGAATAAATTTAAATAACCTTGTTACACCCAAAAGTTGTTTCGGGTCAAAGCAAAGTTTATCCCGGTAGCTCGTCGGGAGTGAGGGGGTAAGAGTGGAGGGGCAATACACAAAATATATTAAAAAAATAAAATAAAAATAAAATAAAAATATTAAAAACCAAAGAAATATTGGTGAGTTGGGCGCCACCCCATTTTATGCGTTCAGAGTAATGGGGAACTCCTTTAACTAAAAAATATATTCTTGTTTGTACTCTAAATAAATTTGAGAAAAATAAATAAATATACAAAACCATCAATATATGAGAGGAAAGTAGTATTTTTTATTTTTAAAAAATGATTTACTTAGATGGGGGGGGGGTGCACTCCAGGCAAGGCCACACTAGGCTTGGGCCAGGATAAAGCCAGCCTAACACGGCGGGTCCTGATCCTTACCTTCTCCTTATCGCATTCGAATTCCCTCTGCTTAAATGATTATTCATATATTTACGAGGTACCTGGCCATGCAAAGTAATCAAGCCAAACAAAGAAAAGGAGGTTATAATAATTATATATATGATTATAGTATATAAGGAGGGAAATAAAACACAAAAAAAGAAATGAGAATCCTCTTAACAATGGGGCGATTTATTATTCCTAAGCAGAGTGAAATTCAAATAAGTACTTTGTTTCCTTAACCAGCTATAAAATAAACAATAAACCAGATCTGGACTAACTTAAAAGAATTAAAACTTAATCATCTAAATTAACAATAGAAAATCGCTAAAATTAAAACAAACAGAAATCACTTCTTCATGCAGTCTTTCCCCTAAACCAACAATTTTACTTGGGAATCGTAGGTCCAGCCACAACCATCCGCCGAGTCCTCCTGGGCTCCAGTCCTGCCGAAATCCGCTCCAAAAAAAGAGAAAATCTCCGGAGAATTGGGGCCGCCTCTATATCCTGTCCGAAAACCGCGAACAGACAGTCCTCGCTCGTCGCCGTGGTCTGGTGAGGAAGGCGCCCGGTGGAAACTCCAAAAATGGAAATACCCACGAAGGAAAAAAAATCCGGACGAGACGTTTTCCGAAGAATCTCTATTCGTTTCCCACTCGTAGGTGTTTTTTTCCGCACTGTTCTCCTCGGCGACCTCTGGCACGGTCCAAGCGATCGCGTTATCGCTTAATCCCCGGCACTAAATACACGCTCGTAATAACAACACTCATTGCTGATTTTCACCAATTTCCTACGTACACTGGGTTTTTTTTAACTAATAAAAATTTATCCATTTTATTACAAGGTTACATACCTCCTCACAAGAAAAGGAAGCTGATCGAGGCGAGAAAATAAAAAAAATAAAAAATTGATTTTGGGGCAAAAAAAACACTTTCCTCTCTTACAAACATGATATTATAAAACCCTATTTTTTTGTCACAACATTAATCCACGAAAAAAATGTAAATCAAAAGATGATCGGGAACGACCAATTTATGAATGATTCATTACCTTGCAGACGACAGAAGGGAAATATCATGAAATATATTAATAAAAAAAACAATATAAAACAAACGAAAAATATACGAATCCAAAAGTTAGTTGATGAAGAGATAAACTACGATAGCACTCAGTTTTATCGAATTTAACTAGAAAATAGGTGTCCAGTTTAAAATATTTGTTTATTTATGTACTTGCTTTTTCAGAAATCTTTACACCTGCCTTTTTTTAAATTCTTCTATAAAAGTTGCCTGAGCCCAGCAGTTCAGATGGTTATGCACCCTCCCCCGTCCGTATATGTAACATCTCTTACAAACAGATGTCCCAAAAAATAAAATAAAATAAATAATATAAACTAAAAAAAAACAAAAAATAATAATAAATTAATTAATAAGAATTTTAAAAGGTTGGTACCAATGAAAAACAAAAGAAAGATAAACATAGAAGAGCTCGAGGGGACAGAGATCGGACACACTCTTTCTACTGAACCCGAGCAGGATCATGCTAATTAAAAACAAGATATTTAAGATCATTTCTTTTAATTCCGGATATCCTTTGAGTGATCGCCAGTTAAATTTATTAGTTCATTTCAATTTATTTTATTTTACAAAAAAGAGGTGTATTTTGTTTTGAGTTTATTAAAGAAAATCAATAAAATATNCCTATAGCCCTGAGGTACCGGTACAGCGATTTGTGCCCGCTGCCGTGCCCCAAGACTACACACAGGTCCGACGATATTCAAAAATATTGCCTATAAACGTAACATGATATTATAAAACCCTATTTTTTTGTCACAACCTTCCGGAGTGTACTCAGATGTCCAGTAAAAGTAACATCGGAAAAGCACAAATTCATTTATGTAGATGAACTATTACTACAATAAAAAGAACTGGACTCTTGTAAAAGCACACCACAAATGGGAAAAGAAAATCAGGCCAGCAAAAAGGCTACTGGCAAAAACAACCCACTAAAAGTAAAAGATATATTTGCACAGCATACTCCATTAATAATGAAACCCCTTAATAACCTGGGGTCTCAACAAACGGCCAAACTGAATTATGTCTAGAAGAAATTGCGAGCAAGGAACATTTCCTATGTAACTGCCCAGCGATGGCTATGAAAAAGCTGTGTTACGTAGGAAAGTCTCACTTGAAAAGACATTTCTACTTGTATAAAAAGTATAAAAATCTTCCAGGAAGTTCTTAGAATAGATCAACTTCAACAATAGAAAAACTTCAAGGGCTGAAGGTAGAAATCCCTACGATTCCAAATGGGAAAAGGAAAAAATTTGATGGTATTCTCTGTTCCCAATCGAGAAAGTACTCCTTTTAAGGATAAGACACAACAATAACCACAAAACGATGTCACTGTTGTAGAGCTTGTGTCACCTGAAACTATATTTGATAGTCTGGTATAATTTTAAACGATTCAAGACTAGGAGAAATTTGTTTTTTCAAACATTTGGAAAAGTTAAGAGTCTTGCTAGGTTTAGCGATAATTCAAGTAATAGACAATCTTCACTGCTTTGGAAAATAAGTGGTGAGAAAAGGTGCGTGATAAGTTGATGATAAAAAATGTTATGCTATTTTTTGAAATATACAAAGTATTAAAGTGGTAATAAGGTCCAAACTTTCTTAAAAATTGGTTCTGTATATAACGCATCACTTCGGAATGGTTCCATGCAACGTAGAAGATTCTGTCCAAATTTTCTTACAATTGTTCCTAGTCTTCTTAAATCATTTTCTATTTCTAATGTGTCATCTGAATAAATACCGCAGGACAAGAAAGTAAAACCATTTGTAGTTTTTACTTCAATCGTAACCATGACTTCATACGAGTAATCAGGCTAAATAACAGCATCGCTATGAGCATTGTTAACAAATATAGCAGCCAGGAATACTCCGATTGTATTCGTGCTACTTTCTCTCGTGTGCAATTATCTTCTTCTATATAAATTATGTCGGCATTAAAAAAATTAATAAAAGATTCTAAATCCATCGTGGCTGACTTTGACACGTGAGTTTGTAAACATTAAATATCTAGCTTTTTTTAGAGTTTGTATTTTGAACAACCCTAGTTAGTATTTGATTGCTTACGTTTGAGTATCAAATTGATAAAAGGGCAGTTTCTTGAGAAGGCCGGATAATTTATATTGTTTGATTTGTCCGAGTAAGAGTTTTGTTATCATTTATTCAATTAATGCATTTAGCTTGTTTGGCTTTTTGTGAACACTCTTTATAACTGTCCAGCACAATCAAAGCATGCCATCGTGTTATGACAGTTTCATATTTGGTGGTTAAAACGGGAATAGTTGAAACTGAAAAAAAAATTAAGGAAAAATTATCTTTAACTTGACAAATGCTCCAATTAAGTATAATGTCTGATCATGTTTGCACGTAAGACAGGATCAACTTCAATTACCACATGTCTTGTCCCAAACTTGTAATTAAATTTAGGCTTTATGATAGTTTTGAGCTGAACAAGATTTTCCTTGTTAATTGCAACGGGACTGTTCAAAACAATTAAACATTTTGTTTAAACTTCGATTTCTTATAAACAAATATAAAGTGGGTAAACATTTCCGTATTTGTAAATGTATTCATTTCTTCAGAAATTAAAAAAAAAGGTATAAAAAGTGTTTTTATTTTTTTCACATCCTATAATATAAACGATGTATTCCTCAAATATCATGCATAGCAAAACTGTGGTATTAAAATGGATTTATGGCATTTACCAACTACATATATCATACATATGCAAGTTTGGCTGGTTATGGTTAATAATTCATATTTCTAAGTATTAATAAATGAGGATTAAGCTCGATTGCGTGGCTCCTATTTCTTCCGAGCGAGTTATCGCCAAGCTGATCTAGCTTAACTTCTAATCTGGTGAAATGAATTCCACCTGTCGCAATGCAAAAAAAAATTAAAAGAAGAGAGAAATATACCAATCTATATATGACCGATCGTGTGAATATTGCCATCGACTTTTTCTTGTAGATCCGCCTCCTCGGAAGGGGCGAGCTTTTTGCCAAGAAACTATGGAAAATCAAATATTTCAGAATAAAAGATGATATCTTACAATTTACTAGCGGAATTAGATTTTTACGCCAAGCTTATTTTAAGATGTCTTGATGGCTGCAGTAAAATTGTCAATTTCCTCAAATGCCCCTATTCCAGCTTTACGGGCCTCTGAAAATAAATTTAATGCCTCAACTTACAGCTCGGGACACAAACGCATTTACCGAATTAGCCTTTTAATCTCGGCAAATAATACTCATCGGTATGATTCAAAAACTTCAAAACTGATTATTTTCTTGTTTTGTTTATACGTATTTTTCTTTAACTAAAAGCATCATGGGCTGCTGTAGTTTGATTTTATTTTCCGATCACATTGTTTTACCTATCCTTGCAATGGTCTGTTGGACGTTTTTTTTTGGCATTTCACCGTCATCAGTGGTGAGTTTGAGTTCAATAATTAATTTAAAATATCAGAAATATAAACGAATTATAGAATTCATTAACAATTTCTAAAAGACTAATATAATTTTGTTGCGAAGTGTAGTTGTGACAATAAAAAGACCCCAACTGAAAAAGCCGTCTGACAGACTAAAACAAGCAGATGAAAAAACAAAAATCTACCTCAAAGCATTTACTAAAAAATGAAGCACGATTTTGTCTTTTGTTGAAAATTTGTCTTCTCAATAATTCATTAAGGTTTCTAGTTGAGATAAAAAAGTCAATGGCACGAGCGGGATTCGAACCCACGAGCTTCGGCTTGATACGTCGCTGCTCTACCACTTGAGCTATCGTGACCTCGATCCACTCGGACACCAACTTCCCATCTCAACCGCACCTTTTGAATTTTCCCTCCTTTTTGCCATTTTTCAATTTCCAATTCATTTTACCGATTACACGACATTTGACAAGTTAGTGTCTGAGAGGATCGAGGTCACGATAGCTCAAGTGGTAGAGCAACGGCGTATCAAGTCAAAGATCGTGGGTTCGTATCCCGCTCGTGCCATTGACTTTTTTATCTCAACTAAAAACCTTAATTAATTGTAATGTATTAATTGTTCAAGCGGACCACGAAATTACAATAGTTAACTTCTCAATAATGTTGATTTTAGTGAATTTTCTAACAAGTAAGAACTTGAGTGCATCAGAAAAATGTAAACCAGTTAATGAACAAATTCAACTATCCATAATTTATTCAGTTAAAATAAAATCGATTATCTTTCTATTTTAGTTACAGGAAATTAAGAGCTATCGTCAAAACAAACAGTAAATAATGTTTTGTTAACTTTTGTACAGCTTAATCCATTTATACAAAAAGTTGCATTATGCCCTTCCATTCTGCTACGCCTAAAGATAGTTTTTAGTTAATTTCATTTGATATTGCTCTTAGTTTTAAACCATTTTCAATGACTTCACCATTTGAATATGACAGGGTCATGAACAGGATACAGCCAGCACGAAGTCGCTGTATAGTAATCGTAAAAGAAGTAGCATTTCTTGTGGGAAAAGCCAAAAAACGGTGAATACTGAAAAACGTAAATCTGAAAAAAATGATTGTATGTGCTGAAAGGATTTTACCTGTTTAAAGTACACAATAGTAATCGTTCTTCGGTTTTTCAGCCCTTCTGAGAAACAGGGCTCACGCTTTTAAGGCCAAGTCAGGTCTACCGACGAGAGAGCAGATAGATTCATCCGTCATGCCTGTCAGGCTTTACGAAACTGCAGCAAAAATGATCAGATAAGTCCGAAATGCTTCGATTTCCTCCCGGACTGTAACGAGTCTCAACAAAAATGACTAAATAAGCTTTGTGAGACCCGGCTCAAAGTTCAGATTTGAACCCAATCATTTGGGGTGGCCAGCTTAAGCGACGAGTACGACGGCGAAACCTAGATCGTAACACCCTAAAAGATTTTGAAACGGGTGTTTTAGATGATGGGAAAGAATTCCTCAGGACTTTACCATAAACCTTTTCCAAGAATTGCAATAGCTTTTAACAGAGTTGATTCGTACCAGTAATGGAAATACTCAGTATTGAAGTGGATAATTTTTTTACAGTTTATTTGTTTATCAATTTTCTGGACTTTTTCTTTACTCAATAGATTTTTTTTAGGTTTAAGCAAATAAACATTTTCTTTTTAAAAGTTTTATTTTTAAAATCAAATCTACTTTTGTATGGAAAAATGGTTAAAACTAAATACATTAAAATTTATTCGTGGTATGCTTGTTTGTCCATCAATGCACCAATTTCTAATTGAAACTAATTATAAGCAATGCATAATAATACAGGGAAAAATATTGTTAGGTCGATTGACAAGTAGTCGTACATTAATCTTTATAACGTATCGAAAATTGACAAAAACCGATCAAAAATATTTTCTATTTACTGCATACATGATTTGTCTGTATTTATTTGATCATGGCATATTAAACACTTTTGTCGTAAATAATGACATTATTTAAATTCTATTGGAAATACATAGATCACGTTTAAACAAGTCTTGCCTCAATTTGTCAATAAAAACTGGAATTGATACTGCCCAGTAAAAATATATATACCGGATAGTTTTATAAAATTATACAAAGAGTAAAAAAATATATATCATACATTACATATATATTGGAAATGTATTGATTACTAACAAATATCTAGTTATCAACGTTTAAACAAACTCGGTGCTACCCAAATTTTCCCACTTAATTCCTCTTTAAAAGAACTAGCATTTCTTGTGGGAAAAGCTAAGAAAATTTGAATACTGAAAAATGTAATTTTGAAAAAAAATGATTGTATGTGGTGAAACGATTTTACCTGTTTAAAGTTAATTTAAGTTGAAACTAGTTTGGACCAATCAATCATATAAATCTCTGACAGATGTGCATAAACTTCACCACTTTTTTTAACAAAATCCTTTACATATATCAATTTTGTACAGACTAGTTTAAATTATTGTAAGCAATGTAAAAAAAAATAGGAAGTGTATAAATTCATTATTAGTTGTTACATAGGAAAAATAAAACTCGATATGGAACGTAATACACGTTGTTAGAGAGGATTTGATTTTAGTTACCCGAAACTTGATCATTATAAATGATGATGATGATGTACCTTAATTGCACAGAGAGTTTTAACTAAGTAATTCAAGTAGTGGAATAAAAACATCCATACATGGCTATGGCTGCTCAGGTTAAAACCACAAAAAACTAAGTAAATCTTGAAATTGTAAAACGTTATATTCATATGGGTGGTGATTAGTGACCGTTAATCGATGATTATATTAATGTCTTTTCTATACCGACTTCTTTCCCCACTTCTTCAAAATCCAAAATCCAACGTATATAAGCATAAAATAGCAATTTCGCACTGTCACTCTCAATACGACACGCAAGAATGGCACAATTACACAGAAGACAAACAATTTGAGTGATTAGAAATACTTGAATGAATATAAAAAATATATTTTGCATTGTATAAATTCACTTTTTTCCACAACATGTATTTGTTAAATTTAAACAATGATTGTAAATCCCAGGCCCTGAAGATGATCTCAATAAAGATCGAAACGTTGGCACGATAAAGAAAATGTTTTTCTGAAACCTTCATCACACCAGACCGCATCTCACGATTTCTGAATAATCATTGACAAACGGTCACTAATCACCATACATTATCACACAAGTTGATGACGTTCCTGTTGATATACAATTAAAAATAATTCATTTACAATTTGATGCAATTACATGANTCTCAATAAAGATCGAAACGTTGGCACGATAAAGAAAATGTTTTTCTGAAACCTACATCACACCAGACCGCATCTCACGATTTCTGAATAATCAGTAATATTCATAGTTTTTATCCTGCTAAAATAACATAGCAACAATTTATTTATACGTGTGCCACAAATAACTACAAAATTGGAGAGCAATTTTTCAGGTGAAACGTTTCTAATTTACTGTTCTACAAAGCGATTTTCTCAATTAAAACACCAACGCTATGTAATTGAAGTATAATCGCAATATCTTGATGCTAAATCGATACGCTTTTTTCTCTATCCCATTCTAGAAACGGTTAAAAATAAAATTTAGAAAATTACCTTTCATAACACGACTAAATTTAGCATAAGATTTTTTTAATGGCCTAATTTTGAATCATACACGCTGCCTTTTTATCCACCGGTGGTTTACTAACAGGCAATTAATTCTAATCAAAAAACTTCGTTCTTTAAAAATGAATATATTTGTTAATCAACCGCGTTCACCAAAGCGAAACCAGAGGTATCCTAATGTTTATTAATGAAAATATACAATCGACAATATAATTTTTCGTTATTTCATACTCTTAATTGGTCAAAGTAAAACATAAAATGTAAATTTTATTGTAGAAAAGAAAAACTCTTAGCAATTACTTTACTCTCTCTCCAATTTCCCTTCATTTGAATTTTATACGGCGAGGCATTGTTCATGCATAAAAATGCATGGAAGATACAAATTGGATGTGAATGTATAGTCTCATAAATGAGGCGGCTTAATTGAGTGAGATGACAAAATTGAAATTGCTTTACTATTAATTCCGTCACCCCCTACTTTACTTTTTCTCTTAATAAACTTCTCAAAACCAAACTTCTCCTAATAAGGTCATCACGATTAATTTACTGTTTCAATAAAGGGAAAATTGTAGCCCAAGGCCGGCGAGAAAAACTTTTGTTGTCAATGAAATTAGATTGTAAATAAAGCAACACTAATTAAATGACATTATCCAATGTAATAAAAAAATACGATCAGAAATTAAGCAAATTAATTTCTACTTCTTTCAATTTTTACAAAATGTTAAATAATCAATCGTTTCTATCATACAAGAAGCCTGACATTATATTTTGGGTACTCGGTATGTGTCGGACACAAGTAGAAATAGAACGGTGTCCCTCAGAATTGAATGGTAATAATGCTTGGCTCCGATATGAGAAATGTATTCATTTACGATAGCAAATCTGAAGGTCATAATGAAACCATATCGACCCCTCATAATCCTGGTATGTACATAACTACTATGTTCACACAACTCTGGACACAATTTCAATAATAAACTCCTCATTTACAATGTTGTGGTAAAGCCTGTCCTCCTGTACTCCTGCCCCGCTTGGAATTACATCTCCAGATCAAGTTGGAAGAAGTTACAGTGCTCACAAAATAAATTTCTGAGAATGGCAACCTCTTCGAGCTGCACTAAAATTAGCCTCCTCCATGAGATTACAAACATGAGATTGATATACGACGAAGGTAAACGGCTCACTGAAAACTTTTTTAATAAATTATTATTCGGAGATCGTGAGATGCGGTCTTGCGTGACACGTAGAAAAATATTTTCTTTATCGTGTCAACGTTTGGATCTTTATTGAGATTATCTTCAGGGCCTGGGATTTATAAACATTGTTTAAATTTTACAAATACATGTAGGATGAGAAAAAATGAATTTATAAGATGCTAGAAATTTTAGTTAAAATAATAATAATAATGTATTTATACAATGCTAAAAAAATTTAGATTAAAAAGAATGGATTTATACAATGCTAAACAATTTCAAATTTAAAAAAATGAATTTTTGTAATACTAGAAAATTTTACATTACAAAAAGAAAAAAAATTAATTTATACAATGCTAGAAAATTTTAGATTCATTCAATGTATTTGTACTCACTCAATACTTTAATGGAATCCAAAATTTTCTAGCATTGTAGAAATCCATTTTTTTAATCTAAAATTTTCTAGCATTGCATATATCAATTTTTTTAATCTAAAATTTTTTAGCGTTGTATAAATTCAATATTATTATTTTTTTAAATTTAAAATTGTTAGCATTGCATAAATTCATTATTTCACATCCTACATTTTGTAAAATTTAAACAATGTTTGTAAAACCCAGGCCCTGAAGAAGATTGCAATAAAGATCGAAACGTTGGCAGGATAAAGAAAATGTTTTTAAAAAACCTACGACACACCAGACCGCATCTCATGATCTCCGAATTATCATTGGATAACGTTCACTAATCACTAGACATTTTTCAATAAACTGATTGAGCACAGAAATCCTACATGCCAAGAAGTTAGAAGGAACCCTACGAATACCATTTGGAAGCACAGGAGAGTAAAACATATATTAACGTAACAATCAGGCTAATACATGGGTCAAGATGTGTATGTGTGTGCATGTATGCACACTGCAATCTTGTAAATTATTATTCAGAAATCGTGAGATGCGTTCTGGTGTGATGTATGTTTCAGAATAATATTTTCTTTGTTGAGCACTTTCGACAAGACACCCAAGAATGCACAATTACACAGAAGACAAACACTTTGAGCCCTGAAAATGATCTCAATAAAGATTGAAACGATGGCACGATAAAGAAAATGTTTTTCTGAATCCTACATCACACCCGACCGCATCTCACGATTTCTGAATAATTATCGATTAACGGTCACTAATCACCACACACTTGTAAATTATGTGTACCAACATGTACATAAATGTACATACTTTGCATATTTGTTTGATTATTAATCTTCTAATGTATTAATGTATTTATCTTATTAGTTTTTAATGTATTTATTTATTCAGTTATGTTCTTATTTATATAATTTGATTAAACTTAAATTGATTATCCTTTTTATTATGCCAAGACACTGTTATGTTTTATTACTTTTATGTTGTTATTATATTTGGAAATATCATTTATTCCTGTGACATCCCTAAAGCTACTCAATTTAATATTGACATGATTTCATTTTCCTTATATCTTATTTTTGTTGTTTTTTTGGAATTTTCCACGAGCACAATATTGTTAAAACCTTAAGGAAACTTAAAGGAATGTGTTCTGTGTAAATTTATTATAAATAAATCAAATCTAATCTAATCTGTGTAAAGCTGATAAAAAAAAAGTCCGTGTATATAATAACGTATTAAATACAATTTTGATTTAGTTCAGGTCTTTATAATTTTATGAAAGTACTAAAAATTATTTTTGATTTTTGCGTGTATCTTCATTGTTTCTAATTTTTACCACATCGTTTGGCAAGTCGTTTCGTGAAAGACACACGCATAAGAAAAAATGTATAACAAAATATAAAAAAAAGTTGCATTAGGGCCCTATAAAGCTTGATTCGACCAATCTGTTCTACGGCCTTATATCGATTATGCCATCAGGGTAGGTTTGTGTATAATAAAGCAATTCGTTATTAACCACCCCTCCATTCCAAATCCCATTTCTGCCTAGTACATTGCCCACTTCGTCGTGTATAATACAGGTATCATGTGCCCTGGCAATCTGAGAAGCCCGTAACGCTTAAAGCGAGAGAAAAAACAGCTTTGCCGAAAGGAAACTCTATTTGTCAAAAATCCCCTTAAGGTTTTTCACTTTGCAATTTGTCATACGAATAATAAATCAACCATTTTATCTCGGAATAATCTAATTATATTAAAGCATTAATAAAAGAGGACAAATTTATACAAAAAGACACAATTTGCTCATTTTTCATAGTGTAAGAACGGAATTAAGAAGGATGATTAAAATGGTATTAGGTGATGGCATCAGTAGACCATTTATCCACCCCCTCCCTAGGATTAATAGTTTACTTTGCTAATTATTGATAATCCCGTAGTTTATTAATATTAAAGGGGTGCGAATTAGCCAGTTAAAGCGGGCATGAAATTTCAATCGGCCATAATTTAAAAGTTGGATTTCCCTCCGAGCCTTAGTTAAGCTGGTTTAAATAATAAAGCGTTTTTTGTATCGGTTTTTGAAAGGGTAGATATAACTGATATATAAAAACCTCTACAAAATTAAAACTACAAATTAAGTTTGTAATTTATTTATTTCAACTTTATAGACTGAATTGCATCAATAATACATATAACGTTATTTCATAAAGCCCGCTATTTCTCCCCACCATGGAGACGAATAGAAAAGATAGACCTAGTGTAAGATGAGATAGGGCTGACCGGCCCATTCTTGTTGAAGAAAAGGTGAGAAGAAAAACGTGGCCCGTATTAAGTTTAAAATTGATTATAGATAAAGTGATATCAGTTTATGTTTTTAATTTTAATTTAGTTAAAGGTACATTGTACACAACACACACAGTAAGTGTTTCCGTTTGTGCATGCACAAGAATTTTGGTTAATTTTTCCTTTGGATATTTTTCTTATTCTTGTAAGCATTAATCTTTTTATAATTTGTGATTGGGAATTTATTTTTTTTAATATAATTTGTGATTGAGCATTGACCTTTTTTTATAATTTATAATTACAATATATTTAGTTTAGAAGATAAAGTTTTTTGTTCTATTTACTCATGATTCACTGAGGTACGATCCTCCGACTATAAAAAAGTTAAATAATCACTACATACAAAAAGGACCAACAAATAATTAATTAAGGTTTTTAGTCGAGATGAAAAAAGTTAATGGCACGGTAGGGATTCGAACCCACCACCTTCGGCTAGATACGCCGCTGCTCTACCACCTGAGCTATCGTGACCTCGATCCACTCCGACATCAACTCCTTATCTTATGAGTTTTCCCTCCTTTTTTTCATCTCGACTAAAAACCTTAATTAATTGTAAAGTATTAATTAGTCTTTATATACNATATATATAAACTGAATTTAATTTTTAATTATTTTTAAATACTTATAAGGAAGAAGAAAAATCTGTATTAATTTAACATTTGTACGTTAGAATAGTAGTTAACAATTTTGATACTAAATATTAATATTTTCAAATAATTTATAAAGACAAATTCATGGTGTTACAAAGACCGGTAAAATGAGCTATTTACCATTGTATAAATGATCAAGAAAATAATAATTATAAATACATGTCATATGTAAATAATGAGATGTAGAGATATAATAATCACAAAGTTATCATTAACTAATATTCCTGTAAAATTTAAAAAAACCTACATTGCCAGGAAGTAACTAGCCTGTTAGGCTTCCTGAAATTGTTTATTAAAGACAATTTTAGCCATTTTTATATTACAAGGCTTCATGCCCTTCTAGCAAATATTTGTTGAACAGTTTCTTTCTCACGTCGGTAAGGCATGTGTATTGCGCAATAAAATGGAATAAATTCTCTGTTTGATTAGCAGAATAATATGGAGATATTACATTGTCTTTATTCGAACGAATGTTGTGGATCCACAAACGCATGTGATGTTTTCAATTTTATTTGTATTCAAAAAAATCGTAAATATTTTATTGTATCTTATGCTAGAATAAAATATTTACGAATTGTTTCATGTTTATATGTGGAAAGGAAAATAAAAACAAAAAAGGACTTTTTGAGAAATTCCACATTATATTTCGTGGTCTATTGATCAAATTATTTCTATCAAGTAATTATTCTTTTTATGTGATGTTTTGGTTGAAATGAATGAGCCGAAGATCGTGGGTGACACTGACTTTTTTTATCTCAACTTAAAACCTTAATTAATTGAATGATATTAATCGGTCAAGCGGACCACGAAAAATAGTGAATAATGAATTAAAATGAAGTATACTTTACTAAAGCTCTCCGTGGCCATTTCATTTGTCGCCGAGAATCCAATCCGATTACACGACATTTGAAAAATGGCAAAAAGCAGGGAAAATTCGAGGGGTGAGGTTGAGATGGAAGCTAGTGTCCGAGCGGATCGAAGTACGATAGCTCAATAGGTAGAGGAGCGGCGTATCTTTCCGAAGATCGTGGGTTCGAATCCCGCTCCTGACACTGACTTTTTATCTCACCTTAAAACCTTAATTAATTGAATAATTTATTACAGTTCACAATACCAAATAGTATAATAATATAATTTAGACCTGTGGCTTGCCGATGTGCCTACAAAAGAAAGTTATATTGATGGGTTTGTCATAATTAGAGAGTAAAATATTATTTATTTTGATGAGGTGAATATTTTAAGTAATGTTCATGTTGAATTGAGCATTTAGATATATACTTTGTTAAGTAAACGTGATCCTCAGCATTAGGGTAGATGAAAATGTATTCTCTTAATCTTGCTAATAATATCAGTAACCCTCGAAAGCTTTAACTATTAAGCCTTAAAAGTATCTAGGGAATCCACGGAACCGAGATGTATAATCCTCCTTGATAACGTCAAGTCTTAGACTCTCCAAATCTCGTAGTAGCTTTGATAGAGAGGAAGTTGATATTTCCCTTTGACACAGAATAACATTTAAACAATTCAGTGCCAAAATGTTGAACGTTGGAGGAGAAAACCCCGACGAGACTGAAAGGGATGAAATTTACTCCGGATAAAGTTTTACTTTCGTTTTGCCGAGGCCCAACAAAAAAAATTGTAATTACTCCCGGCTTTTTTCATTATTGGATGAAGCTGCAAAAGTGTAAACTCATATTTTTCACAAGAAGATTCAAGAAAATAAAAAGTTCATTAGCCAAATGAAAAGTATAATAAAAAGATAATTATGCAATTTCCTGGAAGTTAATACACTGTGAATTCATGGTATGTTTATATACATAATAAAATTGTATGAAAGGAAATTATTATTTACATTGTTATCCTAAAACAGTGTTTTTAGTTTGGAAAACTATACTAATCATTGCTCTTTTAATCATTTGCTTTTTTCCTTTTATTTCTCCCAATTTGTTCATTCTGAAACATTTTGCTGATGCTGCAATTATATTATGTTGACGTCAATTAAGCTTCGAGTATTACAGTATAACCGACACTTGTCTGTTAATTGTTAATCGACACTTCTGTTATTAAATGTTTCTCTATCCAGTGGCACTCTACCTCAAGGTCTCCTCAGGCAAGTATGAAAATAAACATATACACATTTTTAATTTACCTTTGAGGTATACAACAAAAGATTTAACAGCTGAATTTTTTTAATAAGTCTAATAAATAGAGTAACAAAGAATAAAACAACTAACCAAACAATTAGGATAAATTTTTCTGTTTACAAACACAAAAGAGAATCGATAAAAGAGCAGGGTAAAGCATGCACAAATTATTAAGGTTTCCAGGTACTATAATGTTTCTTGGTTGTAAGGTTTTTCGATTTCTTTTAGGCCTGGCAACCTATCGAAAAACCTTTCTCTTGTTTCTTCATATACAAGACATAAGAAAAATAGATGTTTTTTGTACTTCTGTTCATCGCAGGTCGGTCGGTTCGGTGGTTTAGGAATTATGCGGATAAGATGAGACCAGCAATTGCCGTGGTCTGTCCGGATTCTGATCATTACAGAATAGAAGTTTTTACTTCCATTATCTTCCATAAACTATGGTGAGGGGCGCAGCGTAAGAAATACGGATTTGTAACAGGAGTAAGTTGCTTGTTTTTTTTGTTTGTTTTTAATAAATTAAAGGCAGCAACCTTATTGGTCATTAAGCCTTGAGTCTTTGCAAGTCAACGGCGCAGCCCGGCCCCCTCAGAGCGAGCCCCCCCGCTGACCACGGCGCAGTGGCAGCCCCAGGCCTGGAAAGAACGGTACCCCATGGATCTCTCGCAACTGATGCTTTTAGTCTTAATATTTCGCGCAGGACTTTGTCGAGGAGGGGTCGGTGTCTAGTCACCATCGACACCTCCTCTAAGCTCGCTGGAGATTCCTTGACCTCAGAATCCGGGGAGGCACCCCTCAATCCAGCCCAAGACCGACCAGCACACGAGGCCCCGCACGGGCGTCGCCAGAATCTTGTAAATTTTGTTTATGAACACTAATTTTAACACATGCAACAATTAGCCCCAAAATAAATAATGTTTATTAATTTTTGTTTTGTAGTTATTTACAAGTTTTTAATTTAGGAAAAAATGAAAAATATTGAAATTAAATTATCAGTAAACAATTGGTTTATTACAGAGGTGATCATACATGAACAAATATAAACTCTTTTAATGTAATAATCACTAATAGTAGAATAAAAATAAAGTAAAAACCTTCAATTTTTATATAAACCTCTTATTGCTTGTTTTGTAAGTTTAAAACTTAAAAAAATTATTTTTAAAATAAAAAATTAATTAAAAAATAAAGATTAATTCTTTCACCATCCAAAAATAATTATAAATCAAAATTTAATTTTTCTTATCTAATTAACAAACAAAAAAGATTTCTTTCTTGAGAATAGTTTTTTTTTTTAATGGCTCACCGTTGATAAATGCGTCTCGTTATTTTTTGGGAGATCTTCGCGGTACCACGTTCAGCGTTGGACTCCCCCCTTCTTCTTTTTCTTTGTTGATATTGTAGGTCCAGTACGGCAGAGTTGATTGACAATGATCTTGTTACGTAACAATATAAACCCTCATGTTTTGTGCTGTACCACGTATCCTCACCAGAATAAACCCATCGGTGAAAATTAGGTGGTGTCACGGTCGTCTTCCGGATACTTCTCCTCCAAATAATTGATTAGTTATATTTAGGGTTATCCAGAGAAATCTTTGAGATAAAACTTTGAATGTATGCTGAAGACCATTGGGTAGTATAGCTGAAGATTGGGATAAACAAAACACACAACTTTTCCGTTCAAAAAATATTATTATCAAATTAGACTCTATCACACTACTCCCGAGTACTAGATATTAACGGCGTGATTGCATAGGAAGCTTTTCAATTTATTCTAATAAATTAGATACATACTCGGACTCGATATTTCTTGGTGGAATTAGGGGAGAAAGCACCGCCATTAACGCTAATAAATTACATTTACCCTGATTCAGAGTACTCAGCATTTTTTCGAACCATTGGGTAAGAATTCCTACCAATTACAATAATAAATTACATTTACACTATCATTGAGCACTTGATAACCCTAGAAATAAATGATTATTTGGGGATCGTGGGATGCTGTCTGGTGTGACGTAAATTTAAAAAAAAATTTCTTCATCGTGCCCACGTTTCGATCTTTATTGAGATCATCTTCAGCGCCTGGAAATTATAAACATTGTTTCAATTATACAAATACATGTAAGATGGGAAAATGAATTTATGCAATGATAGAAATTTAGGTATAATCAAAATATTTGTTCTCAATCGAAGTGTTTGTTTTCTGTGTGCATGTGTCATTCTTGTGTGTCATGCTGAGAGTGCCAGTGAGTTTATATACGTTGGATTTTGAAGGGGTGGAGAAGGAAGTAGGGATATAAAATCATTTTTACAACAAGAGGAGTCGGCTTCTTTGTGGTGGAAGGAGCCGGGACAATGGGGAAAAATGGGTAATGGTTTGTTGTTTGTACCAGGTTAGCCTTGCAGTGTAATTTGGGGATACTTACGGATAATAGACGGGGATAATTAGGGAAAGGACAAACAAATTGTTGAAAAATTAGACTATCTAGAAATGTTTGATGTATGGAATGTAATGATTGTTTTATATGTTGTACTGTTTGTTTTGTATGTTATAAGTTCGTTTCGTAAACGCCGGCGGGAGAAAGTATTGGATTTCTACCCTCCAAGTCCGGCGCTACCAGAGATATTGTAGTTGCCGGCTGTTGCGTAAAGGATTTGATGTATAAAAAATAGTTTAATAATTCGTTTGATAATCAAATTTATTAATTTATGACATAAATACGGAAATTAAAATCTGGCCAGAAACAAAACAAAGTTAACGAATATAACGAATATATAGAAATATAGTTAGAGAGAGAGAGAGAGAGAGAGAGAGAGAGAGAGAGAGAGAGATAAGTTGATACCAAAAATGGCAATATTGAAGAAAAAAAATAATAAAGACGTTTGGACGTCTTGTCGACTCACGACAGTGAAGATCAAACGATTTTGTGTTTATCTTGATTGGAGTCTGGGAGCCACTCGCCGGACGAAGTCAAAGGTGCGTTCGTTTCGACCCGTCGGAAACCAGAGAGCGACTGGCTGAAGAAAGCTGATGTACGTTCGTGCGTACTGGTCGAAAGCCAGGGAGCGACTCGCTGAAGACAGCTGATGTACGTTCGTACGTACAGGTCGAGAACCAGGGAGTGACTCACTCTTTTTACGACGTCTTGCTGAAAATTGATCTGTTTCTCCCTCCAGCGTCTTGATCCTTACAAATTTTCCTTTTTCACAACTTTTCAAGATGATAAATTTAAGATAAAAAATGACGATTACTTAATTAACTAGTAATAAATAAAAATGTTTACATTGGCGTAAACAACGGTTATGTACGTTTATGTTATTGATATTGAATTTGATTAATGATATTAGTTACATTAATGATATTATTGTTGTAAAATTGAACATGGTGATAAATGCATTAATAATATAACAGATTTTGATCTACCGCCCATTTCAAATATGTACATAAATAATATCAAACATCCAAATAATTAATCTAATTATTTTAATTGTTATTATTTTTATAGAAATTTATAGTAATATTAAGTATTTATTATTCTAATATTTATTTGTGTTATAATTTCCGCGTTTCGCACGTTCAAATTGAGCGTCATTAAAAAAATCAGCTGATAATTGGAACGTCGCGTTGGCGGAGGTATCAGCGGTTCACTTTGGCAATTCATGTCGAGAGACGTGGTTGTAGAAGTCCTTCAACCTGATGATGAGCTAAAAGGCTCGAAATCCGGATCGTTGCAAAACAACTTACTGTGAGTAGGAACTATCCTTTTAAAAAGTAAGAAAATGTTTTTCTGAAACCTACATCACACAAGAACGCATCTCACGATATCTGAATAACTAATAAATTAGATTCACTATGCCTCAGAGAACTTGATATTAGTTGGGATAATTAGGTAAGAAGTAGGTTTTACGTTAATAATTGCATTCGCACTATTTCGGAGTACTTAAGTCATTCCATGAAGTGATTACCATTCACACTAATAACTATTATTCACATTGCCAATTTTTTCCATTCGCCGTTTACATCAACGCCAACTCCTATTACTAATATTATTTCTATACTCTGTATTACTCGGGGATCAAGAGGTATAGCCTTTCTTTTTATACTAATGGATATATTGTTCAAAAAACTAACTTATAGGCAAACAAAAACACACAATGATCAGCGACAACTGACACACAGAATGTTGATGTTCTTTCTTTGCAAACTCGATTCTGTACAATATGTTATTACAAGTTCTATTGTGACAATTTTGTGTTGTATGATCTTTTCTTTTCTACACCCATCCGCTGTAGTCCAAGTGCCTATATCATTATTAATTTTTCTTTAAGGATGCATTTAATGTGTTTCTTTTGGTTGAGCGGATTCTGTGTTCATTTTTTATTGTCAACGCATTTATTCTTTCTATGCTCTCTAGACAGTGGTGTCGAGTAGTGACGTCGTTGCAAAATTTGATGTTTTTTGCTGCATCGTTCAGAGTTATAATAATTTGCCCAGGAACCCATGTACCAAAAACAAAATCATTTATTTCTTCCTTACACCTTGCATTGTTAAATGTAAATTTAAAACGAAGCCGTTTAAACAAATTTCTTTTTGTTTATTTAAGAAAACCGGCAATTCAAAAAAGGCCGAAACGGAATACAATTGCAATCTCAGCACTCCTGAGACGCCAGCTGTTTACAGAACTTGGAAACTCTGACATTATACCTCCGCAACTGCCAACGAGTTTTAATTAGAAAATAAGTTTATTTGAAATAATTAACAAAAGGCGCGAAATCTGGCAGATGATTGCGGCCGATATAAGCCGGGCCGAGCCCAGATTATTAAATATCCAATTTGTTTCCCACCCAATAAGAAATTTCATTATAAATTTCTTTCCCTGTCTTGCTCAAGTTTTTGAATCAATTTGCAAAACGGGCAGGGCTTCCTTCTTTCAATATTTCCGAGGAAAATTAAATCCTTGTTTTAACTTTTATTTCTTGTTTCAAATAGTCATGAACCATTATCAAACTTTTCTAAAGAGTAATAAAAAAAAGCTCGAGGATAAAAAAAACCACCCAGACGTTGGAGATGGGGCAAAAGAGTTTTCGCGCCACGAAAACCTATCTGAAAAACTCTTAAACGTTTCGTAAAGGAAGAGGTTGTAAAGTGGGAAAACCAGATACTGTGATAGCACCTAGGGTTTAGGACAAGCCATGAGGTTTAATACCTTTTCCAAGGATTCTAGTAAACAGGGTTTAAAAATCTTGACAACGCGCTTCTCACCCTCGGCTAAATTACTATTTAAAAACATAGAGACAACTTGCCATAAAAGAATTTTTATCCGATGTTTTAGAGACTAAGCCTAAAAGTCTACGTGATCTAACTAAGTTTTAGTTGGATGAGGTAATAGATAATGATAATGACTTGAGCCCACACGCTGCCTAACATGCCTTCAAGCTAAACACGTTTAAAACAATGTAAACAACTGAATTACTTGTACAGCTTTATGTTTTCTACACTGAGATAAACGTGCGGTTTCGTCGTTTTCAAATTTATTTATTTATATTATTTTTACTGCTTTAGACTTTCAAGTGCATTTCCCCAATTCGCCATATTTACTGGCCTGTTTTTGAGATTTTTCGTCTATCGTGCACTTTAATGAGTTCCATATTCCAACATATATATCAAGGAAGAACATAGCAGCCTTGATTAAGATATGATGATATTTACTACTTCTACCACATAACATTGCATTTAGTGTGTGGTGATTAGTGACTGTTAGTCGTTGATTATTCGGAAATCGTGAAATGCGGTCTAGTGTGACGTAGGTTTTAGAAAAACATTTTCTTTATCGTGCCAACGTTTCGTTCTTTATAGAGATCATCTTCAGGGCCTGGGTTTTACAAACATTGTTTAAATTTAACAAATACATGTAGGATGTGGAAATAATTTAATTTATACAATGCACAAAAACATTTATATTCAATCAAAGTATTTCTCCTCACTCAAAGTGTTTGTTTTCTGTGTGATTGTGCCATTCTTGTGTGTCGTGTTAAGAGTGCCAGTGAGATATTGTGTTTTATGTCTTTATACGTTGGATTTTTGAAGGGGTGAGGAAAAAAGTCGGTATAGAAAGACTTTTTTAAGGAGTAGGCTTCTTTGAGGTGAAAGGAGCCGTTGGTAATGGTTCGGCGGGAATAATTAAGGAAAGGAAAGCCAAATAGTTGAAAAATTAGACTATGTAGAAATGTTGATGTCTGGAATGTGATGATTGTTTTATATGTTATAGTATATGTTTTGTGTGATGTGATGATGATATATGTATGTTATCGATTTTCAATTTGATGAATGATATTAGCTTAGCTGCGACCGAATTTACATGTGTCCGTTCTGTAATTGATGTGTTTATCCTCTTGAAGTAAACCATATGTAAAAAGTTACATTTTTATTTGTTTTGTTCTGTGTATAATATTTTTGGACTGTTGAAATCGAAGTTGTGTTGGTGTTCAAAATGGTGGGCTGCCAGTTCTGTAGGATTTTGTTTGGGGTTTTTGCAAACATAGATGTTGTTGTTTTACTCTCTTACACAGATATTGAGATGTAATACCGATATAAGTTTCCGGACAATTTAAACAATTGATTTTGAAAATTACGTCAGATTTATTTGTTACTATTGTGAGATTTTTAATTTTGGAGAAAAGTGTGTGAATTGTTTTACAGTATGTGAAAGCTATTTTAAAGTTGTGTTTAATTATGTGATGGGCCGTGAATGAATGGCAAGGTATGTTGGTTTGTCTGTATTTGATACCTTTGATGTAGTATTATTAGTAATAGTGGATGATGTTAGTGTTGAGTTGTAGTTTTTGATTATTCTGTTGATTATTTGTTTAGGAGAGTGATTGTAATGGAGGATATGGTTCTATATCTTTATGTTCTTGTGATGAAATGATTCATGGCTTAGAGTAATAATTCTTTGAAGTAGTCCTTTGGTCGTGTTTATTATTGTAGGTTTTTGATACCAATCTGTGAATAATGTGCCATCTGGTTGTTTTATTACGAGTGTATCTAAAAATGGTATTGTTTTGTTGTTTTCGATTTGTTTTTGTTGTGTAAATTAGCGTGGGTGAAAGTTATTTATCCAATTTAAGTAGTATTAGGCTAGATTATAGTTTGCATTCGTTTCGAGCTGAAATAACCTAGCTGTCGATAGCACCCGACGGAGCAAAAAGGTAATAATAATATTTTATTCACTATTTTTCGTGGTCCGCTTGACAAATTAATAACATTCAATTAATTAAGGTTTTAAGTTGAGAAAAAAAAGTCAGTGTCACGAGCGGGATTCGAACCCACAACCTTCGATACGCCGCTGCTCTACCACTTGAGCTATCGTGACTTCGATTCCCTCGGGCACTATCTTCGCATAATATTTTATATTTTGGTATTATTGCTATTTCTTTGAATAATTATTTACACATGTAAAAAACATACATTTCTCATTTAAAAGAGTAAATAATAAAATAAAAAAATAATTGTACGTGTTACACGGTTTTTCCGCCATTGTGAAGATAAAAGGTCGGCCCCGGAGTTCAGTGCGACCCTCGAGGTTTGGCGGCTGCCTCCGGGGTGGGATTAGAGCCCGAGCCCTTGAGACAATATATCCCTCAAAGACACAATCCGTTGAATACATGAATACGGGATCCACGTGCCCGCTGAGCCTAGTGTTAGCTTAAACACCTTGAAAAGAAGTACGGGATTACTTTGCCCTTTATTTATAGCTACACCTTTCCCCTGATTGTTTTACAGAAAAGGGAGAATTCGCAAAGAGGCCTTAAACCACTAACCTACTTACTATACATTGTATGTTGTGTAGTTTAAGAATTATTAGAGACGCAGAAAAGAAAAATACAGTTGTCCAATCTTTTAAATTAAAAATACATGTTCAATGATATTCGGATAAAAATAAATCACTTGAACAAAAAGTTTAGTGATAATAGTTAAGTAAAAATACACGCAATCAATTTATTTATGAATAGATTTTGCTTATATAAATATATATACATTGACAGGAAAATAATTCCACCCACTAGAAATATAACTTTTTGTATATTTTATATATTAATCAAAGTTTCATGTTTTTTAATGGTTGATAATTGAGGCTTGGTTTTAAAAAATTGTAAATAGCTACGGAAAATCGAAAAAAGACGGACAGAAAAAACTTTTATTTTTGTTTTAGATTTTTAATTAACATTATAATTTCGTGTATTTCCTCTTCTTGCCTTAATTACAAATCTTGAAGACGTCTCGGCATACTTGCTACCAGTCAGGAAATGTCTCTTTGCTGGAGGTTAGCCTATTCTTGACGAAGAGACCTTTCAAGATCGTGAAATGTGTCTAGAAGTGATGGACGTGGATTCGTTCAAAGTTCGATGGGATTCAAGTCTGAAGAAAAGGCTGGCCAGGCTAAGATCCTGATGTTATTTTGTTGAAGGTACGTTCGTACCATGCGAGCGACATGTGGACGGGCATTATCGTGCATTAGAATAGGATTGTCGCTGATTTCATCAAGGATAGGCAACACATAAAAAAATCCAAAATGTTCTTAAATTTCATAGACATAGCGAGTCAAAGACCCTCCATGAACAAAAACAACTCTGTGCGGCTTTCTATTGAAATTCCCGCCCACATCATCACTGAGCTACGTTGAAAAGGGAAACGATAAAATGTCTTCTTCACACTCTTTCACGCCCATCTGGATACCATAGTGCAAATCTACACTCATGTTTAAAAAATACAGCAGACCAATCGTCCAAAGTCCAATGGTTGGGTTCTCGAGCAAATGCCGTGCAACTTTGAGTGTTCTGGTCCTCTAACGGAGCGAAAAGGCATCAGTTCACACTGATTTTATCTTCTTCGAGTAGAGCGTTCAGAAATTTGGACACCTCAAACTCCCTGGAACTGAAGAATCGCTTGATCAGTGGTAAGGTGCGGGTTTCACAAAATTCACGAAGGCAAAAACGGTCATGTGGGGTTCTGTTACCTTAGGCCGTCCAGAACCGCGCCTTTTATGGTAGGACCCAGTTTTTCAAAAACGTCTAACGTCATCTCGCAGTGTTTCGTAGAGAACTCCGATGGCAATAGCCGCTTACCTGATGGGACATCCGTCATCAATAAGTGCCACACCACGCGCAATATCCTCAGTACTAAATGGCATTTTTAAGTTTAAAAATTGAAATTAAGAAAACAAAGATGATAACAGATTTTTGCTTCAGAATTCAAATGGGACTGAATAAACATTTCAAATTCCGTAAAACGTAAACATTGAAAAATCCTTTATCCTTGTATTGGATTAAGGATAAAGTGTGTTTACCTCTAATTGATATTGCCAGTTTAAAACATAGCATAAACATTGGTAAAATCAATAAGACAAATTAAAGGCAGAATTTTCTTTTATCGAGAAAATAAATTAAAAAATCAATAGACTGAAATTTTTTCCCTGTCAGAGTATATATATATATATATTATATATATATATATATATATTTTGTACAAATGTAAAATACTATTTTCATTTACTACCGTTCGAAAGTCGATTGTACTTCTTTCAGCTTATCTCAATAGCATTTAGATGTAATGTCAATATTAGTGAGAAAAATACGGGTAAAAGCAATAAACTGCTCAATTTTTTTCCCTTTCATTCTCTATTTATTTTCAAAAACAAGATTTTATGCCATTACGTTAAGTTTATAAGGTTCCAAACTACTATACAATTTCCTATTGATCAGAAGAGGTAAGTAGTAAAATAACCACCCTTTTCGAAAAACTGAGAGGCATTTAGAAGGAGAAAATTGTTGAAAAATAAAAAAAATGTTATTCTGGGTTGTAAAAAAGAAGTACGTAAATGCTTTTATTGTATAAAATTCGACTGCATTTACATTACAACTGTCTGGTATTAATAAAAAGGCAACAACTTTTTTAGTCAATTTAACGTTTGAATTATTCGTAAAAAAGTATTACTGCTTTATCGTATTATGTTATAGAGTTGTACAGTATCCCCCACCCAACAAAAAAAAACAGCTCCTCTCGCATTCTTCATAAATTAAGAATTTAATTAATTTTTTTAATGTAAAAATCCGAAAAATGTAGATATGTGGGAATAATTTTAATTAACTCTTGGAATTTTATTGCTAAATTTGTCTCAACATGACTCCTATACCTAAAGAATAGACAATAACATCATAACATAAAATAAAAAGATTTTTAATTTAAAAAATATTGGGTCAACCAAATATATTATTGTATATGTTTGTTACTAATTGACATTTGAAGAAAAAATCAAATTTTTCAAGAATAGTCAAAAACTGATACTGAAATTTTACTTCGTTTTTAATAACATTTTAAAACAGAAACCTGCTTATTGTTTTCTCGAATAAAATTCAACAAGCATTCAACCGTAACTAAATAACCCCGATTTGACTTCCAGCAATGATATAATAACAATGAAAAAAGATTACTCGAGGGGTGAATGCGGAGATAAAAACCAAAAGTTATCTCTTTTAAAACTGCTTTACTCGTGAATTCGATTGAATGAATCCCTTGGGTGCAATTTAACTAAATTTGATTAAATCTCGCTTCACCATGGAGTGGTCGGTCCGGCTTTGCCAATTCAAATTAAAGTATTTGTAATATACGTTATTTCAATGAGGAGGCTTTGTTAGCGGAGGATCCGGTGGAATTGAATTCTTCAACATCAACTTCCTCCAGCTTGCTTGGAAAAGCTTGACCGGTTTTTTCATTTTCCCTCTGATCTCGCAGGGTTGCCGCAAACTCGCGATTCTCGACTGGTAGAACAATGATATAGATTTCACAGTGGAATATCAAAAGACTGTTTCCGTTTCTTGTGGTACCTTTATGGTTGAACCCTAGTAAAGCTTTGTGGCGATTTTTATTGGAAAACCTTCATGTTATGTTAACTTATGTTAAGTGTTGTTATTAAGCCAATTCTCAACTTTAATACGCCTTCTGTTATGCGAAAACGAACAAAGTTTGATGCTTTTGACGAATGATGTCGTAATCCCTCAGAATTTATCAAATTGATCAATGGCTATCATTTTTTATTGTTAACGATACCATCGTATCTCAATATGATAAACGTTCCCGATACAGCCAAAACTAATTAATTGAAAACACATTTCAAAGTGTAATTATGAACGGTTTTGAACGTTCAATGCAAACTGTAAACAAATTTATTAATTTTTAATTGAAGAAACAATTTCAAAATGGCTGGGGTGAAAATGACACAACTTGTTTAGACTATATAATTTAAAATTGAAATCAAATGAATTTCAATGCTGGTTGCAAATAATAAATATAATGTTATAGGTAAAGATAAAGTAAAAATATTGACGGACAAAAGTATGCCAATCGATCAGTTAAGACGGGAGTGGATTAAAAAATACATAACTCTTAGCAAACATAAATGCAAAAATAAAAAATTTAGGCGCCAATCGTTTTATTTGTTAAAAATAAAAGATATTATAAATGAAAATTTTAAAATACTCTCTACTCCCAGAGAAGACACGAAAATGCATACGTAAAGATTACTGGATAACCACACAGCTGGTTGGTTTTGTGTCCAATTAAAAAGATAAAATAAATAAATAAAATTAAATATTTAAATCATACTAAAAAAGTAAGCTTTAAAACAATAGAAAAATCGAACAAAATTGACCTATTTTCTTTATAACTAAATAAACTAAATAAAACAAATAACTGTAGTTTACCAACATAATGAACAAAACTCAACGCTCTACGCTACTTATAAAGTGGGTCTGGCATCCAGGCATATTTTTTAAACTTAAGCGCTTCCTATCATTATTACCTTTTTTCCCGCATACTCGGTCGTCCTAAAAAGGACAATGAGGATCTTTAACGTCCGCACCTAGCCTATTCGGCCTTATCGGACGTTTCGATTCTCAAAATGAGAGCAGACGCATCTCCACATACGACGGAATGGTGTTCCTGCCGCAGCACTGGTTCAGAGGCAGCTCAGCCCCGAAGGGCCAAGACAACCTCGCTCCCCGCTTGCCCATTCCGAGTGGTCGGGTCTGCATTAAGCATCAGACCATATGCCGACATCAATTCGGTCTCCTGCACACTCCCTACATAGAGAAGGCCACTCTATCACCCACAGTATTGGGGCTTCTTTAGCATAGAATCTACCGGATCCGCTCGGGCCGCGGTTTTGTTTAAAGTGGAATTTCTAACCACCCTCTAGAAGAAACCGCCTACGGTCAAAGCCTCCAATTGAGTTCAGCCTACACCTACGTGCAAAGCATACTCGAATAGAAGCAACCGATTCACTACCCATTCCATCCGCCACTACTCATGCATTCGAGAGACTTTTTAGCATAATCGTAGCGTCCTCAACGTTCATACGCTGCCGTCCGATCCACCGTATCCCGTGAGGCCGGGTGTATAATGGTGATCATACGCAAGTTTCGTGCGAAGGTAGAAGACAGCCACCCGCCTGGGCGTCGCCATGTGCCACTACGAATCCATTCCCATTGTAACAGGGACTGAATTTTGGAACATTTCTGTTACCCCGTAGTTCAGATGGTTATTCACCCTCCCCCGTGTGTGCAGATAGGATCTGGTACCCTAACCCATGTGTGCATCTGATAAGGCACCCGCCGCCCATGCCGATTCGAGGCCGACACGAGTACAGCTTTAGAGAGGTTGCCACGCCCTCTAGGCTACACTTATTTTGTGCCTGGACAACCAAGGGATAGGGGGGGTGACAGGATAGAATGAAGGAAACTGGATTGAGAAAGGGACGTGAATTTGATGGACACGAGGTGGACATTTTCAGTCCCCGAGCCTTAACCGCATTATACCAACCGTTGTCGCTGTAGTTCCACATTGAGTGGGCCACTACTCCCTGGGTGGGCAATATTACCTTCTATTGAAATTCTACCTAACTGATCGCTGTTTCAAAGTTAGGTGGGCAATGAATTCTCGGAAGTCAAACACATGCGGCCGGTGAACCGCAAGTTAGTACCCTTGATATAGAGCATTTATACTGCTGACCTACCAATACATCCTGATACTATTATCACCACCTTCGCGGACGACACCGCAATCCTATCTTCTAACTCGAATCCTGTCCAAGCTACCTCCGACATCCAGGAACACCTTGAGCTTATCGAAGACTGGTGTAAAAAATGGAGGACAAGATGATCGAAGAACAATGCACACAGTGTACTTTTACGCTGAAAGTCTTGCCCTCATTGTACAACAAAGAGATGCCAGTTTCCAATCAAGTCAAATACCTGGGCTATATTTCGTCAGCAGACTGACGTTGAATCCCCACACAAGACTTAAAAAACAGCAACTTAACACTTGACTTAGACTACAGAAAAAGACTTTGACAATTCAGACAAAGCTAACACTGTACAAGACTTTACTAAGACCAACTTGAACATACGGAGTGGAACTGTGGGGACTTCTAATATCCAGCGCATCCAGTCCTTCCAATCGAAAGTCCTTAGACGACTTATTATATCACTAACCTCACTGCCCACAAAGACCTCAACATTCCTTTTGTCAACGCACTAATCCGGTCCAGATTCCAAACCTTTCACACCAACTTTTCGAACCATCCTAACCACTCTGCTTGAGCCCTCTCCACTCATTACCATCCTGACAAACCACCACGTCGCCTCCACCGACGATGGCCTCGGCACCTCCTTGACCCCTAATCATACACATTGAGCGCCAGCAATGGCTAGATCCTTAAAACATGTGTTCTACCGGTGCAGTGCTGGCATTAGTGCTCGTGTGATACATTAATCACGTGTACATATGACCATGAATAGGTAACAAATAAATAAAAAAACTTACGAAGTAACACAGTTGTAACTTAAAAAAAGCCTCATTTGGTACTTAACGGTCAACTTCATGCCTCACAACTTATTAGGCCTTGATGTTCCTCTGGCGAATTTCCCTGCGAGTATGCTTCCTGCCCTGGATGGTGGGAAAGAAGTTCTCTTTTTTACAGTCGCAAATCACCTTCCGTGTATCTGTCCTGTTCCCAAGATCCAGGATGATTTTGGTTGAATATAAAAAGGAATGATCGACTAGCCGCCGGCATCTTCTCCCCGTCTATTGGCTCGGGCCTCAACTCGCTTCCTTTCTCATCTCGGACCGTGGGAAAATCCCCGTCCACACTGCACCCTTCCGAGTATCTACACTGAAAACTCGATCAGTATGCCCTCAACCGCTCACGAAGAGGAAAAGTCCTATGATGTCCTAATACGATGACACTTTTCTTCATCTTTCTCCTCGGGCCTGCCGGACTTTTCTGGTTTTCCTCTTCTTTCTGTAGAGTGAGAAAAATATCTTCCAATTCTAGGTGTGGATGTACAAAAATTTTTTAGTTGTGAACATTGAATCTACATATTAGGAAGTAACGTATTCTGTGTTGATAAAATGCATGAACATTTAAATTAACATGTTTTTGTAATGTAAGTAGCTGCTGTTCAATGAGGCAGAAATATTTTAATAAAACAAGTTAACTTTGGAAGTAAAATATTAGAAAACTTTACGTTGGCTGATTTTTGACACTTCATAAAATAATCTGCTAAATATACGTTAAAGTTAAAATTAAGTTGCGTTAGTATGCCATTTTCCACAACAATATGTATTAATGTAATGTTGTATACTAGATTTTTACTGGTAGGTTTTTATGGAAGTTAGACGATTTTTGAAAGTCGTACATTTGACATGATGTGTTGAGTTAGAGCCAATGTTGAAACTCAATTCAATTTCAGTATTTTTGGCTGCAGTATTAAAGTTCAACGGAACGTTTGCTAAAATCTTTTTTATTTTTCGCCAATATTTGCATTTGTAACATACCCAATCTGGTTAAAAACGTAATTCGAAGTTTTTTTTAAATTGGACTTAGACAGCTGGGACGTTGTGGTAGGATGTGGCGTGTCGGACAGCCGATGTAGACGCCGGCCAAGTTGAGGGCTGTTACATGGTTTGGCTCGTGCCAATTGGCCAATCCAAAACCGTCTCATTGTCCGCCTAACGCTTGGGTTTGATTAACTTAACAATCCTTGGATTGGAGAAATAAATAAATCAGAGTGTTTTAAACAAGCCGACAACCAACGAGTAACGGCCATTTCAATTTTGCAACTACTTGTAGTTAAATTGTTTCCTTTTTTTAATAAATACTCTTTTATTGTTTAAAAATAAACTATTTTTCTAGGAAATAATGAACCCTTCAGTGTCCCACTAAAAGAAAAACTCAAATGTATTATTTTTTGGGTTAACTCTCTAAGCGTTCTTCGAATGTCAACTTAACTAAATCAGTATATTCTATAAAATTATTCAATTCACTAGTTTCGAGGTCCGCTTGACCAATTAATATATTACAATTAATTAAGGTTTTTAGTTGAGATAAAAAGTCAATGGCACGAGCGGGATTCGAACCCACGATCTTCGGCTTGATACGCCGCTGCTCTACCACTTGAGCTATCGTGACCTCGATCCACTCGGACATTTGAAAAATGGCAAAAATGAGGGAAAATTCAAAAGGTGCGGTTGAAATGGGAAGTTGATGTACGAGTGGATCGAGGTCATGATAGCTCAAGTGGTAGAGTAGCGGCGAGTGGGGTCGAATCCCGCTCGTGCCATTGACTTTTTTATCTCAACTGAAAACCTCAATTAATTGTAATATTCTATAAAGATAGAAAACCATTTAGTAACGCCCGTGGTTATGCAAAAATCAATTCAATCATTAATTTAAACACTTGATGGTTAAATAACGTCTAACCAGAACAGGGTCCGTCTCCATTTATGAGTTTTTGTGTAACTGAAGATCCTTTCGGCTTTACGCCATCGTCAGTGAGGAACAGACCCAGTTAGCGACTCAGTGCCGGTTCAGCATGTGCTCACCGACTTACGTACCAACATATACTATGAATTTTATAATACGTTTTAATCCGTCAACAGATAGTTAATTTTTGAGAGTTCCAAATTTTATTGCGATTACTTACCTTAAATTACTAAATTGACATGTTGGCCAAAGAGGGGGTTATCATGAACTCTCTGGGTCCTGAACCCTATTGTGGCTTAGCATCCTACCACAAAAGAGAATAGCGTCTAGAACCTGGTGGAACAATACCACAGGTGTGAGGCACGCACAGCCTTACTTAGAGCCTACCTGAGAAGAGCCGTCCGCAAAACTTACAAAAGAATTACCGGAAGGCAACCGCAACCGAACCAGGATTCTGGTTGGACTCCTGACAGGACAGTGCCACCTAATAAAGCACATGCTTTGGATAGGAGTACAGACAGAAGAAACACAGTGCAGATACTACCAGGAAGAGAAGGAGACCGCAGAATACACTCTATGTTTCTGTGATGTTCTATGTAGGTGCAGGTACTGGCAACTAGGACAAGAAAAACCGCAAGGAAGATCCTACTCCTTTGATAGCTGGCAAAGCTATGGAGACTGATTGTCAATCTGAAGCTGGCCAGCGAGTTATGAAATACAGGGTACAATAGATCTATTCATGTCGAAGTGCTCGCCTCTTTTATCCCTATCCCCTACCTTAGATAATCTATTGTTTTACGGTAAACATTGACAATTTTAAAGTTAGGCTCAAAAGAGAACCAAGATGTATCAACTTATGCCTTATTAGATAGCATTACTGGTGGTATGACTTTATGAAAGATCTGATATAAAAGTAAGCTCAGTTCTTTTATTTTAAGTCCTACATTTAAAAAAAACGAGTCTTAATCCTTTTGGGAAAGACATTTTCTTTCTAAGATTATGGCTATTCGCCATCTTCAGTGAAGGGCGGACCCAGTAGGCGACTCAGTATCGGTTCAATATGTGTACTCGCATACCAACATATACTATCAACTTTATAATACGTTGTAATCCGTCAATAGGTTAATTTTTAGCGGCACACAATTTATTGAGATTAAGTATTGTTTTACGGTGAACAATGACAATTTTAAAGTTAGGCTCAAATAAGAACCAAGATTTATGCAGATAATGCATTGACCGATGTATTTTTATACCGCATATGAGGTGGTACGATTTTTTCAAGGACCTAATATTAAAGTATTGTAGATCCAGTACATATATTTTATTGTCGTATATCAAATTACGAAAGTAAATCTTTTTGAGAAAGACGTTTTTCAAGGAAAGCAAGTTCGACATAAAAATATTATTATTTTATCATTTGATCCGTGAGGCTGGGCGGCCGACCACATCTGGAAAAGACGCCTTTTTATATATAGCTCGACAAGGGAAAGGTTTTACTCCGGAGAAAGGAAGTGGCTACAAATTGCAGTTTCCATGGGCCGAAACAAGACTTAGCGGAGGACGGAGCCGGTGCCCTTAGATTACATTTACTGCAGAGGCGGACAAATAGGGCAAAAAATGATTTCCGACTTTTTCTGGGCAGACTTGTTAATTGGGAGGGGCTGTAAGCCCGGGGTGAAGTTGATGTTTCCACGTTAAAAGCCTTATTATATAAAAAATGTTAAATATGTTGTATCAGACCGTTCCAGCGAAGAAGAAACTTTTTTGTTGTTCAACCGTTCTATATCGTAATTGCCTGCTTGTTCTCCTAGAGTTTATCAGCTTTTTTCACTGTTTAATATTCTCGGTGTTCTTCCTCAGTATTGCTATACATGAGGGATTATTAATTCACCTTAAAATTTACAATGTTTCAAAGATTATATGGTTTTAATCCAGCCTGTTTCATTTATTATAAAATATATTTTGGCACTTGTTTATAAAATAGCCTTTGGTAAAAGGCCAGAAATTATTCTGAAAACATTGAAGCACCTTCGATTAAATGGTTTCTGAACAAGTTTCTGGCGTAGTTCCTTACTGAATAATGCAAGTGTGAGTTTTGAACATGGCGCCGCCCCATCCTGAACTTTGTCAAACGCAGGCATAAAGTTTTAATGACTAGAACACTCATACGGCTATTCCATAGACAGCGAAATCCTGGGTTGGCTTAACACTATCCATAGAGAAGGTTATGATTTGTCGTCGATTACAAATATTAAACTAAAATTGTTCTTAAACTGAAAATTTTGTGAATATGGAAGAAGATCTATTTTAGCTAAAACGCTGAGCATGGGGTTCTATAATAAGGAAAAGTCATCTTATTCAAAAATAGAAATTCGACTTTCAAGAGTCTCTATCAAAACTTCTACGGCTATAGCGACTTACAACGTACTTAAAACATGTTTTCCAAGAAAATAAAGTTGTCAAAGTTTCATAATGACGTCAAAACACCCTTCATTAAAAACATAATCCCCATTAAATTTTATACGTTTCACAAAAAACTCTTCCCATATCTAAACCCATTAGCGCAATTCACGTCCAATATTACCCACCCTTACAACCAAGTTAGTTAACTGAATCGGATATAGCCAAAAACCTTTTCATCATAAGTTATTTAACTATTGGTCATTGAACGCCTTCTCCAACCAATTTATACACAGACTAATTAAGTGCATAGCAGGTTCTCTCTTTTCTTTATCCGGTTTCGAGCATCTCTGTTTCTCAGGGTCTCGTTAATTGTGGATAAAATAACATAAATTACAAACACAGATACACATACACGATAAAACAAGATATAACCTCATATTCTGGTTACAATTCACGTAATTGGTGAATAAGCCACTCTATCCACGCTAATAAATGACATTGACATACCAAAATTCATTCAAACTATTTCTGGATAGTTTATATATTCGTCTATATTCGTCATAGTGATTAGGGATATGCTACTCCATTCACGCTAATAAATCACATTCGTACACCAGGCATAGTGAACCTTCTCCACAGAGTTCGATATTCCTCGGGGTAACTAGGGATGACCATTCCAGTCACGCTAATAAATGCATTCGTTCCAATAAATAACACATATCACATATATAAAGTTAAAAAAATCGGTAGGGATCTATATAAAGTTTAAAATATTTCTGACCTTGAGATATTGGACCATTCATGTTGTCATGCTTAAAAGCCGCTCTTAGATCAAGCGGGATGTCGTACTTATTTCTTTGCAGATGTTGTGACTGCGGGTTTTTATAAACAGTTTTTCCCCGCAAACGCAGTAACAGGCAAAATAAAACAAAATGATTACATTGTTAAGGTTGTAGAAGGTTATAAAGCCCGTTGTCTTTCGCACTTCTAACACAAATGAAAAAAGAGTTAGGTTGGAATTTGTATATATGTAAATATTTAGTCAAATATACTCTTTTTTCAGTCTTTGCAGACGTTGTATTTTGTGATTTGGTAATAAGTACTCTTCTGAGATTATTTCTTCCCACAATGTGCACGTCTATTACAAAGTGTTCCAGTGTGATCTTGGTATGACCTATGCGCAACTTGGTAATTGCGACGTCTTCGCTTCTCGACCAAGCCTGCGCACTCGGCAAGCTTCGGACTCAAGTCTTCCTTAAATGTGAATGAGTTGGACGTATTTCTTTTAGTCCTGGAAATTCTCAATTCATTCTTTACTTAATTAGTAATCGTTCTTTTTAATCTGCTGCATTCTGGCACCCGTGATAATAGAACCATGCCAAATTTTAGATAATTACACAAATTAAATAGTTTATACATATTGTAATAAAAACAATTGTAAATAGTTAAATAAATTACAAGTCTTTCACGAAGGAGAATTTTTTTAAATTGACACACATTACAAGGCATACACTCATATAATTATACATTCAAAGACAAAAATCAGACACTCGTGTTTATTTGCCTATTTTCCATAATAACTAGGTATAAAGTTTAATAGTTGACATAAAACACAAACAAAACTTTAATAACTTTATTTACTTTATAAATTGTTACTAATCCTTAAAGCCAGGAACACACTTACCCGATGCTACGCCAAACGACGCTACCCGATGCTACCCGACGCCTTGCCACGTTTTGGTGGGGTGTGCACATCTATCCGACGCAAGCACACGTCGCGTACAGTCCACAGCGTTTATCACAATAATCACTATCACAATCGCAACGCATCTTTTGTTCTTAATGCACTATTTTGAGCAAAACCTTGTAATAAATTGTTAGTTAAATTTTATGAGCACAACCATCTAATAAATTGTTTGTTAAACTTAATTGTTTTAAATAAAGTTACTCCTAACCATCATAATTAAACAATGTTTATAAAAACTTACGCATTTTTGATCTCGTTTAATTTGGTTTACATTAAAATGACATGTTGTAATTAATATAACGACAAAATTACTGTACTTAGTTTGAAATAAACTACAAAAAATATGAGTGTCCTGTTCTGATGCTCCCCGACATTACAAAATGGTGTAATTTTACGAGCAAAACAATGAAATAAATTGTTAATTAAATTTCATGAGCAAAACCGTGTGATAAATTGTTCCAATTTTAGTATATGTACCGCCGAAGCGAGCACAATAAATTGTTAGTTAAATTCATTATATGAAAAAATCGTATTCCGTTGTTTTGATGAATTTTCTACCAAACCATTAAAATTAATTTTTTAAATAAAAAGTAATTAATTTTTAATCACAGTTAATTTGGTTTATATCAAAATAAGTATGTTGTAATTAACATAACGACCATAATACATGTAGTTTGAATAAAAATATAAGTGTCCGGTACTTTTGTCTTCAACTGTACTCGATGCGACCCGACGAAAATCTGGACAGTGGGGATCGCAGAGGGTCGGGTAGGTTAGCGTGGCATAGCATCGGGTAGATGTGCACAGGGGTAATGCAACCTTATGGAAAATCGGAGTTTGGATTTGCGTCGGGTAGCATCGGGTAGCGTTGCATGGCGTAGCACCGGGGAAGTGTGTTTCTGGCTTTAGACTAAAAACAACGGAAATGAGATCAATTTTTTCTAGGGCCAACTTGTCGAACAGTTAATTGGATTATTAAATTGTTTTCTTTGTCGAAACAATAAATTCGATTTTTTCTTAAAAGGATGGTGTTAGCTCAAGAAGATTTATCCCAGGTTTTAGCTAAGGACGTACCTACGCCAATGTGCTGCGGGTGTTCCGCACTCTACCTTCTGCGATGATCTGCAATGGATTTAGAGCCATTAGAGCCAATTTAGAGAAGTTGAAGCGATCGCGATGCATGACTGCTAGAAACTATCATTTTATTGCTCTTCGGAAGTATTACGGACCAGTCATTATTTGATAGGTAGTAAACTCCAAACGTTCGATAATGGACGTGTGATGCCTACAGTGATCAGAAGGCTTCGTGATAATAGTATATAAAGGTCCAGTATCAGGTTATCTACGGAAACGCTACGAGTAGAAAGGAGACTATTGGCAAATCAGAATGTCGCTCGGACACATGAACAATGGGAGAGTTGTTTCCTTCACACATGAACCAATGGTTCTGCTGTGGCAATCAGATGACCGTGAGCCTTCTCCATGTTAGCCAGTTGTGGTATGGAGTGGAAGAACGTCCATGCCCGTACTGTACTAATTATCGTACAAAATGGATCTTTGACTGCACTAAGGTACATTGTGGAAGTTCGTCTGGAAGCTATGGTCCCATTCCGTCCATTTATTGGGTACAACTTCGTATTAATGCATCATAATGCTCGACCACATGTATCCCGAGTTCTCATCCATTACTTGGAGGATGTAAGGACAACTACAATACATTGACCATGACATGAATCCTATAAAACACTTATGGGACATGATAAAGAGACGGGTTAGACATTGGATTCTGTTTCAGAAGACAAAGTGGGATCACTTCTACCAATACCTAGGATGTAGTACGCATTATCAAGAGTAAAACTAGGTAATAAACTGTTAGTTAAATTTTAATCTATCACTAACTGATTTTCCGATGTTTTGGTGAATTTTATATCAAACCAAATTAATTAAATCGTTTTTAAAAATAATCACTAATTACTGATCTTATTTATTTTGGTTTGCATGCTAATAAGAATGTTGTAATATTACGATACAAATATACATACAGTTTTAAATAAACAAAAAACCACGAGTTTTTTTTCGCCTGAGTGTATTTAATCTTCATGGTTTCAACTAAAACATAAAATAATACAGACCATCCATCTTAATAGTCAGAACAGAAAGATGTTAGAAAAAATAAGCATGTCAGGTAAACTGGAAACATGTTAAAATTAATTAATGTTTACATTTATCATCGCCCTTTTTTATAGGTTCTTACTTCAGAGCCTCTAATTGGTGAATTTTTGTTTGGTAATTACATCTAATGTTTCCTCACATTCAATCAATATTATTGGTTTATAATAGCGTTTAATAATTCATTTATCAATAAAAATGTAAATTGTATCACCGATTATTTAAAAAATTTATGAGTTTTCTAGGAAAATTTAATATCAATTAAACATCGAAAATGTTAACTGAAGTGTATGCAAATTTCATTATTTATTAGTGATTCCCACTCCCCATTTCGCTCTGATTGTCATTAAATTAGTTTATTATTGATTATTGGATGTGTTTTTATTAAACAAAATAAAACCTATATTTTATTAAATTGTTAATATTGTTAGTCTTTTATAGGTTGTATTATTACTTTTTTTTAAATCTTATTATTTATTATATTCCGTAGACGGAGGCCACAAAAAAAATTCATAAAATTATTTATTGTTATTTTACATGAATATTCTTTTAAATTGACAAATGTTTTTAATTTAAAACAGCTGGGGAGGCGGAGTGGGCAGCACCCCGAAATCGGTCGTGCAAAATAATAATAAATATTGTAATGAAATTTTGTTTTTTGGATGTAACTGTCCTTGGAATAAAATAAATAATAAGATAAAAATCAACCTACGGATTAAACAAAAAAAATATTTATGTTCAATCTCATTTTAGGTTATTCTATTAGTATAACGTTAAATTATTTAAAGTGGTACAACAATGTTTCCTAGACGGTAGTCATAAAAAGAAGAAAATGGGATTACAATCTCTCCTAAGGAAAATTGAATTCCATTTTAATCTTGAATTATAATTTAAGAAAAACTGTTTGCTTTCACTTAGAATTTACAGGGCCACTTTGTTCACCACGTTGGGCTAATTAGAAAATATGAGTCCAATCTTTTTTCTCCGTCGTTCCTTTTCTCCCTTCTCGCCGCCTTCGTCGCTAGTCTTACAATTTTTCCATTTCAACTTCCCGGCAGGTTTTTATAAAAGATACACCCGGCCCGTGAGGCGATGAAACGCCCGACGAATTAACCCGGACGGAATGAGTTATGATCATATCGCAGATATGGATCTAGGTTGCGCGATTTGCATACTGTCGGTAGATCTTGAGTGGCAGTTGTTGCCGGTGATTTGTTAACTTTCCGCTCTGCCATTCTCCCCTGATGATTCCAAATGGCACGCAGAGAAAAACAACCATCCAGATCTATTCTCAACTTTTAAAACTACGAATAAATGACCTATAACAAATACAATTTAACGCTTTTAAATAACAAACTATGAAAATTAAAACTTCCCGAGTACAGATGCTGCCTTAACCGAGAGACATGGCTCTCACCCTTTTGAGATAAGCTAACACATGAAATATCCCAGCGTGAGTTAAAGAGATAAAGCCAGGAAGAAGATCGCCCCTGTCGATATCACTATCTCGCTTTTCCCCTCTTAGCCTCTAACTCCTTTGTGGAACATTAATTTCGCTAATACTTGATCCACAGGTGAAATATTCTCTTTATCAGACACATACACATTTTTTTAAATTTATTTTATTTAGGCATATCTGTACAAAATAAATATACATTGAGGAAAATTTATAGATCTGTCAGATCTGAAAGACCAGGAGGAAGTGGAGAGAGAAACTAGCCGGTGAAGAGATAGTTTAGAGTGGAAATTGAGGAAGCATTTTTGGATCAAATCCATCGCAAATGAGACTTTATGATCATCATCAATTTTTTGATACGTTGCCTCGAAAATACTACAGAGAACTTTCGATTAAAAGGATTGTATTCGTTTGAGGTTGGAGCATTTTGTCATGCCACATGGTTCGATCAGTAAGTCCAAATCGGTCTGTTCTGTCTTTTGATAGCGGCTAGTTCGTTATTTACGCTGTTTAGTTTGGTCCCAGTACATGTCTGAGCTCATATCTTTTGTTAAGGTTTTTGACTTGGTTGGATGGAGGTATTATCGCCTGGTTGTTTATGTCCACTGGTAGGTAGGTCTAACGCAGTACAGTCTAAAAGAACCTGTAAGAGTGGCAAGCGTAATAACCCAGGCTCTTAAATCTAAAAATGAAATGTTCAAAATAAAAATAAAACAATGGAAAAAAATTAATAATTCTACTAAGATATATAATAATAATGAAACCGAAAGGACAAATCCAATTCGCCATGTTTTATCTTGAAAATCATGTAAACATAAATAAGGTTCATAAATGAAGCACTGTTCATAAATAAAGCACTGTTCACAATAAATAATAATAGCGATGATGTTACTACCAACAACGCAATGTTACTACCAAACTTAGAACTCTAACTTGTCTAAATACTAAACAATATTGAATACAAGCAGAATTAGACTGTTAAACTACTCAGTTACTACAATTCGGGCATTACTCAGGAGGTTTACTAGAGTAGGATCATATGTGCATTTTTCCCCTCATTATTATCATTCATTTCTTACAGTCAAATCTGAGGTTCTATGCAGATAATTTTTTTCCTCTCGCTCAAGATTTAGCTCTTTACATATAAGATTTGGAGTAATACCAATGGGTGTTTTCTCCACTCTTGGTTTTAATTTTGTTTTGTTTTAATTACCTTTCTCACTGTTACTTATTGCCTACTTTAGTTGTAATGTACAACAAATTTAAAAAAAAATATATAAGATTATTATTGCTATTTCGAACTTTATCATAAAACTATTTTTATGTTTGGAGTTTAATTTAATATTTAGAATTTTCAGTCATTTTCATACATTTTTCATTTAAAATTAGCATTTATTTCATTCGGTTCTGCAAAGAATCGGAGAAAGTCAAAATCTCTGAGCTCACAACGGAAAAGCCCTTGGTTCAACCTACAGTGCTGGCAAGNCTCTAGCCCAGAAATACTCATGCTCCTGGCAAAACTCCGGTGTTCGGGAGAATCTCTCGGACCTTTTAGTGCTTCCTTACAAAATAATCGAAGTTCATCGAGAAGAAGCTGTGAATAAGGCGAAAAGCACAGAGAGGTTCTACTTGTATAAGGAACTGTCCAATGAACACCTACTCTCATACAAACCGAGCCTTTCCCAGGACCTTAATATTAGAGATTCTTGTTGGCTATTCAAACTAAGAGGAGAATTGTTATACTTGAAATTCAAACCCTGGGTTTTGAATGATCCTCAAGATGAAACTTGTCCACTTTGTAACAGCCTCGCCAGGGAAGATTCATATCATTTTTTGGGAGTCTGCTCTCTTCTCTCAGAATTGCGGGTATCTTACTTGGGTAAGACAGTCATCTCCAGAGTTGAAATACTGGAATATCTTTCTAACAAAGTATCCCCTTTACCGTTAATTTCCTTTGCTCGGCACGCCTGGAGAGTGAGATACGAGTGGCTTTCAGATATGCAATGATTGTCGTCCCTGTACATATACTTTTACTTTTACTGCTTTGTTTTTTAACACTCTATCAGTTCTCAATAGGTAATTTGTTCTGATTTAATTCTTTTTGTTTCCTTCTTTTTTCTCATACTTCCATCTATTATGTTTCATACACCTGCTATATGTTAATTTTCTCTTCGAGTTTTTTGTTTTTGTTTTAATATTCCTGTATTTGTAAGCTTTTAAGCAGTAAACTCAGCAGAAGGCTATTAGCCATGCTTATTATACTTTGTATCAGTATTTCTATTTTTTCTGTCTGTATCAATTGTAATAAAGTATTGTGTATTGTATTGTATTGTATTGTATTGTATTTCATTCGATTCATGCTTTTTTTGGAAACTAAAGTACATCCTTCCTCATACTGAGATCCGGTCGGAACTGAATTTTTCCCTATCTAATGACGGGTGTATCTCGGGGAAGCATACTCGGTCCGTTTATTTTTTCAATATACAATGAACAATAAAAATAAATTTAACGAAAACCGTATGGATAAATTTTATCTTGTGTAAAAGTTTCTCTCCCCCAATAAGCGTAGATAGAATTCCATAGAATTTCCAATTACTGACCATGCGAGTTGTCTTGAACTTTTTGTAGATAAACGACTGACTTGGAATCCCACAAGACTAAAAATACAAGAAACAAACTAACGTTATAAATTATTAGAAAGACAACTTAACACTCACGTTTAAAATTTTACTTAGAAATCGACCTTTTAATTGACAAGAAAATAATAAGCCCTTCTCTGGGCGTACGGGTATAAAGTATAGTGCTCACTCTAGAATTTCAATTTTCAACGTCTTCAAACTACGCAGTCAAAAACTCCATCAAATTATAAATGCTTTTTCATGTTTCATATCATGTACATGACGTCATCAAAACGCGCTATAAAAAATTCCACTCACTGAGCGTTCACAGTAATCTACTAGTACGAAAATTAGCACCTCCAAACTTAGCACAAAATCACCCAAGGCGATTGAAGGGAAAGTGGCTCCGAGACCTTTTCAGTGTGACTAATGACGAAAATTCTTTACGAAAGAAAGCTATCACTAGGCGACTTCTACAAGTGACTCAAACGACACTATCATTATACATCGAAAAAAGGGTATTTACTGACTACATTTGTTGTAGTTGAAATTAACAAATAAATGTCATAAAAAAACCTTCAAAAAATTTAACCATTACAATTTTTCTATAACAATTTATGATAAAAAGAAAATCTGATATTCATAGCCAGTAACATTCTTCACATTTTTATTTCCCAATACTTTAATGATATTTTTAAAAATTAAGGTAGCAACTTAGAAAAATAAATAAAAATCGATTTACCTAAAGATGCCCGAGATGGATCCGACGTGACTGGAAAGAGAGTGAAAACCGGAGACAAAAAACTACTTCAAAATTTTTGAGAAATAATATGAGTGAAAGTCAAACACTTGGATTTGTATATCGACTGGGAAGATTGCGAGTGTGACTTTAACTTGATGTCGCTACAACTATTGTTGTTTTATCAAATTTTGATCAATTCCGGAAAATATTAATTATTCTGTTTTTTTTCATCTTCTTATTGGAAGTTTTTTCATGTTGCATAGATGTTTATTTAGAACGTTTATCTAGAAGCATAAAAAATGTAATAAGTATAAGGCTTAAAGTTTCTTGAAATTTATCTAAATAAATAATATATACTTTTTTAAAAAGTTTAAATACTCACATAAAATATATATCTAGTCTCATTTATATTTTATATTATTTTTAATGTAAAAATTACAGTTAATATGCAAATATTGGATTGTGTATGAGAGTTTTAATTTTGTTAATTTTTTATCGACAAGTATGTTGTTTTCGTAATGTAGCATTTTGTTCTCTTGCTGTGTAATTGAAGTAGAACTGAAGGTAGAAAGGCCAGGTAGGAGATGTGCCTTTTTTCCACTAACAAACAAAAAGTTAGCAACGTATGTAATTTTAATTCGGTAGAAAAGTCATTCATGCAATTATTACGCAAAATATTCACAAAAATACGATAAAAATGAAACTATTCATATTCTTTTATTGTATCTCTTGTATCTCAGAATTTTTTTCATTAATTCCGATCGCTTTATTTAACAAAACCGCGTTTGTGTTTTAGTTGAATTGTTGCTGGCGATTTATTTGCATTGGGTTCTTGACTGGGAATTTGAAGTGCCTTGGTAACTGATGAATATTGATGATAAAGCGGGTAGCTAAGCACTCTACAGGAGTTTGCCGTGTTAACATAACCCGTCAATTTGGACCTAATAAGTTGTTTCAACCGCAACTTCGTGAAGGGTCAAGTTGTTAAAGTCCATATCATGGTTGATTAGAATAATTGTTTTCATAGCGTGGGCGTTGCAGTTGTCTATTTTTTCGTTTTTAACAATTTATATTTGTATTGCTTCAGATGATTCATCAATCGTTTTTAGTTGACGAACGATGGAATTTAAAAAACATGTACCTTTCACGGCGCAGACGGTATACTAAACCATCATGACTGGCACCCCTTCAAAAGTAATATTCTCTGCGCCGTGCATAGCCGATGAAAAACAATTGTGCAACTAACTAAAACATTAATGCCTTATTTATTTTTATGGTGAAATGCTCTAGAAAAATAGGCGATTGACAAAATAACACAGACTAACTATTGAGAATTGGAGAAAATGGCAGAATCTAGGAGACGAACAAACTCCAAACAGTTAATAATTGTATAATATTTGTATAATATCCTGGACTTTACCTGCTAACCCCTAAAATCCTGAAATATTTTTTCAGGAAATCTATAACACTGAATAAATGAATTAATAAAAAAAATTGTTTGCAAAAAGAAAATACATTTTCCTAAGAAAGCATAACACAAATCAAAGCAAAAACAGTTCATATACTTTATTGATTACTAAGCCTTCTACTGGAACAGGGTCCTTCTACATTTATGAGTTTTGCTTTTTTGCTTCAGATGTTCGTTTTTAGTTGACGAACGATGGAATTTAAAAAACATGTACCTTTCACGGCGCAGACGGTATGCTAAACCATCATGACTGGCAGCTCTTGCGAAAGTAATGTTCTCTGCGCCGTGCATAGCTGATGAAAAATAATTGCGCAACTAACTAAAACATTAATGCCTTATTTATTTTTATGGTGAAATGCTCTAGAAAAATAGGCGATTGACAAAATAACACAGAATAGCTATTGAGATTTGGACAAAACCGTAGAATAGAAGAAAGTACAAACTCCAAACAATTAATAATTTTACATTATTTATATAATATCTTGGATTCTACCTGCTAACCTCTAAAATCCTGAAAAAGATTATTTACAAAAAGAAAATTTTAAAAAAAGTTTATATACTGTATTGTTTAGTAAACGTGCTGGAGGTAGCGGTTGAATGAGATTCTCCTAAATAAAATATATTATTTGTAAAACCAATAATCAATATACTTAAAATAAATTAAAATTAAAATCCAATATAACATTAAAAATTAATAAATCCATTACAGTTCGGGGTCCGAATGACCAATTGACTTTATTCAGTTAATTAATATTTATGAAAGGTATTGGTTGAGATGAAAAGTCAGTGTCACGAGCGGGATTCGAACCCACGACCTGGCTAAATACGCTGCTGCTCCACCGTGACTTCGATCCGCTCGGACACTAACTTCCCATCTCAACCTCACCAATACCTTTCATAAATATTAATTAATTGAAAAAAGTTAATTGGTCAATCAGACGACGAACTGTAATGGATTTAATAACTAAACTGAAGTATATCTTCCCGAAAGCTCTCCGTGGCCATTTCATTTATACCCTTCATAAATATTAATTAATTAAAAATTAAACTGCCTCACGAGTTGTCTGCAGTAGTGCACTACCATCCAGGTCTGAAAAATCCGGAGAAATACGTTTTGCGACCAGACACGGCTTGAAAACTCTCAAAGTAGTTCCCTCCCCCCCCCAAAAAAAAAAAACCTCCAAACTCTGTAAGAATGCGATACTTAGCCAAAAATAGATAAAACGCAGGAGTTATACAATGCGCAGATTTCAACAGAATCATCTCACAGAGCGGAGAAAATAAGTTAGATAAGTTCTCAACTAAGTTTGAAGAAGCAACAATTTACGTTGGTATAAAAGACAACTTTAGATTATTATTGGTTCTGTCGAAAAATGCCTTGGATGATCATTTTCTTTCCCTCAAAGTAGAGCAGAAATCTGTTGGATTAAATGTCAATTTGCTACAAAGTTCAAAATGCCTAAAATTAACGGACAATTCAAAAGCCGAGAATTTAGAGAACCTTTATTGATTGCTGGTATAGGGGAACAAAAATACTTCATTCGTAATTATATTCTTGAACACGTTCATGTTGTTTTTTAATTGGGATTTTCGAAATTATTTAAAAAATTACGGCCATCTTGATGTTATTTTGAAAAATTACAATTTTAGTTCTAATAATAAATTATAATTTACATTGTTATGTTATTATTAGAATATAGTTGGTGGTAGCATTTGGATAGCTCATAGTGGCTTATTCAACGGGTTGAATTGGCCCTTTCAATTAACCGAAAGGTATTGGACCATTTTCCGAATATCCTTTTTTTCTTCTTTTCCCCTTTTTAATGCGACCAAGGATCGTCTCAAATGCGGGAACGTTTTTCCCATATGTCCGACCGGAGGGCACCATTTGTAGGAAACGACAATAAAAAGCTTGTATTCACCCTCCCACCCCCAAATGGGCAACACCCTTTTTTTCTCTCCCAATTAATAAAACAATATAAAAATTTTATTAGGCTAGATAATGATATGTCACGTTTCAGTCGTTAGAAATCAAAAAATGACATTGATATGTTCAAAAATTAAAAAACGGACACATGTCTATTTTGAAAATAGAAAAAAAGGGTAGTGTTATTTGGCCGGATCTACTCTTCATTTAAGTAAAGGGTTTGAATCGTTTTCATAAAATGGAAGTGTAGTATAACTTCTAAGTTATAGGCTATCCCCTTCTCTTTTGGGACACATAAAAACGTTAGGCGTTAAAAATAATTTACTCTCTGGGCAGCCATTAGGAGACAATCCCTTCTTTTTCCAGTTTCTCCATTTTCTACTCTCTCCTCCTTTCTATTTGAGTAATGTGGACGGTTTGCTTTCATTAAAGTGGAACGATGAGTACGATTATTTTGAATATAAATCAGTCACTTTTTTCCTTATAGACTTGTAACTTTTCTCGCACCTCAGTTGACTTCCTGAAATTGAGAAATATTACATACAAAATTTAAAGAATTAGCTTAATCGTTAAACATTTGAATATAAAAACACCAAAAATAAACCCTTGATTGTTTTTAATTATTAATTACTACGTATAGAATCTATGTAAGTGTGGTGGAAATTTAAACCTCGTTTAGTCTAAGCTTTTGAACCTAATGTAAGGTTGTTCTAGCCATTCCAATTTAAGAGATTTGGCACGGTAAAAATCTCTCCTCTTTGGGCTATCAACCTGCCTTACGTTTTATATCATGCTTTGTTTTTTATTTTATATCAGGAAATTAATTATTTTCACATTTCCTAACGCTTTTTATGGCAATAATGATAAACAATTTTGTCCAGAATATGAAAATAAAACGTATCACTTATACTATATACTTTATAACCAAGTTCTAATTTAATACTTATATATTCAACCGTATAAAACAACGGATTTATTCGTTTTCGTTTTACACCGATTTAAGTCATTTTTTGTTGGGTTTGTTTGAGCGTAATTAATTTTAATCAGTTCTAATCTTTCTTCTTGTTACATTTAAAGCTAATTTTTTACATTTGTTTTGTCAACATCTAAGATAAATAGTAGGAAACGTCAATAGCAATGATGATTCATGTGTCTTGAAAAAAGAACATAAAAAGTTCTCATATCACACCGAGATTTCCTCTGCCAGAAACCACTTTTTTATAAAAAAAATAATAATATATGAAAAATGCCACTTTTATGTCTGATGTATGAACGGTCTGAGGATAGATTAACATTTTATTATAAGAATTGATTAATCTAGGTTTTAACTAATAAAAATCAAAGTAGATATTAAAATGAACATACGACATAATAAAATAATTGTAATTGTTTATGGTTTTGCTGAAACCTTTATGGATCGATTAATTGTTGTAAAACTTCATAATTGTTTTATAGCTGATAAAATCGATTTAAAACGATACCTAATTTTCATATCATTTATAAAGAAAACCTTATTATTTATGTTTGTAAATCAAACCCTTACCTAACATTATTTTTTCCTATTTATTTGTTTATTTAGATTGGGTAAATGTCCGTAAACACAGATTGATTCATGATTACACTTTTATAGTTATTTTTTAACTGTTCTACAAGTTTGTATATTTCTAAAGCTTTAAGGCAATTATAACAAATTTTTTCATGTTCAGATTCTCAATGATGTTTTTATTATCAATAAAATTATTCGTGTTATATAACTTAAAAAATATTGGAAAATATCGCAGCACTAATTGCATGTAATTTTATTGAACGTTGAAACTTTCTGAATTTGTTATTTCTTTTTATCTTCATTTATAATTTTGTTGTCAAATTGAACGAAATGTCTATCTCTCCATTAAAATCGCTCTACAATTTTCTCCGGGCCCTCGTCCCCAATTTTGTGGTTTCGCAATCGAGATTTTTTTTAAGACGTTTAAGCAAGTGTTTTATTAACATTTCCTTATCCATAAGATAGTGGTATCAGAAACTAATTTAAGAGTGTTAACCAAGCGAGGATGAGCAAAATAATATGATCAGAAATGATTAAATTTAAAAAGCAAGATAATAACAATTTTGTACATTTCAAAAAGGCCAAGGTACCAGGAATAAATAACTAACAATAGTCTAAACTTACAGATAAAACAAATTAATGTCAAAGTGAAATTTATTATAAACTCAGAACAACACAAGTAGATTGATTTTCTGAAAACCTCTCATCCCAGAATTTATTTAACATATGCACATATACAGGTGTATCAGCTTTTATAGTCATCTTTGATGGTTTATGGGCTTTTATTAAAAATGATATTATACAAACCCCAAGTGAATTTTGACTTGAAATTGGGTAGTGGCAAGAAATTTAACATAACTTTCTCATCTAATCAGAAGATGACACTACCTTTGTTATTTTAAATAAAAAACCTCATAATTTTATTGTAGAATTCGATCTTACAGCTTACTTTATGCAACTTTTACAGAAAGGAAAATTTTGATATGCTCAACCATTTCTGATTTATGCACGACTTCTTTTTCTTTTGCAACATAAAATATGTTCCCACTTGTTTTGACCGAGTTATAGTACGAAATGGTCATTCCTATCAAAATTTTCGTTTTAGTAAAAGTAGCATAAGATAAGCTCTAGAATCGAATTGTGCAATAAAAATATGGGATTATTATTTAAAATAAACGAAATTAACGTCATTTCCCAGCTAGATGAGAATGTTATGTTATATCCGTTACCACCACGCGATTCCTAGCGAAAATTAACCTAGTGTTTGTATAAGACCATTTTATGCTAAATTTAATCGATTTCGAAATTAACTGGGAGGGCCATCTTGTTACAAAAAGCGTACCCCTTTTACGTGTCTTCCATCGGGCAAAACTCTGAAATGATCAATCCTATCAAAATTTTCCTCTCAGTGAAAGTGGCATCAAACAAGCTCTAAAATTGAATTTTCCAATAAAAATGTGGGATTCATTTAAAATAACGCAGTTAGTGCCATTTGCCAGCCCCCAGTTAACTTGTAGTTTGTATAAGACCATTTTTTGTTAATGTTAATCGTTTATGTGTATATATATATATATATACATATATATATATATATATATATATATATAATGCGGTGTGGTAAAAATAATGGTAGAAACCATTAATAACCTTTATAGATAAAGTATCGTAAGTAATCAATGAAGTGATAAAAACTGTAGTGTAAAGAAAAAACAAAAAAAAGTAAAAAATGTATATATATATAATTTATTAAGTGAAAATTATATTTTTTTTCTCTTTTTTTCTGTGCATAGATAAACTCCATATTTTGTAAATTTATTTTGTCTACCTGTAGGTGTAGGAAAGTATTTCGTAATGTTCTGATATGAAAAAATCAATAAATATTGGCAACATTTTTCTTTACAATACAGTTTAGGATTTTATCCAATAGTTCATCTATAAAGGAATAGAACGTTTTTATTTTATGGTATATATGTTAAATAATAAAAAAAGGCTTTCTTTTTTTTACCGCTCCGTCTTGCCGAAATTATACACTTGTTTTTGTCACAGGCTGAGAATAAATAAACGTTAAAGGTTCAGATTTCTTTTCCCGCTTTCTTGTAGGCATTCAAAGAATTTAATTGGGGGACGTTTAAAAACTTGAGAAAGGGCTAAGTTTGGTTTGGCGCGGGGGTGGCGTATCCGAAATACTCGGTTTAGCCAATTACAGCAAGCCTATCGGTTGCCAATGGCGAGACCGCATTCGCCTCGGAGGGAATACCTCCGATCGTATTGGGGATTCTCCGCCTAGCTACACCCGGCCTCGGTCCGGGTAATTGCAAGTATCTACAAGGCGGAGACCAAATTTCCTCCCTCTGTGGTCAATTACTTAACCCTAATCCCAACGAAGAGACGGCTAACTTTTACCCGGCCATTTACAGCAGCCCATTAGCGGAACATGTTAAAACAGACTCGCATTTTATAAGTAACACTTGGTTTACCCTGCCTTGTTACTTGGAAAAGTACTGCTCGAATGTTCAACTCAGGATTGATGACATTTTTTTTAAAAACTTTATCTAGTTTTTATATTATAATAATGGTTCTCTTGTCAAACTTAATGGAAGAAAACAAATTTCCAGTTGTACAGATAAGATCTATGAAGTTCTGTTTTTTCCAGTGAAGATTGATTACAATGTGATATACAAACACATTATTGGAATAATGTATACTTCATCCACTAAAAAAGATTTTTAATATATAAAAAATTATATACGGGGAACTAAATATATGGCAAATATATTTTTAAACTATAATTTAATTAGATTTCTGCCATGAATACTTTTATACATTTGACTACTTATAAATTAAACATTGAGTTTCATGTTACCCAATTTGGTGGACATGTACAAAAACATTCTTTGAAATTATGAGCTCCTGTTGCTTTATGAAAATGGAGAATATCAGGATGTTAATTTCTCAACATTAGCTCTTTATTAATCTATATTAAATATCTGCTATAATAAATTGCAAAAAAAGGATATTAATTGTCTCAACATTAGCACCAATTATACATAATTAAATTATGTTATATCAAATTATCCTTTGTAAGTTGTTATTGATTAGCAGGATGTAAGGTGTTTCAACATTAACGCCTACTGATTTTTTTGAGATCGTGAGATGCGGACTGGTGTGACGTAGATTTAGAAAAACATTTTCGTTATCGTACCAACGTTTCGAACTTTATTGAGATCATCTTCAGGGCCTGGGGCTAATTTAAACACATCAATTACATAACAGACTCATGTAAATACAGTCGCAGCTTTGCAAATATCATTAATGAAATTCAAAATCAATAACATACATAAAACACACAAAACATAGAATACAACATAAAAACAATCATAACACTCCACAGATCAAACAATTGCACATTGTACAATTCGTCTCTTCTTCCTCTAATAATTTCCTTCTATAATAATCCTGGGAGGCTAATTAGGCCCGAACCGTTATCCATTTTTCCCCATTATCTGCTCCTTTCACCTCAAAGAAGCCGACTTCTCTTATAAAAATGCGTTTCTATCCCTACTTCCTCATTCCATCATAAACTAACATATATAATCCATAAACATTAATATCTCACTGGCACTCGAAACACGTCACACAGCAATCACACTTCTACAAAGAAAACACACATTTTGAGTGAGTACAAATACTTTGATTAAACCTAAAATTTCTATCATTGTATAAATTCATCTTCACACCTACATGTATTTGTATAATTTAAACAATTTTTATAAATCCCAGGCCCTGAAGATGATCTCAATAAAAATCGAAACGTTGGCACGATAAAAAAAATGTTTTTCTAAAACGTACGTTAAACCAGACCGCATCTCACGACCTCCGAATAATGTATAAAAATATATTTTTAAATAGTACAAAATAAATAATTAAAAAAAGAAACCGCAAATTCTAAATTATAATAGGAAATCATTTTCAACAAAACTATTTTTTGAAATGTCCGTTTTGATTACAATTAACGTTTTTAAACGCGTGCTTTTTGAAGAAACACGTTCAGTGGCAATTTAGAAGATCTGCACTTTACCAGTTGCTTTATCTAGATTTACGTTAACTCATTAACTAACCGTAATAACCCTCAACTTCGAGTTCGTAACTCACACTAACTACCATCTATAATAATACTTGTCTAGTTACTCGTATTTTCATGCTAATAATAATTTAGCTGTACGTTTCTCTGCTACTGCCTCTTTGTATTTAGTTTTATGTACTACTTTTTAGTTAACCTTTCATATCGACCCTCCAGAATCGAATAATCTATTGTTGTACACATTTAGGTTATCTTTCTTAAGATTATTTGGAGATCGTGAGATGCGTTCTGGTGTGACGTAGGTTTTAGAAAAACATTTTCTTTGTCGTGCCAACGATTCAATCTTTATTTGAGATCATCTTCAGGGCTCAAAGTGTTTGTTTTCTGTGTACATGTGTCATTCTTGTGTGTCGTGTAAAGACTGTACACCACACCTTTCTTGATTATTTTGACTCTTGTAAAATTCTCACTGGGAGACTATCTCAAAACGGTCCCTTTCTAAAAGACTTGTTTGCTCTTCACAATACTTTTTCCGACGTTAACGTTGTATTTTATTAAATCCATTAGAGTTCGTAGTCCGATTGACCAATTAACTTTTTTCAATTAATTAATCTTTATGAAAGATATTGGTTGATATACAAAAAAGCCAGTACCATGAGCGGGATTCGAACCCACGACCTTCGGCTAAATACGCCGCTGCTTTACCACTTGAGCGATCGTCACTTCGATCCACTCGGACACTAACTTCCCATCTTAACCCCACCTTTTGAATTTTCACTCCTTTTTGCCATTTTTCAGTTGTATTTTATGTGTTTGGGATCTGGTTTCTGGTCGAGAAAGGAATAGACTCTGTGATGACTTGCCAAGCTTTCGGCCTTTATAAGACCATCATCAGAATAAATATTACAGCATTAAATATTTCATTAATTACAAGTTTGTTTGTTTGTTTTAACTTACAGCATCCTATTTATTATATTAACATTACAGAATGACGAAAAAACCCGACGAAATCGATTACGAGTTCCCGAAGTACATGAGGTTGGTTAAGTTGAAATAAAGACAGTTTTTTTCAGTTTTTTATATAACTGATGTAAAAGTAGATTAAACCAAAAATTTCAATAATAAAATATGTCGTTTTTTAAAAGGATTATCAAGGATAGTGGTCTCCCCAAAATTTGTATTGTGTTGTATTTTATAAAATTTTTATCGTCCTGGAAGTTTTCTACGTAGAAAGAAGAACTTTTTAATTTCAAAAGCACAAATTTGTTTTTGTTTTTTTAATTTGATCAATTTAGTTCTTTTTGAATTGTTTTATAGATATCGCCCACTTTGGTTAACTTTGATGAATATAACAAAGTGACAGTTGCAAAAACATTATTTTTACCTTTCTAACCGAATAATCTAAGGAAGCGGTTAATCATGATCAACCTACAATGATTAACTTGTGACTCGGGGTCATCTCGGTCTTCCTACTAACGTTTTACTGTGCGGTCCGGCTTATCTGGTTTTTATGACATAGTGCACCTTCAGATAAAAAGAGGACAACTCTGATTGTGGCTTCGCATAAACAAGTTTTGTTCATCCTACCTCGCACCGCCTTAGTTCCTCTCGTTTATTTGCTCTGTGGGCTAAGCCAAATAATTTTCCTCACAACGTAAACTATCCCTCTACGAACGTACGGTTTTCCCTTTGAAGCCTGATGAAATTTGAATTGAAAATATTCAGAAAGGGCAAAGCGGACTGGTTCTTGTATAATTCAGTCTTTTTCACGATACTTTCTTTAATGTTACTATATGTTTAATTCAAAGTATTTTTTGAATAATGTAACTGGCATGGAAACACTTGTAATATAAATTTTAAATTAAGCTTGCCAGCAGGAATTCATATTTTGAATTGTATACGAAATTGTAAAATAGAGCCATTGTTCATTTATATTTACGGCCTTTTTTACACAACTATCTAAATATTAGATTGAAATCATACTTCGGAATAATAGAAACATTAACGATTCAACAATATATTATTAATAATAAATCCAGATACCGAAGATCGTCATTTATTTTCAGTTCGTATTCGCTTCCTGGAAAGCTTGTTTTACGCGAGGCATGAAGCAGTACATCATCGAAATGAAATTTCAACGAATGATATATGTAATATTCAGGCCTCACCAGTATATTTATAAGTTAGAGGAGCTGTAAAACATTGGGACAGTTGAATTTACGACTAGGCTGGAATAAAGGGAGGAGGCCCGAAAAGATATTTTCTAAGAATGGAACACATTAAGCTGATACACCTTAGAGATTTAGTTTCCTTTATATTATATGTAAACCCATAATAACGGTAGCTATTAGAAAAGGAGATAAGAGGCAGAAAAAAACGCAAATACATACAAAATTACAAAATATAATTAATAATTTTATGAACTATTAAATGATAATTCAATCCTAAAATATGTATTATATAATTGCACAAAAAATATGAAATATGAAAGATTTAAATGGTTGCAAATCAATTAAAAGTAAAAAATGGAAATAAATAAATACACAAAAAACTATATTCATTTATACAAAAACGATCTTTAATTAAAATAATATATTAAAAGGTGTCCAAGCTAATGGGATCACACCATTTTTTTCTCTTTGCTGTTCTAGATAGGAAAAAAGTCTGAATTGAGACTTCCCTTCATTTTTCATGAAGTTTGTTCGTGTATGATCGATTTATTTTTTCGACCTCGATTCAACAAAAGTTGAATTCAAATTCTTAATTTTAAATAAGAACCCCTATTTTTCACATTTGTTTTTGAAACTAGATTTTTTGGCGAGAAAAATGAGCACTGAATTATTAAAATCGGTTCATTAGAACCGGAGATACGATTTTTTGAAAATAGCCTGAATGCTGGTCAAGTGTGTCCTACCACCTAGGCCTATCAAAAGAAACCATTTTGTTTTCTACAGCAAATATTTTGAAGAGGAGTGGAAATTCAGCCAAAGTGGAGAGAAAAGTCTGAAAGCTTACTAAATTTCCTGACAAATCCCATACATTTCGTATTTCGAATTGTTTTCTCGGTAATAATTCAGTGCTCATTTTTCTCGCCAAAAAATCTAGTTTCTAAGAAAAATGTGAAAATGGGGGTTCTCATTTAAAATTAAGAATGTGAATTAGACTTATGTCGAATCGAGGTCGAAAAAGTATATAAATCGGCCTTATATATGTGTATATTGTACACACCATAAAATTACATATACTTCCTGTTTATTTTTTAAAATTGTAAGAAAAAATGAGGTTTATAAAAATAAATGCTATTTAAACAGTTATTTGTTTAAAACATGAACTTCCTGCTTTATTAATTTGACAACGTAGGAAAATATTTTCTTGACTTTTTTCTTTTAACAAGTTAAAAAGTTTAAAAAGTTACAACAAAACATTTCAATTTTTCAGTTAAAGGCCTCTTATCACAATTGGCGCACCAAGTTCATAAAGTTTTCTTGAGAAATATTCTCCATCTCTTACATATTGTTTATGCGACGTCTGATTCTTCTTTCTTACTGATTCCAGGCCCAATGCTTCATAGAGTTGAGATCAGGATGTCCAGATGGCCAGTCAATCCTTTCATCAACGTTATCAATTAATTACAATTAATTAAGATTTTTAGTTGAGATAAAAAATTCAATGGCACGAGCGGGATTCGAACCCACGATCTTCAGCTTGATACGCCGCTGCTCTACCACTTGAGCTATCGTCACCTCGATCCACTCGGACACTAAGTTCCCATGTCAACCCCACCTTTTGAAATTTCCCTCCTTTTTGCCATTTTTCAAATGTCGTGTAATCGGATTGGATTCTCGACGACAAATGAAATGGCCACGGAGAGCTTTAGTGAAGTATACTTCATTTCAAATCATTAAATTCACTAATTTCGTGGTCCGCTTGACCAATTAATATATTACAATTAATTATAGTTTTTAGTTGAGATAAAAAAAAAATTGAAATGAAATTGCCATTGAAAAATGGCAAAAAGGAGGGAAATTTCAAAAGGTGCGGTTGAGATGGGAAGTTGGTGTCCGAGTGGATCGAGGTCACGATAGCTCAAGTGGTAGAGCAGCGGCGTATTAAGCCGAAGATCGTGGGTTCGAATCCCGCTCGTGCCATTGACTTTTTTTCTCAACTAAAAACCTTAATTAATTGTAATATATTAATTGGTCAAGCTGACCACGAAATTAGTGAACTTATCAATTAATTGTTTTCCTGCCAATCTCGCAATGTGCGGTTTTGTAATACCTTGCATTGATGAATATTCGACTCCAATATTCTCATTACTTGTGAGTTGTGAGGTTGTTGTTCCTGTAGTATTTTTTTTTACATACCTAACTCCCCGCGTTCCAACTCGACCGTCTTGAAATCTGAGAACGATTCTTACTTAATCCAAAAACAAAACTGTCTTCCAGTCATCAAAACTCCAGTTTTCTTTGTAGAGATGGGAAACATCGCTGTTTTTAAGGGTCGAATCAAAACCGCTCTCTCAGTGAAGCGAACCAACTGTTTTTCATGGCCCACTGCTCCCTCTCTCTCCAAATTTATCTTACCGATAATTCCATGGGTAAATGTTGGTGTAGTTTTTTAATTTTGGTCTACCAGCGCCAGGCCCAATCATAAAGGTTGAGGTCTAATTACACTGTTGTGATATGAGAAAGTAGCAGAAGGGGCAAACAGGTAAAGTCACTTATCAAGTAAGTGAGTGGTGGTAAAGACAAAATTCAAAATTGACCGATGATCAGTAAAGCGTTCATTTCAAGGTGGTGGTTAAGCTCTATTGTCTCCGTGAGGGAGGGTTGGTTTCCTGGAACCGCAGGAGGGTTTTCCCAATTGTGGTGTGCTGAAATCCGATCATACCTCCAAGTTGTATTTACCCTTCTTCGAGATGATTCAGAATATTCACTACTATGACGGCATCATATTCTAATAAAATTCTTACAAGTTTTTTTAGAGCAAATCTGGCAAAGCACTCTTTCAGTCATCAAACCTCCAGTTGAGGTGTACTTTAGCCAACTAGTCAATCTAAATAAATCTGTATACCTATCTAAATCTAATCTTAACAAGTCGATCTCCTCCCCGCTCTGTGCTTAGAAGACACTTCTCTCCAAAGTTACTCAGTTCAGAACTTGCAATTCGGCCATGCATTTCGGTTGAAGTTTTTGGACGTCTTTGTAGTTGCCTCGGAACGTGAGTGCCGGTCTTCTACCATCAGTGGGCCTACCAATATGTCGAGGTAGTTCTCATTCCCTTCTTTGAAAAGATTCTCTGCACTTCATTTCGTATTATAATAAATTTCTTTGGGTGTCATGAATTGAAAATTTAAACAATTTGCAAACTTGCACACTTTTAAATAAATGCTTATTAACAAGCAAATTCAGTGAAATCTGAATATTATCCAGATAATTATTAAGCTAAATCCATTTCAAATCAAACTATTTACCTGTTTTAAGCAATCTTCAAAAACTTCTGATCTTTAATTTTTTTTACTTCTTATGAACTCGATAGTTGCCTATATAAAATTTTGCAGATTGAGAAAAAGCTTGAAAAATATTAGTCGAAAGATAGCTAAATATGCAATTTAACTATCTGAAGTATTGAAGCTAAGGCTCAATTTGTGAAATACAATGTTACGTTCATCTAATAAACTGAGATAAAATATTTTTTATGTAATTATTTTTAATTTAGATATTCTCTAGATCTTACATTTAACTTATACGCTTTTTAAATAAAACTGATTTAACTGAGCAAAAAATTTGTTGTAAACAGTTTAAAATTTTAGTTTTCTATAATAACCTATGAAGATTACTGTTATTTAATTACAATTTATTGTTGTGATCTAATGTTTATTATTCTCTAAGAGCATTGTTTATTTAGATGGGTTTTGTTTACCTTTTAAACAAAAACGCAAAATCGATTGTATACATTTTTATTATTAGGTCCACTTTTGCATAAAATTAATTGCTGTACATTAATTTACTTAAAACCGTATTAAAAACCATGCTCAAATATGTGTTACTGAATCAAATATTGGATTACTTTATGGGCTAGTTTAGAGGATGTTAAGTAACAAAAAATATATATCTAGTTATTCAGATATCATGAGATGCGGTCGGGTGTGATGTAGGTTTCAGAAAAACATTTTCTTTATCGTGCCAACGTTTCGTTCTTTATTGAGATCATCTTCAGGGCCTGGGTTTTACAAACATTGTTTAAATTTAACAAATACATGTAGGATGTGGAAATAATTTAATTTATTAAATTTATTATAAAAACATTTATATTCAATCAAAGTATTTCTCCTCACTCAAAGTGTTTGTTTTCTGCGTGATTGTGCCATTCTTGAGTGTCGTGTTAAGAGTGCCAGTGAGATATTGTGTTTTATGTGTTTACACGTTGGATTTTTGAAGGGATGGGGAAAAAAGTCGGTATAGAAAGACATTTTTTTAAGGAGTAGGCTTCTTTGAGGTGAAAGGAGCCCTGGGTACTCTCAACACGACACACAAGGATGGCACAATTACACAGAAGACAACACTTTGAGCCCTGAAGATGATCTCAATAAAAGATCGAAACGTTGGCATGATAAAGAAAATGTTTTTCTGAAACCTACATCACACCCTACCGCATCTCACGATATCTGAATAACTATCGACTAACGGTCACTAATCTCTACACATATGTAACTAGTTTCGTTAACTTTCACGATGTATCGCATCATAGTAAATATCTTGTTAAAACACAGATAAATATTTAGCGTTAGTATCTTCAATGTTGAAAGGATCTCTGATTATCACAACAGTGGAGAAAATCCTGAAAGTGCTTTCTAGAACCATCAAATGTTTTGCGAAAATCCGTTGAGTTTCATCCGCCTTTTATTGGAGTAAGTTATATACAAATCGTTAAGTGTTGGACATTACTCGAACTATTTTTTATTGGTTCCTTTGCTTTCTGTTCAACTTTTTATTGTGGATTTTCTCGAAAATTAAACCCAAGGGTATGAAAACGAAAAGCTTTTATGAAATTGAAAAATTTACTGATTAATAAAGCCATTGACATCTGTACGACATATTTTTGGATTAGTGGTTTCCGACCATTTTGGCATACTTATCCTTGATTTTTGTTCTGACATATGCGTTTTGGCATTTCACCATCGTCAATGAGGGAGTTTGGATTTTAATATACAAGGTGAAATTTGAAAGGAGTGCATCCTGTATAAACACATAGTGCCTTGTTCAAAATGTATTGCTTTTTTACGTGCGAGTTGTTGAAATTTGATCGAATCAATACTGACTTAAAATATAAACAAATCCAAAATGAATCAGGCCAATGCTTCAAATGAGGCCGACCAACATTTTGAAGGAAATAAGGAGGGAGATAAAAATTCTGTAAACAACGGAAATGATGTTTTAATCTCACTCGGAAATAATACTTAATTCAGTATTTTAGAAAAATCTGTGCGGCATATTTTTGGCATAGTAGCGTCATCGTTTCCAACATTTTGGTAAGCCTATGCTCGACCTTTAGTTCTGGCATGTGCGTTTTTGCATTTCGCCATCATCAGCGAGGGGGTTTATGTGCCTGTCTATCAGGAATATTTTAATATCCGATGTGAAATTTAAAAGAAGTGAGTAAGTGGTTGGTGTGCTATGTGAAATAAGTGCAGCTTTTTCTTTTGAGTTCCCGTCTGTTATTGTGTTCGTCGGTTTTCTTATTTTATGATTTAAAAAATAAATTTAAATAATTGATGTAAGCATTTGTACATGCTTAGATTATCAAGTATGCCAATGTTTCGTCATATATATTTTATTCATATAAGGTAATTTTTAGCTTGGCTATATATTTTTAGTGTTCGTGGAAGTTTTCTGCTAAGTGGATCACGTTTATTTTGCAATTTTTACATTTTCCGCTTTTTACTAAATGCCCCTATGTACTATTTTTTGTATTTTTCTTCCGTCTGTTTGTTTTTACACATTCCCATTTTATGTATAGGTTTTATTTTTCCTTAGAGGTTTAGTCTATACATGGTTTTGACTCAAGATTTTCCAAATGGGTTGGTTGTCTTTAAAGCTATTTTTATACCTAATTTATTAGTCTGTATTTTAGTAGATTGGTTATTTATACCTATAGATCTTTGTGTACGTATCGAGGTCCATTTAATGTCAGTTTCGGCCGTATCTTTTTATGTTTTTATCTTTTATTGTTATTGTTCACTAGGTTTTTGATTGTGTTTATGATGTAGACGTTTTTTATATCGTGAACTTTGTATATACTTTTCATTGGTTAACAGAGCTCTTTAGATTAAATTCGTCATATGTTTGACTGGTGTTATTTTCGGTCAGTTTTGCTGGTTAAAATTAGCTTTTATGATGTTTTGTTGCTGGTGGTTTACTGAAAAAACAAATAATTTTGTAATATTTTTGGATGCTAATGATTCATGTGTGTGCGCCAATTTGTGTTCAAGTCCTATACATTTGTAAAAGCAATCAATCCTTTTTATTAGGAAATTGCATGAATACAAGACGTACACATTCAGATCTTTCCTTTTTAATAATTTAATATGTAATATATTAAACAGCAATATTTTAATCATTTCAATATATAATAATAATATTTAATTGTTTGGTGTTTAAGGAAAGTTAGTTAATTATTATTTGTGGAGATCGTGAGATGCGTCTAGTGTGACGTAGATTTTAGAAAAACATTTTCTTTATCGTGTCAATCTTTCGAACTTTATTGAGATTATCTTCAGATTCAAAGTGTTTGTTTTCGGTGTAGATGTGTCATTCTTATGTGTTGTGGCTCTCTCAACATGACACACAAGAATGGCACATCTACACGGAAAATAAACACATTGATCCCTGAAGATGATCTCAAATAAAGATCGAAACGTCGGCACGATAAAGAAAATATTTTTCTAAAACCTACGTCACACTAGACCGCATCTCACGATCTCCAAATAATAATTAATAATATTTAAACAGTAAATCAAATTATTATCAAAAAGTATTTGTTTCTTTATTAAATTTCGAATGCATAATTGGTCCTAACGAGATAGAACAGTGTATATTTTTTGGAAACTCTGCAAAAAGTAATTTCCTCTTGTTTTAATTCAAAACAAACCTCGAGACGGTTCGTTTAATTAACAATTCGAAAAGAAGACAGGGTCAGAACTACAATGCAAGCGAATAAATTTTCTAGTGGGAACAACTTTCTACAATTCATTTCCCTCGGACTAAAAAGCAAGCGCTTGGGCTAAAATCAATTTCCTGACCGTTGGAGAAAACTAAGCCCGGCCGGGCCCGGAGGGGAAGGAAAAAAAAGTTCGCAAACTTCTTGAAGGTGTTGGCTTTGGCAAAGGGCAAGCGGATGCCTTAGCTATTACCACTTCATGTAAACAAAAGGAGTTAATTGAGTAAAACGGTTTTGACAGATTCATTAAAACTTGCTCTGCCATCGATAATAACGTCCTATTTTAGTCGAGTGCTTAAACATTCAATCCGACAGGCGTCATGTAATTACTTTCCGCAAATAATTTCACGTTACTATCTTTGAACGCAAAATATGATCAACTTTTACTTTAGTTTATTTGTATTGCTGTTAATGTTGCTCTAAAGACAACAAACACAATTGGAAATCACCTGAAACAAAACCGCTTAAAGACATAAACGACTCAGGAAAACTGAAACATACAGATCGCATTGAAATGCGTATAAACAAACATACTGAAGACAAATAAAAGAAATAAAACGGTCATTTAGCCAAAACGGTGGAAAATGTAAAATTTTCAAAATAGACGCGATTCACTTAGCAGAAAACTTCCACGAACACTAAAAATATACAGACAAGCTAAAAACTACTTTAGATGCAAAAAATGCATGTGATGAAACATTGGCATACTTGATAATCTAAAAATGTACAAATGCTTATATCAATCTTTTCAAAAGTTGAATCATGAAAGAAGAAATTCGACGAACACAATAACAGACGGGAAATCAAAGGAAGAAGCAGCACTTATTTCACATAAGACACTAACTTAACTGGATCACTCCTTTCAAAATTTCACAGCGGATATAAAAATATTACTGATTATACATACACATAAACGCCCTCACTGATGATGGCGAAGTGCAAAAAGGCATATGTCAGAAATAAAGGTCGATCCTAGGCCAACCAAAATGGCCGGAAATGATCACTCTACAAAGCCAAAAATAAGTTGCACAGATTTTTTTAAAATACTGAATTATATTTCGAGTGAGATTAAAATATCGTTTCCGTTTTTTTACAGTATATTTATCTCCCCCTTATTTCCTTCAAGATGTTGGAGCACTGGCCAGATGCGTTTTGGACTTTTTTTATTTTAAGTCAGTATTGATTCGATCAAATTTCAACAACTCACGCATTAAAAAGCAATATATTTTCAGCAGTTCACTATGTTTTTATATAGGACTGAAAAATATTTGCTTCGAATCATATTTCACTCGACCTACTAAATTGTTAGGTTCTCCCAATTTGAAAAGTCATTTATGAGCCAGTACATTTTATTTGGTTACGTTTTCTAATTTATATTTTAAAAATTTCATTTGTTTAAACAAAATATATTTGTAAATTTAAAATCATGGCGGTTATTTTATTTAAAGGTTATAGTTAATTTGTTCGAAATATCTCGTGTTAAACCGGTATTCTATGAAAAACCAAATTATTTAAAATTTGGCGTTATATTTTTCAGCCAAATGAATACAGTTGTAATGTTTATTTCTTGTTCAATAACGCTTGCTGCGTATTTGACAAAACTCAAACATTATATCGGACATTGACTGATAATAAATTTTGACAAAAAATATTTTGCACTTTTCAGCTCAACGTTTTCTGAGAAATAATAAATTCTGAGACTGCCGAATTTCGTAAACAAGGTTGTTTAAACCAGGTTTCATTCAAAACGTGTGTGTTAATATTTGGCCACCTTCCGCGAATGGGACCTGCGTTCGTTTTTTATAATCTCCAAGAAAGGAAAGGAGATAAGAGGCCGAGGAAGGACAACAAATAGAAGAATCGCTCCTCGATGTCAGTAAAAGGCCGCGCGGTATCCGTGTCAACAAATGAAACAAGCCTTTCCCCCTGAACTGAAATGGGCCAAGTTCTACACAATCGGTTGGTAACAAATTGAAAATTATTGTTAGCTTTTCAGAGGAATAATGGAAACGTCTATCCGGCTGAATTATAGAACGGTTCCTTTATTTCGAGTTTTGATTTATAATACTTGCAATTTTACGATTCAAATTATCAAAAAATGTTAAATGTGTTAAGATGATGTTCTCGTACGAATATAGCCGAACGAACTTTTATGAGTTTTATATTCTAAATGTTGTAACATATTTAGAAAGATTAATATTGATGAAAGGTATTGGTTGAGATAAAAAAAAGTCAGTGTCACGTATTCGTACCCACGACTTCGACCCGCTCGGACACCAACTTCCCATCTCAACCTCGCCTATCGAGTATTCCCTCCTTTTTGCCATTTTTCAAATGTCGTGTAATCTGTTTGATTCTCGGCGACAAATGAAATGGCCACGGAGAGCTTTCGTGTCGGAGTAAATCAAAGTCACGATAGCTCAAGTGGTAGAGCAGCGGCGTATTTAGCCGAAGGTTTGGGTTCGAATCCCGCTCGTGACACTGACTTTTATCTCAATCAACTTTTTATAAATATTAATTAATTGAAAAAAGTTAATTGGTAATTGGAAAACGAGCTGTAATATATTTGTCACGTTCAGATTTAAATGAACCGCCATGCCCCTCCACACACTGAAACAGTGATAGGAGTAGGGGCCAAGAAAGGGCTATTTTTTTCAAGTCCTAGGACAGATCCCTTTCTGGCTTGTGTGGGTAAACAGCTATTTTTGGTAAAAAATAAAAATTTGGTGTGCACACTATTCAAGTAAGTTAATTTTATTACTTTGACGTCAAAATAAAAAAATAATATTTGTAATTTAATTTTAAAAGGGTATATATTTTTTTATAAAGAAGAGTAAAAGAAATAATATTTCATTTTAAAAGTTCTGTTAATGTTTTAATTGTATTTTCTAATTTGGAGGTCAAAATTTTAATAATAATAATAATAATAACAATAATCTTTCAACCGAGAATCAAATTCCATTTTAAAATTAAGGTTTGTAGATTTGGGATAGGTTTGTTATTGTATAAAAGGATTCTTTAAATTAAAAATAATAATTAATAAAATATATTGTCATTTTATGTGAAAATAAATTGTAATTAAAAATTCAAATTTAAGAAACATTTGGTGTCGTATTTACTTTGGTTTAAATGAAATATAAAAGGTGCCTGATCGATAAATGAAATAATCGTAGTCAGGTCCGATCGTAAAAAAACCTCTGAGACCTTGATTTCGGTTTTCCGAAATCAGGGTTGAGCCCAACAAAAAAAGAAGAAGAGACACGCTATATCACATATTTAAGAAATTTGTTAAAAGTTTTCTTTTTCAGTTTTGTTCTTAATTGATAAAAAATAAATGATTTGTTCAATCGCCAATTAAAAAGTTAAAAAGCGGAGCTAAGTAAATTATCTGTGTAGAAAAGCTTTGGTGATAATAGTTTAATGAAATTGAATTTTATCCTAGTGTGTCCTCCGTTTTTATGCTTGCTTTTTTCCATCAAACTTGTTTCTCTTTGGTCATGTCTTATTTTCAAACTTTCATTACATAGATACAATAGGAATAATTAATCATTTAAATAAGAAGTCTGTTGGCCAACTCTCCCACGGTTTATATAAATCTGTTAGTCCATCGAAAATACAGTCAATTTAAGTTTTTGTGGTCAATTGACCAAGTTACTTTTTTCAATTAATTATTATTTCTATGAAGTTCTTGGTTGAGTTAAAAATAATTAATTAATTGAATGAAGTGACTTGGTCAATAGACCATTAAAACATAAATGGATAAATATTTAAAAAGTAAAAGAAGTATCACATCACTAAACTGCTCCCCGTGCCCACTATATAAGTCGCTGAGAATTCAATCCTGATTACACGACATTTGAAAAATGGCAAAAAGGAGGAAAAATTGAAAAGATTGTAGGTTGAGATGTGGAGTTGGTGTTTTTTTGTTTGGAGTTTTTCAAATCGTATCAAAAAATTAGAGGGACTAGAAAAACAATATTTAATTCAATTAATTATTCATTCTATGTAACCCAAGATCATCGGCTTAATACGCCGCTGCTGTACTACTTGAGCTATCGAGACTTAGCTCCACTCGGACACCAACTTTCTACCTCAACCCAAGTTTTCGAATTTTCCCTCCTTTTTGCCATTTTTTCTAATCTATTTGATTCTCGGCGACAAATGAAATGGCCACGGAGAGCTTTAGTGAAGATATATTTCATTTTACTTATAAAATCCATTAGATTTCCTGGTCCATTTTGCCATTTTTACCAGGGAGGGAAAATTCGAAAGGTGAGGTTGAGATGTGAAGTTAGTGTCCTAGTGGATCGAAGTCACGATAGCTCAGGTGGTAGAGGAGCGGTGTATTTAGCCGAAGGTCGTGGGTTCGAATCCCGCTCGTGACACTGACTTTTTTGTCTCAACCAAGATCTTACATAAAATGAATAATTAATTGAATTAAATATAGTTTTTCTAGCCCCTATAATTTTTTATAATCCACATCTCTCTATTCCATTTTTTATTTTCTTCTTTGATGGATGCGCCGTTTTTTTATCTCTGAGACTTTTCCTGCGCCTTTTGCCTTCTTAGCTTAGCACTTTTCAGTGTTTCTTTCGTTTTATATATGTGAGAGTTATTCGACGCGAGAGATCATATTAGTAAGAATAAAATAACGGAAGTACAAATTAGTACAGAACACTTGATTTCTCTAGATTTCTTTATTTTTCATGAATTAATTTTTTAAACTAGTTTCATTTTTATTTTATGAGTTTCTCATTGTCCTATAATCGTAAAAAAAGCTTTGTTCTGTTTCAAGTTATTCATATTTGCCACGAATAACCAGATGACGTTTGAACCAAATCGCATGTTTCGACTAAAGCGAAAAAAATACGATAAATAGGTAGAAATCATTATAAAATTGGGCATGGTTCAGCATTCAAACGGTCAGGCCCCCGAAATTTTTCGTAAAATTCCCGGATGGAAACTGATTTATCGTAGCAGAAGGTAATTCAATTTTTTTTAAACTTAACTCTTATAGAAATATTAGTTCGATCTTAATATAGTTTAAACAAGACACTTGTGGGAACAATGTTCTCATCTTTCACTAAGTCCACGAGAAATTATTCATAAGGAAAAGCATGTTTAAATTTCCATTTACTCTAATAACACTAACTAAACTCCCATTATTTCTAAGGTTATCTTGCATTTCTGTCTGCGAATCCCGATCTGATCAATAATAACAAAAATTTAACATCTCAAGAATACAGCTCAATTTATAACCTCATAAATAAATACCAGGGCATGTTTATTTTCATTTGGGAAAGTCAAAATTAACCTCTATAAATGATTAAAATTATTTTAAAAAATTAAATTTTGATTTGAATTTATATACGCTCGACTCCGCACATGTAAGTACAAATAAACAAAAATGTGCCGAGTTGAGCCTGCTTGTTTCTCTAAGTTTTCCGTCAATTCCAGCTTTTGCTATTTACTGTAAATTCCCGTCAGACTCGAGAATCACCCACCCTGGTGGTTGGCAGTACGAGGAAATACCTGTTTATCCATCCAGCCAATGTTGGGGTAAGTGCGGTCAACAGCTAGGTCAGTTCAGCACACAACGCAAGCAGTTCTAAACCCATTTTTACTCACGTTCATTCTTAAATACATTCTTTCCTATTTATATGTCATTTATTCAATTATGATGATGGAGTACTCGATATTCCTCCATCAACTTTACACATATTCACGATGTTTGTAAGATGTTAACTCGATTAGAGAAATGTCCAGTAAGATCGTGAAGGTCCACTTCTTTTCTTAGCAAGTTAAAGGTTAATTTACCCGCAATGCTGCGCGTGGCGACTGGTAGAACCAAAAATAAAGCTATAACATCCTTGAAGGCTTGTTGTTGTTTGTTTTGGTTTTCTTTTGTGTTAAATTGTAAGATGCCAGAAGTTAACAAAATAGGAAAATTAATTAACTCTTTCATTCAAAATGCTATCTATGCTCTCGAAAAGCACTAACCAATGACACGCTTCAATTCGTGCCGACATACCTAACTTGTATCCTAACGTCTAAAAGCCTACAACTTTATAGGATAGGGGATGTATTTACTATGAATGAGAGTATAAGGACAGGTCAGAAATTAACAAAACAAATGTGTTGGTCTGATTTAATTTAAAAAATATAACGGAGAATAATATTGCTTTAGAGGACATACTTAAAAAATAATTTAAAAAAATACCAACAAGAAAAGAGTAGCGGGCAAATAATTTTGGAAAAATTCCACAAAAAATTGTCCTTTAATATCGGATATTGAGCAGTTGAAAAAATCTATTTGTGAATTATTGGCATCTTTCAATATTCTGTTATTTCCAGTGAACTTGAGAAAATCGGCTTTTAGGAAAGAAATGTGGACGGTTTGGCAGGATTTAGTGGTATAATTTGGACATTGAAGGAAATAGAATGAAGGTGATCTGGACAGGCGATGGTACTATGGAAAATTTTATGGAGGAAAACGAGATTTATTTGTTTTCTGCGGGATGTAAGTGACCTGGTTTGAAAAAATTGCCATTTTATGAAAAATGGCAACACGTATATGTGTTATTACGGTTTAATGTTAATTTCAGGCAGACCATCACTAAACAATGCAAAATACCGAAATGCGTGCAACTGACAAACTCCAACGACAATAGGCAAACCTGAATTACCGAAACTTTTTGACTAATTAAAATTTGATTCATTCAGCAATTGCACACAGATTCTGTACCAAGACATAAAAATTAATCGTTAAGCTGACTTTTTTGGACTATTGTAAAAATATCAGTTTAAGATTTAATTTTTAAGTACTGTATTTACCAGATCTCTGTATAATTTTTTAACTTAGTATTATAAACTACATTAACACACCAGACTACTTTCACACTATCCCAGAGTAGTCGATATTCCTCGGTATACTTGGGGCTAAATCCCCATTCGCGCTAATAAATTACATTCCCACAAAGACTTTTTTTACATTAGCCCAGAGTACTGGATATTCCTCGTGGTAATTGGAGCTAAGACTTCATTCGCTCTAATAAATTACAATCACACACAGCTTTGTTCACACTACCCCATAGCACGCGATATTTCTCGGGGGAATTGGGGCTAAGTCCCCATTCGCGCTAATAAATTACATTCCCACACCAGAATCTTTCTCCCTAACCCAGAGTACTCGTTATTTCTCGTGGTAATTGGGGCTAAGTCCCCATTCGCTCTAATAAATTACATTCATACACAGACTTTGTTCAAACTACCCCAGAGTACGCGATATTCCTCAGGGTAATTGGGTAAAAGTCTACATTAATTAATCGTAGTGGTAATTAAGTACACCAAAAGTATAATTACTTTTTACAAGCCAAACACTCAGCAAACGATTTAAAATGCTTTATTATCTACTGAACCGATAATCAAAATTACCATTAAAATCAAAACTCTCGACAAACATATACCTATTTAAACCTATTTGGATGTACGGGTGCCAAGTTTATGGATCAAACAAATATTCCAATAGTCAAAAATTGGAAAGCTTTCAATCCAAATTTTAAGACTAATTGTTTCTGCTTCTTTGTATGTATACAATAATAGACTTCATAGAGATCTTTACATGACACATAGTAAATTACAAAATAACACTAACACTCAAATTCGAATTATCACGTAAGCGACTGAAAATAATTGACTAAGAGAGACCTTTTAAATTATTAATATCATTTTATTAATCCAGAGTGGTTGCCAATGGGTAGTTTTCTCTATAACGCCAGTAATGCCACAATCATAAATTGAAACCAAATCCGCCGGTTTTATATAATACATGTACAGTTGTAGATAAAAATAAATTAAGTAAAAAAAAGAATCAAATAAGACCAAAGTAATTCGTTTCGGAAATCCCAACGGTTTCGATTTCATTTAACACTTCAGAACTAAGCCGTTGTCGTCCTCTTCCTGAGCCATGATGAAATCCGGAAAACGGAAATAGAGGAAGCGTGTTAGAAAATGTTAGTGAGGATCTTTAAAAGACCATCCGGCGATTGTCGGGGTTTCCGCCGAGAAACCGATAACCGAGTTTTCTGATTGGTCGGGTTGATAAAAGACGATAAAAAAATGTCAGGACAGGAAATTACAGTTGAACTTCAAGATCAAATTAAAATCCATAGGCCCTTAAAAAATACTTTGTATTCGAATTAATCAATCAAATAATAATAATAATAATTAACCTCTAATAAGATATGAATAATAATGTGCAATGTGACACGGACCTATTTGGCAATATGGATTGGTAGATGCCTCTTGGTTAACGATTTCTACCGGCGATGCTGTCGGATTAATAGGGCATTATGCAGTCATTTCGGAAAATTTATGCATCTTGTTAAAGGGCCGATCAGAGACATACGGCATGATTTCTGATATGAATCCAAACATTGTACTTGATATTTCATGATCTATTGTAGCAGTTGGAAGCAGAGAAACGTAAAAACTCAATGTTATATGATTTCAATGTTAAATTTTACTGCAATTTTATATATATAATATCAAATATTAATTAAAGTTTTAAAGTGGTGATGAAAGTGAAACATTCCTTGAATGTTCGAACACTTTGTTCATTCGGTCTCACGAAATTAGCACACCACTTTATTACTGGGCTTGGATTTTCACCCCGAAGGGTTGACTGTCACTGATGTGCTGACTGTTGGTCTGTAACTGAGGGGAGTTCACCTAGCCCGTTGTGTGACTGGGTCGCTCGTATCCCCTTGTAACTTATGCCGAGGAAATCGCCGCTTTCGACAGCAAAGTCATTTCAGCCCACAACTAACTTCCACAATACAGTCGCACAAATAAATGCATTCGCACCTATATTCATTGCACTCACGCTGATTAGTCCGTGGAGTACTCGATATTCCGCCATCAACCATATTATTATTATAATACCGACCGAAAACAACAAACTGCTGGAGGGGCGATGGTGACGTGATATTTTACTTTCACTAATTTCGTGATCCGCTTGACCAATTAAACCATTACAATAATTAAGGTTTTTAGTTGAGATGAAAAAAAATTAATGGCACGAGCGGGATTCGAACCATTGAAAAATGGTAAAAAGGAGGAAAACTCATAAGGTGGGGTTGAGATAGGAAGTTGATGTCCGAGTGGATCGAGGTCACGATAGCTCAAGTGGTAGAGCAGCGGCGTATCAAGCCGAAGATCGTGGGTTCGAATCCCGCTCGTGCCATTAACTTTTTTTCATCTCAACTAAAAACCTTAATTAATTGTTATATTTTACCATCACAACTCTCCACTCACACTAATAGATACATGCACTCACGACAAAACATAAAACACATAAAACGTAACGAAATACAAAAAATGTGATGCCCTCCAAAAAGCGGAATAGGGGTCCCAGAAATTCGCATATATGGCCAAGAACCGTTGTTAAACTTGGCGGCATGCGGACCATCGCGCAAACTTTCTTAGCGTATGGGGCACCTCCGCGGGTACGCACGCATTTGACATGCAAGCTTTTGCAATTTTGCAAGCCTTTTTTTATTTATTTTACACTTAGATTTGTGTTCTTTCAAATATTGTTATGTAATTCATTAAAAATTTTAAGTTAATATTGGTGATAAAAATCCACTTTTTGTTTTAAACGAGGGTTCGCAACACTAGAAGTTTGTTAACCCTCGGGGTGCCAGTGTTTTTGAAAAAAGTCCATTTGTAAGTATGTCGGGTTCGAATGCAGTACCGCTGGATTCGAACCAGGGACTTTTACCTTACAGTGATGAGCGCCGTGTCAACGCATAAATCGTTATTGCCACCGATGCCCCCAAAATCCACCTATTGTAAATGCTACTATTTTTTTATAAATATTATAATCAAATACAAAATAAGAATTTTCTGCAAATAATTTTAAGCTTTCTGCCTTATTTATATTCACTAATTTCGTGGTCCGCTTGACCAATTAATATTTTACAATTAATTAAGGTTTTTAGTTGAGATAAAAAGTCAATGGCATGAGCGGAATTCTTATTTATATTTGTGTCTTATTTTTTTATATCTCATTTTGTTATAATAATATTTACCTTTTATGTTATATCTAAACTTATAAGCATATACTCATCCCAATATCTAGTTTTTGTGAGACTTTTCCATCAAAGAAGAAAATGTTAAGTATTCAATTTACATATTTTTCCACTGATCTCGCCTGGTCTTTCAATGCTTTAATGTAAAAGGTACGACATTTGTTGTAACTTTTTTCTCACAACTAGAGGCAAAACGAAGTTCTGTTGGATGTTTTTATATCGTAATTGTATAATTTGCTATGCTCATTAATGGCTTTTTAACATCTGTGTTGTGTATACAAAGAAAAGTCAATTGTGAAAAAAAAATTTCTTTTTTTGATTTTGAACGTTCTATACATATATGGTAATAATCCTTTTTAATTTTTGCAACTTCAAAAAAATAAATTCGCCGCTACAAAACCACAACATATAAAAAATAAAAGTACAAACAATACACAAAATAATAGTAACACTCGTATTGAATCTCCATACGAAGAAAAAAAATATAGCAAAAAGAAGATTGTCTTTAAGAAAGCAATAAAAGAGTATAGCAAATTTATACACATTTACAATTACGATATAAAAAACTTAACAAAACTTATAATTTTTACCTTGGTATTTTAAGCTCAAGTGTGCTCTTTCTCCACTATTTACCATCAATGCGTATGTTTTAAAAAATCTTAAAAAAAGTTACTCTTAAAAAAATCTTCATAAGATTGCATATCTAAAAAGCTATTAAAGACATGTAAAACATCATATCAAAATTATTCAGCGAATGCATCCAAAATCTCGAAAGCCTGTGGAAACACAACAACCTGATGATGTGTTGGGTACCGGGCTGAAAAGGATTTTGGTTAACAGAAAAGCGACATACTGGCCCGAAGAAGTTTTGCAAAACCTATTCTTGAAATAACGAAAGCATCCAAAGAATCTTCCATCACAGAATAGATCAAAATCCGTAAAAAGAGGAGATGTTTGTCACTGTAAGCTTATGCTACAACAATCCTCACCAACGCGCGCAAAATGACTGGTAAGTTAAAGTGGGCTAAACTCGGAGTGACAGGACTCTTTACCAGTCAATTCCCATCTGCGAAAATCTCTCTAAAACATGGGTATATTCAATGATGATCCCATTTTTAGATTGCAATCAGGAGAAGGACTCAGACACCTATATAATCTTTCAATGCAGAGCAACCGATCATTTGGGCTAAAAATAAAACCCAGGGAAGGTCAATGACATAGCACTTTTTACGAGGAGGATTGATTCGCTTGCACAGAAATAAGAAACTAGAAAGTACAAAAAGTCGAAAGGCTGCAGTACTTGGGAAACAAAAAACCCCGACATCCTAGTGTCCATCATCATCAGTATCTCGTATTGCCTCCCCGGGCTTCAAGACGTCTTCTTATGTTTTCCTAATGTTTCCTTGAAAAATATTTTCTCACCATTCTAATGCACCTCTTTCCAGCTTTGTGACGTTCATCTTGAAAACGATCTCTGATTCTACTTTTTATATGGTTGCAGATTCAGTACTCATTGATTTAAAATCAGGATTTTGTAATCACCAATCATTCTTTTCATACACCTAGCTGAATTCAGAGGCTAAGAAAAAAATAATATTGCATTGAAACCATAGATCATTTTTCACGTCGTCCTCTTGTCTTAACTACACAATCTTGAGATTTTAGCGCTATTCTAACCTTGACAGAAATCAAAACTCCGGTTGCGGTGATTTCTGGCAAATCTCTATTTATATACTCGGTGTTCTCTAATTACAAGAGGCCCTGAAGCGACTCGTTTCTGCATGAAACCAATGTTCATTCTCTTAGCCTAACAGTTGGTTACATTTCTGACACTTTAGAAGACGTTACTAAGTTTAGAACTCGTTACTAGCCATGTTCTGGGAGCATGTACGCACAAAAGTTGGTCATCCTCCTCGGTTGAAATAGCCGACAACAATATGTACAATAATTTATACAACAACAATATATACAATAACGGAAAAATGAAATAAAACACATAAAAAAGAAAAAGTACAACAATACAGATGTTGTAATATCCAACTTTAACCTAATAAAAATACATAAAAAAAAGAAAAATTCAATATTATTTGGTTATTTACTATGTTTATTGTCTCGGTTTTATGTGTTTTGTTTCATTATTTTTTCTTTTTGTGCTTTTGGAATAAGTTAAAGTTGAATATAAATTTTGCCCAGGATGAAAATTTGAATTACTAGAATAACACTACTCCCCCTTTTTCACACTGCCACAACTTTTTCTCCAATTTCTGCATTTTGATTCAATTTTATTAAAGAACATGGTATACCAATAGGATGTTTATTAAACAAACAAGTTTTTAAGACATTGGCCAACTTTTTTTCAATGTTGCAAATTTAGTTTTTTACAATTTTTTAATTTAGAAGTATTAGAAAGATTTATTTTAGTTTTTTTACCAAAAAATTATTTCAAGGTTTCAGAAACGTGCATTTTTAATGAAATTGAACGCTCTTACTTATTAGTTTTTGGATTGTCCAAAGAATATGTAGTTCAAGAGCTACGAGGATATTTATGACAATAAACATAAATATCTGCGAAAGGTTGAAAATCGAACCATGGCTCTATGTACATTTTTGTTGCATTTAAGGTTTAGAAGCATCTACAGAACTTTGTCGTACGATTAATCAGCCGTATATTATACTATAATATTTTTTCACATCTTAAAATGGATCCTTAATGAGTTCAAAACCTGGGGGAACAATACCACTGAGGCGTGCGAATAGATTCATAGAAGGACCATCCGCAAAACTTATAAAAGAATTACTGGAAGGCAACCACAACCCAACCAGGTTAGACTCCTGACAGGGCACTGCCACTTAAGAAAGCACATGCACCGGATAGGAGTACACACAGAAGATACACTGTACAGACATTGCCAGGAAAAGGAAGAGACCACAGAACACATTTATATTTCTGTGAAGGTCTATTTACGTGCAGGTCCTTGCAACTAGGACAAGAAAAACCACAGGCAAGATCCTACATCAAGAAACCGCTGGAAAAGCAGTGGACGCTGGTTGTTAGCCTGAAGCTGGCCATTGAGTTACAAATAATAGAGGAACACCATAGATCTATTTAGGTCGAGGTGCAGAAGGTCTTGTGGCCACCTCTCTTATCCCTATCCCTATATATATGTACATATGGTAATAAAAAGTTTTAATTTTTAAATATTAATATTTTTCATCGTATGATAAGAGGTTTTCTAGATGACCAGTGAGCTAAAATGTACCATCGCAAGTGTAACAATTTTGTTTAAAGAACTTACTTTATTTATCCATTATAAAAATTTTTATAAAGACTTCATACTTATTCATAGACGCGTTTTGTCGGTCGAGATAGAAACAATATAATCTGCTTTGATAGTTTTGTTCTCGGAAATCAGGTCATATTAAAGGATCCCCTGTCGAATACCAACAACTAAGTGCATAGCTTGATATGAAGTCCGCGGTTAATAAAGGTCCATTTGGCTCTCGTTGTAATCCCTGAACTCGATTGTTATACACAGTTCACATTCCATCCACTGTCAATAATCTTGAAATTAATCGATAGTTATTTTGGTCCTGCAGAGTGAATCACACAAATAGATATGTTGATTTAATTAAATGTTAAACAGCTAATGTCGGGTTTACTGTAAATGTTAGAATACGTGTGATACAGATAACATCGCCAGGATAAATCGATGAAGCTAATAGTTGGACCACATCGGTCGATACGCTTCATACCATAACCACCTCCATAACATAATTCATATTTTTCAATTAATTAATCTGTACTTAAGATATTGGTCGAGATAAAAGTCAGTGTCACAACCCCCGACCGTCTGCCAAATACGCCGCAGATCTACCACTTAAGCTATCGTGACATAAATTCTTTTCACCTTTTAATCTTTAGGTCATATTTTAATATTATCTTAAAAATTACATAAAACACATTTGGAAAGGATGAATTCCACATATGCGACAAAGGATGAAATCATGGCATCCCACTCTATATTTTCATGTTTTGACAGGATCTAATTTCCAAGATAAAAACCCTGCAGAAAGCTAGGAATAAACGTTATAATGTTTGTCCCTAAATATATGAAATTTCAAAAATAATATATTCCCGGCAATTTAAAATTTTTGATGTAGTTTTAAGCAAAACTAGTTTGACATACATTATTAATTATTTTTTCAATTAAAGCAATTGAATATTAAATTTGAAGCTTGAATATAAAATAGTTTTGAAATACGGTTTATGACATGAAACTTGTTTCTGGGAATTGTGAACCAAATTGTGGGTAAAGTAAAAAAAACTCAAATATTTGTACAAAAATGTTGTTTACATTTCATAAACAAAAACGGTACAGTGTTTAAAAAAATAACTTACCTTTCAGAAGCGAAAGTAAAAAATCAGGACAAACTTTTTGGTACATTTTTCGACCATACAAAAAGCTATTAAGCATCCCATAGATTTCGTGGTCCGATTGACCAAATAACTTCTTTCAATTAATTAATCTTTATGTAAGCTATTGGTTTAAAAAAGCCAGTGTCACGAGCGGGATTCGAACCCCGATCTTCGGCTTAATACGCCGCAGCTCTACTACTTGAGCTATCGTGACTTCGACCCACTCGGACACTAACTTCCCATCTCAACCTCACCTTTTTGAATTTTCTCAACTTTTTGCCATTTTTCAAACATCGTGTAATCTATTTGATTCTCGGCGACGAACTATTATCTCGACCAATACATTAAATATAGGTTAATTCATTGAAAGATATTATTTGGTCATGCGGACCACGAAAACTAGTGAATATAATTCATATTATTCTAGTCTTGTGTATGAATATTGTTGAATGAAGTAGCTTTGGTAGTTTGGATTTCGGACTTTTTATTATGTCGCAGGAGGAAAAACAAGGGCGATATCAGTCGCGCCCTTTTGAGCTTCTTAAATGACCCGCTACCTTGGCAAGCCCCGCGACCTACTTAGGCTAGACCCTTACAAAATAACAAACGACCTAGGTTGAGTCTGACGCAAATAACTTAAAATATAACGGAATCGCCCTTGAAAATCCGCAGTCTTGGAGAGGTTTATATAGGAAATCCAACCAAATTATTAATTTTTTAAGAATCCATTTGTCCCGAGTAAGGAGCCAGATTCAATAAATACAAAACGCTCTGTGTAAATACACTAACGGAGAGCCGGCTATACACTGAGGCCCGAACGACATCAATTGAAGTGCTCTTCATCCCACTTCAGTTTGTGAAATGTTCATTTACAGGTTTGAATTCAACGTTGAATGACTGTGATTACTTCCAGTGTAAACAGACCGGTTGAAAGCCCGGGGAAGAATGAGGAACAAGACAACATTAAATATTATTATTAGTCAATTTAAATTTATGAAATGTGGCTTTGTTTTGTTTGCCCGGTTTTCCAATAAGTCACTGCTTCATATTTATAATTTTCCAAAATTATTTGTAACTATTCAACTAAATGCTAATGAACCTAATTATTACAAAATATTCTTAATCTTTTCAATTAATCAACAAAACGTTTACTCTTTCTAAAAGCTGAAATGTTTTTATTTGCTTCTATGATCTATCGGAAAGTTTCTTAAAATTTTATTGAACAATAGGAACCATAAATGGTCAGGATTTTCATTCAACGTGTACTGACCGCTTTAACAATTTATCAATTAATTATTTTTGAAAATCATAAAAGATTGATGTAATCCTCATAGACATCAATAATATTTAATCCATTAGGTTTCTTGGACCGATTGGCCAAATAAATTCTTTTCAATTAATTAATCTTTAAGTAAACTATTGGTTGAGATAAAACTTAGGAGAGTTGAGATAAACTGAAAAATGGCAAAAAGGAGGGAAAAGTCATAAGGTGGGGTTGAGATAGGAAGTTGATGTCCGAGTGGATCGAGGTCACGATAGCTCAAGTGGTAGAGCAGAGGCGTATCTAGCCGAAGATCGTGGGTTCGAATCCCGCTCGTGCCATTAGCTTTTTTTCATCTCAACTAAAAACCTTAATTAATTGTAATGATTTAATTGGTCAAGCGGACCACGAAATTAGTGGACTTAAAGAATTAATATGAAATAAAACTTAAAAATTAATTAATTTAAAAGAATTTATTTGGTCAATCGGGCCACGAAACATAATCGATTTAATAAGCAAAATGAAGTATACTTCACCAAAGCTCTACATTTAATTTGTCGCCGAAAACCAAATAGATTACACGACATTTGAAAAATGGCAAAAAGGAGGGAAAACTCATAAGGTGGGTTGAGATGGGAAGTTAGTGTCCGAGGATCAAAGTCACGATAGTTCAAGTGGTAGAGTAGCGGCGTTTCAAGCCGAAGGCCGTGCGTTCGAATCCCGCTCGTGACACTGCCTTTTTTATCTTATCTAATGCCTTACATAAAGATTAATTAATTTAAAATAATATTTAATATCGTAGGTGCAAATAGTATGTTAAACAACTTCTGTCGACTATAAATTTTGCATGTTATCAATAAACATTCATAGCTAATTCATGCAACACAATATTCGCGATCTCTAACGCCTTTAAAATTTCTCATTAAAGTCTCAAATGGATCCTTATGAAAACTTTCACCTTTAATACTTCGGAATACGTTTCAAGCTGTCTCAAAGTTCTCTCTAAACATATAATTTTCTATATTCATTCTTACGAATTCTCCGACTCGAAAATCAGAATGACACACCCTTTACCGTCAGAATTCTTCGCCCTTTCGGATTCGTCTTTACTTCGCGTTTTCAAGGTGGTACTTTTCGACGTCATTCAAACCCAAGGAAAACTTTTTCACCTTGGAACTTTATTGCAAAAGTAAGTTCGACTATATGTCCCTTTGCTCTCTACAATTTTGCCCATGAAACTTCCATTGTTCATCATATTTTTTATCAATTATTATAAGCCACTATATTAATTTTATAGCCCTGAATATGTTTTTAATTGACGATTAAATGTATAAATAAAAACGGATTCTTTTTTTCTTCTCTTAAAATTCGTTTTATTTTTGAAAAGATGTCATGAAAAGAAACATTTCCCACAAAATGTCAATTTCGGATTACAATATTTTTAAATAAAAACTGATTCCATTTATCGGACTATCGGAAAAATTCTGTAGGTCTAGGTAGCGTAGGTAGCGTAAAACTAAAAGCATATGGTACGTTTTAATATGTCAAACGCATCAGTAATTAATTTAAAAATAAATAAAAATTATTGTTGTTGGTGTTTCGGATTATATATGACAGTCGTTCTTGATACAAGCGTCGTTATTTCTCCGGCATTTTTAATATTTTGTTTATCTGACTAACATTAAAAATTATTGTATTTAGAACATATTTTTTAACAGTATCTTTACGTCACAATTATGTGAAATTAGTGGAAAATTTCTAGCGAAATGGTTTTAATAAGAAAGGGAGCAGGATAAGTTCAAGAAAAAGGATGATGTTTGAGTATTTCAAGAGCAAGGCATGTGCGTAGTGCGGGGTATACTGTTGAATATGTACGCGAGGTCAAAGCTAGTGGACTTGCGATTCAGAAACATGGCAAGGATATATTAAGGAGTGACTGCTTTGAGAGAGGTTGATAGAGGAAGGGAGATATGAGGTATTCATAAACTTCTCTTCGTTAAAAGCAGTGTTGGGTTCGGGATGGGACATGTGACTGTTGGGCAAAAATTTGGGCTTTTTGATGATCGGACATAGACCAAGTTCCGTCTCTTCGACGGAGAGGAAAGGATGGAAGGTGGTGTTTTAGCTTTTTTTTTTTTTTTTGTGGCGATAAAGGTTTGTGAGACAGGATAGGTCGGAGGGCAAGTTTCCTAGCGGTATGTAGTTAATTCATTTTTATTATTGAAGATTTTCGCGATCGGAAGAATGTTTAGATATTTGCCAAATGGCCCTGGTTTGACGTTTTTGGGTTATGAGGCTCTTAATATGTCGGGGAGAGGTGGTGGTTGTTTATCAGTCGTTGGCCAACTGGCGAGGTGGGCTCTTGCAATACTAATGAACTTAACGCCGTGAATTTCTGATATATAGCTAATAATAAAATGCTTACAACGTTATTTATTTATATTTTGATATAAAGTGTTGAGGATGAGCAAGACAAGAAAATCTGCATGCCCTTTTGCTTTAGTCTGTCAGACGCGTTTTGGCATTTCGATTCATCAGCAGTAGATTTGTACTAAAATATTAACACTAAACAAATGGAAAAAGTAGTAAGAATTTAAATATTGCATTAACAATTGGTATAGAGCAAAAACTGTAGCTGATTTCACGGCTCACAGAATATGCTAAACCAGACAGTTCTTGCATAACTAAACAGCTGTACACCTTACATTCTGCTATAATGCTAGTATAAATTATCGTGAGATGTGGTCTGGAGTGACGTAGGTTTAAGAAAAACATTTTTGAATTTAAAATTTTCTAGCATTGTATAAATTCTTTTTTTCACATCCTACATATATTTCTAAAATTTAAACAATGTTTATAAATGCCAGGATGATCTCACTAAAGATCGAAACGTTGGCACAATAAAGAAAATGTTTTTCTAAAACTACGTCACACCAGACCGCATTTCTATTTGCACCATATGCAAGTCTTGATGGTTTAACATATTAAACATTAAGTACATCAAAAATGACTAATTTTTGAATTGTACCACAATCGCAAACGAAATATTTGTTTGTTACTCCTTTTACTACATGTTTATTGTTGCTATTTTAACAAAAATCTACTACTGAATATGGTACATGCCGAAATACGTGTTCTAGTCTAAAACACAAGAAGAACTAACGATCACTAAACACCACACACACACATACACACACACNGGGCGACTCCAGCCGGACAGTGTCGATGCGTAATTATTGACTGCGCCTTTGTTCTCCAGAGGTCTTTCAGTGAGTTAGTGAGTTTTATTTTCAATTTATTACTACTATAATTACACACGTGAAAACCTTGGATGATGCCGCCCAAGAGAAGAAACAGGAAGAAGATTGTTGAAGAAATTCCCGGCTTCAACGCTTGGACCTTCGACAACTATTTTGGGCCTCGGATCCAAAACTTTTACCACACTTGGTCAAACGTCATTAACGATAACGGCTTCCGACGAGAGTTTTTCTGACATTGTCTTTCACGTCGTCGAGGATAACCTCATTTCACATGATATGTTGCTTGGCCGTAATTTTTTCCCAAATGTTGAGATTACTATTATGGGAAATGAGATTGCCATTCATAAATTGAAACGGGAAATTGAATCAAGACAGGAGGTAAAGGGAAAGGAAGATCCATTAAACAGTAAAGATTGTTCAAAGACGGAAGAAACTGCAATGGTTAATTCAGAAAAAGATATATATATATATATATAGGAAGGAAGAAACCGCAATGGTTAATGCAGAAAAAAGCTAAGGCAAATTCAGTAGATGATCATTTATCTGATAAAGGAGCTGAATCAGTCTTAGTTAATGAATCAAACAATAAGAAAACTCATAAGAAACCTGACGATACGCTGGAATTAAACTTAAAGCGAAAGATGACGATAATGTACCTGTATCTTCACCGAGATGTGAAGACACGTCACCGAAGTTATGCAGGGATCCTAAGCTGCGGGCGAGGATGATGTCGCGCGACGAAGAGCTGAGGCTTTTGAACATCAAGCAGGATGCCAAGAAGAAGATGGAGCTAAAGTCTCAGAAGAAAAAGGACGAAGAGGAGCAAATGAGGAAAAAAGAAGATTCGCAGAAGAAGAAAGAAATAGAAGTCGATAAGGCGCAGGACACGGAAGAAAAAGATCAAGTGTCAGTAAAAAGATTAAAGTTAGGAAAAGAAAGAAAAGTGTGGATAGAGAGCTTTTATATAAAACACTTATTGAAGAGGAACATGAGGACGTATTCCTGAGCATGCGTAACGAACTTAGGGAGCGTCAAGGAAAAAGATCCACGACACGCAAATCGCACAAAAGAGGGTAACGGATAGGAGATGTAAACCAGCCCACTTTTATACGACCGGAGACTTAGTGGCAATTGCTCGGACACAGTTCTCCCCTACAGCCAAATTTAAAAGCATTGTAGGACCATATGAGGTGATTGCTTCACGAGGCTACAACCGTTACGATGTCAGGCGAGTAAGCGACCACGAAGGACCTTACACAACATCTACCGCAGCTGACTACATGAAGCCATGGATACAGTCACTCAAAGGCAATGATGGGTCATCCGAGGGCGATGACCATTAAGGATGGCCGAATGTGGGATGATGACGTGAGAGTGCGATTGGTGGTGGGGACGTGTTGTGACGGATGAGGCAGTTACAAAGACTCACGAGGAGAAGAAGATCCGAAAGACGAAAAAGACGTGTGAAGTTTAAGTGAAATTTAAAGTTGTTTGTAATTGTATAAATTATAGTACATTTGTTTACTTTTTTAATAAAGTAAAGTTTAAATTGAACGAGTCGTTTGTCCAGCCCCGACATATATATATATATATATATATATTTATATACTCATTTTCATATATATTTCATATACAGATTTGTATCTATTACAGATGAGATGACTACGTTGTTCTTATCACAGTACTAGCTCTAATGCCATTAATGCCAGCGTTGCACACGGAGGACACATACTATTCCTGCACACAATGTGAGCGATTAAAGTCCAAGGAGGTCTCGAAGCCTTCGTCGATTAAGGCGACAAGGTGGGTTCATGGGATGGGAATGTGTATAGAGGGGTCGAGCTGTTGGGTCGGGATGGATCGAGAGATTGTTGTGACACTATTGAAATTGGAAACGGATCAGTTCGCTGACAAAATGGATTTTGAGGTCGTTAAAGGTAGTTAGGTTAGTGATGTAGAAAGAAGCTTTGACGATTTGTCTGACGACTTTTGATTGGATGCGTTGGATGTTGGATGGCCTGGCAGAACGTTAGTTGAGTCTTGACGTTCAACACGGATTTTGGCCTTAGGGGTCCTCATATTTCTTCAAGTCTTCTGTGAAATTGTTGTCTTTTAACTCTTGTGTGGAGATACCTCGTCATTCTAGGTATAATTCTCAGTATTTGTCTATGGAAATCTGGTATCTCTGTTGTTAATGTGCAATGGCGGGCAAGACTGTTTTTGTAATGTGAGCGTACACTGAGTACGTTTACATTTTCCTTCATCCAGTCTTGTCCTCCACTTTTTGCACCAGTCATCGATAAGCTCAAGGTGTTCTTGGATATTGGCGGTAACTTGGAAAGAATTCGAATTAGACAGAATTGCGGTATTGAGGTGTTCAAGTAGGTCAGCCATTTAGATGATGTAAAGGATGGGGACTAAGAATCTTCCTTGCTGGACGTCGTCTTATATCTGTCCGATCTCAGAGATCCCGTTGCCGCACCTCTGAAACAGTAGTCGGTTAAAAAGGATTTCAGGGTAAAATCACTAGGAGTGAGTAGGAAGCGTTTAAGTTCATAAAGCATGCCTGAGTGCCAGACCCTATCAGAAGATTATGCTACATATGGGAACACACCCAAGCAATACTCTTTGTTCTTGAGAGCCGAGGAGATAATGTCGAAAATTTTGAAACTTTTAACACTATCAAAATAATTATAGCGGTATAATGGTCTTGGGATACACATGGTACGTATAAAAAACATGATTCACGAGCTAGATGAAAATTGCATGCTTCAATTTGTTTTAGCCTGCAATTCCGGCACTTTGCCATCTTCTATGACTTTATTTGTTTTTTAATTGTAAAATTCCTTTTATAGATATTTTTGTTCGTAAATGGCGAAAGCGGTGTGTTCGTTAGACTTTTGGCTTCTTTGTGCCAACATGGTCAGAAACATCTAAACTAAACGTTCATCCCAAGCCTGTGTTTAACATTGCCACTGCTTTATTTTTAGATAGATATTGTTAAAAGCGGGGAACAATGTAGTTGATAAGGAGAATTACCTGAGGTTGTTTATAGCCCTTGATTAATTTAATACTGGTTTGTAAAAGCCTCCCCCTCTGACGATAACGGCCCTTTTTGCACCCTCACGCACAACAGGTAAAACCCCCAGACACGGCACTCGCATTTTATTAACCCTCTCTGACCAAATATGAACATTCACCGTATGTTCTTCTTTACGTGTCGTTAATAAATGAAAAGAGCGTTTTGGAACGGCGGCGGATATAGAAGTGGAATTATAACTACAGACGATCGGACAACTATTTCCCAAAGGAAATATTGATCAAAGAAATATTGAATGGGGTGTTGTATTAACATATATATAAAGCGAATAGTAGTTCACTCGGCGAGCCTTTGTATCTCGTTAATTTTAAAAACGGAAAATGGACATGTGTCTTAGTTCACACAGTCCCTCTCACACTGAACCCTTTTTTTATTGAACGCACATTTAACATTCACACTGAGAATGACAAAGAGAACAACAATTAAATTTTTACACATTAATTGATCTATTTTTAAACATTAATTTTTAAAAAAAACTTTTAATCAGAAGGTTTTAAGAACTACATTTTTATAATAAATTTTAAAAAACACGTTGTTACAAAAAATAGAATTTAATTTTTTCCAAAAATTGGAATATCCATGCAAAAAAGATCGTTTTAATGATAATTATTTTACAAAGCCAAAATGTAGACATTCCATGTTTGCAAAAAAGACTGTCCTTAAACATTCAAAAAAACGTTAAAATTTCTTGATCTTTATACACAATTTTGTGTATATATAAAATAAGCGTAATATATCGAGAATCTTCATTTTTTATGCTGGAAATATTAACTAATAGCCAATATCTAAAAGGATATTTTTAGCGAACATTATCACAGAATTCAATACCAACAGTATTCACGTTCATTCAATGAATTCAGTATATCTGAATACCAGTATCACAGAATGTTTAGTATTCTAGTAGTACATGTGTATTAAAAATTGCATTTATTAGCGTTGGACGACTTCTTTGCCATTTAATTTTCATTGTCTTCTTTTCGTTTTTATAAATAATTTTTTTTAAAGACAAATGCATAAATATACTTAATAGCTAATCTTTATGTAAAGTATTCGTTGAAATAAAAAAGCCAGTGTCACGAGCGGGATTCGAACTCACGACCTTCGGCTAAATACGCCGCTGTTCTACCACTTGAGCTATCGTGACTTCGATCCACTCGGACACCAAGTTCCCACCTCAACACACCTTTCGAATTTTCCCTCCCTGGGAAAAATGGCAAAATGGACCAGGAAATCTAATGGATTTTATAAATAAAATCAAGTATTTCTTCACTAAAGCTCTCCGTGGCCATTTCATTGGTCGTCGAGAATCAAATTGATTACACGACATTTGAAAAATGGCAAAAGGAGGGAAAATTCAAAAGGTGCGGTTGAGATGGAAAGTTGGTGTCCGAGTGGATCGAGGTCACGATAGCTCTAGTGGTAGAGCAGCGGCGTATCTAGCCGAAGATCGTGGGTTCGAATCCCGCTCGAACCATTGACTTTTTTAACTCAACTAAAAACCTTAATTAATTGTAATATATTAATTGGTCAAGCGGACCACGAAATTAGTGAATTTAAGTTCACAATAATGGAGAGTGTAATAAAAATAAATCGTACTGAATTTTCTGAATACAAATACTCAATATTATATGTGCATTAGCCATGTTAGACCTTCCAAAATAGAAATTAAATTGCCTTTCAATTATGCCCTAAAACGTCGCCCCATAAAAAGAGTTTAAACCATTAAAAATTCACAATATTAATTATCGAGGCTGAGATATCAAAAATTGTGCTAAGAAGTGCCAAGTCATTTATCCTAAAAGCTTATAATTAACTAAGGACGTGATAAAGGAGTCTGAAGTTTTTAGCCTTGACCGATTTGTGTGAAACAGGGAGAAAATTTCCTTTAGTCAATTTATTACCCCAGAGCCATGTTATGAAGCTCATGGCCGTTAATCTAAGTCCTGACATGCATATTATTCTGAATGTCATATCAGAACTTATATTGTTGCAATAATTTGATAGAAATGTACATTGTATATGATTAGATATTCTCTGCAATTTATTATTTTATTTATTTCACTAGTTTTTTTAGATCGTATATGACTAAAACCGTGTATTTATTTATTTAATGTATATTTATATTCTCTACCATTTTTACAAAGATAATTGAAACTGCGGATTAAGTCTGACTCAATTGAAAGATCTTTTCTTTCATCCACCTTACGGGAGACAGGATTATATACATATATTCAATACATAATATACAGGATTCCATCAATCTATTGTTACAAAAAGGGTGGTTACTTATTTTCCCAAAGTTTTAAATTTATGCCCCGCTATCCACCAATAATAAAATTATTTTTGTCAACTTTCTTCAGTATTGATTAAAAAAAAGTCAACGTAGTGTAATTCATTGTAGCAGTTGTGAACAAAATTAATTTTTTTGTCAGCAATTATATTTTTTATTACTGCATATTTCTTTTATTATAACGCGTAGCAAAATTTGCAATTTTAATCTTTACACACTTAGACCATAAAGTGTAATTATAATAAAATTAATCACTTTCGGAGAAAGTACTTTTAATCATTAACTCGGATATAAGAAGTACTGTTTCTTAATGTTATTTACAAAATTTATAAATTTAACTTGGCAAACAGAGTTAACAACTGGTGTAACTTATATGCTAAGATATTCTCTTAAGCATTATGGCACGTTCATAAATTTTGTTTAATAAAATGAAATGGTTTGAAGCGTGAACTTAAGGAGGTTTATTACATTTCGTATGAATGCATTACCTCTTCGTTTTATTATATTTTTCTAGGGTAAATAAACAAAAATTTGTTTAAAGCAATATCATTCTGTAATAAATCGGTTCATTCCCGGTTTGAACAGGGTACGTATAAATTACCATTTAAAAATAAAAATTGTTGGCATGATTTTGTAGAAACAGCCGGCTTGTCATATTTTTTAATATCACATATTGTCAAATATGACAGAACGTATAAATAAGTTTTACAACATCCAAACCTAAGACTCATCTAAACCTAAGTTGTTCTCAGATTATGTTTTTACAATTTTTAGGATGTTTGTTGGATAAATTTGAATGAGTTTTTTCTCGTTGTAGTTTTAAGGATGGCAAACTGTATTGTTTATTGGCAGCTCGCTCTTTTTTTTCTTTTTTTTTCTTGTCTTTCTTGCGGAAAGTAATCGCTATCCCTCAGGGTAGTTGCTGATAATCCCCTTCATTTGCTCTAACAAATTACATTCATACACCAGACGTTGTTCACACTAACGCCTAATGCTCGATATTCCTTGGAAAATTGTAGATAAAGCCCTCCAGTCCCGCTAATAAATTAAATTCAAACACAGGCCTCATTCACACTACCCCGGATTTCTGGGGTAATTGAAGGATTAGCTCCCCTCCCACCATTAGCTCTAGGAAACTACATTTACGCACCAGACTTCATACACACTTCCTTAGAGCACACAATCTTCCTCGAGGTAATTGAGGGTAAGTCGCATTCGCGCTAATAAATTACATTTACGCACCAGACTTCATTCACACATCCCCAGGGTACAAAATATTACTTAATTCAGGCTAACAAATTACATCCACACACTCCGATTTTTGTTTGTTAATATATTCTTATTCTCTATCGTGTTTACTATTAGGAAAATAAGTATTAAGCTTATTTTAATAATAAGTCTAGATATAAAATATGTACACATATTTTATATCGTGTAGGCTGATTTTAAAATAATAGCATCTTTGTAGCTATAGGTTTTGTTTTTCATTAATTTTATATTTGCTTACTTTATATTGTAGATAATTTTTATCATATCGTTTGTTAGACCTATTTTATCAACGGTTGGCTGTTTATTAATAACACAATCTTTAAGTTTCTTTGTGTTCTTATATTCCTACATGGCCATAGTCAAACGATTTTTTGTCTTTACTTTTTTTATTATTGTCTGGCGTCTATAAACAAAAATCTAACAAATTATTTATTATCTAACAAGTAGAGAATGCGATTGAACATAAAAATATACAAAACGACGATTTTTAAATTTAAATATTTAACGATTTATATATTTAAATTGACGAAAACTACCTCAAAATATAATTTTTTTGGATATAAATATTTATGTGAGCCATGTCCAGTAAGACTTTTTTTCTATTGTCTTGTATAATTCTGTAAAAGGTTATTAAACAATCATTAAATTGATAGGTATTTCAAATTAAATCTTTACATTTTTATTAAAAAGAATTAAAAAAAAAAAACAAATGTAAAATTGTACATTCTCGTACCAGCAGAAAGTAATTTTTTTCCAATAATCTTCCGTTAAACTTTTTAATCAAAGCATCGCTTGCCGGGCATGATCAATGAACCTAATCTCAGCTTAAAAGGGGAGTCATTTGGATTTTCTCGATCTGAAAGGGCAACAGCGGCCCGGATGAATCCTCCGCTTAAAACAATATTAGTCGGCCACTGTGCCGAGTAAAAAAACGTGATCTGTTCAACAAACAATTTCTCCCTTTGGGTGGAGGTCAGGGCAAACATTGGCGAGGGATTTATGAGGACTTCACTCCGTCATAATCCCCTTTTCGTGGGCACCGCCTCCGCGACCCACGCACCAGTAACAAAGGCTGAAAAAAAAGAAATAGGGGGAAAGAACAGAGCTTGGAAAACAAAGCTCGTCTTTGATGCTTTAACCCCCTCACTGTCGGAACAACAGAGAGTTTAGACCCAACTGAGCCGAAACCTAATTTGAGCGTCGTTGTCTCTGCTTTAGCACACCCCAAAAAGGAGAACGGTTTAAGCTCGACATTCTCTGTATAATAACGCTAATTAAATTTTAAGTCTCACAATTAACACAACCTCCTCGGTAAAAAAGACGACCTTTATGATAATTATAATGTTTTGAAAGTAGTTATCCTTAACGAACCACCGTCTTGATTATTGACAATGTTCATGAAAATGCTTTTGTCTGAAACCAAGTGAAGCAATCAACTCTGCCTTGTCTACAAAGGAACTTCTGCCTTGCACATCTTTATGAGGCAGAAGCAAAACCGTACGGTTTACCAAGCTTGTACAAACACCTCGTTTCCGGTTTTGGAATGTGCGACCGCACGCAATATTAGTAATAACAACAGTAACTAACCAGAAAATATTGCTAAACCTTGCAAATATTAAAATGTTTACAGTTTTAATTTAATAACTTTAATGTTAAAAATAAATTTTAAATAAATGATAAACAAAAATAAATTAATTGTTAAAAAAATTTACAATAAAGCTGCAAGAAGAAAATTGCGAATTAAAAAACGAGATATCATCCAGATCTGATAATCTTCGTTTTTAATTTTCTGAAAAGTTTAAATTAACTTAAGACTTAAAAATTTGTTCAAGCAAAGAAAAAATAATAAAACAGTGTGACATAACAGGAAAGTTTCTCTTTCATAACATAAATATTGCATGATTATTTGGTGATCGTGAAATTTGGTCTCGTGTGACGTAGGTTTTAGTAAAACATTTTTTTTATCGTCCCATCTTTATTAAGATCATCTTCAGGGCCTGGGATTTACAAACATTGTTTAGATTTAACAAATACATGTAGGATGTACAACAAAATGAATTTGTACAATGCAAACAAAATTTTATATTCAATCAAAGTATTTGTACTCACTCAAAGTGATTGTTTTCTGCTCAATTGTGTCATTCATGTGTGTCGTGTTGAGAGTACCAGTGAGATAGTGCTGTTTTATGTTTATATACGGTGGATGTTGTAGGGGGGGGGAGAAGGAAGTCGGGACAGAAAACAATTTTATATGAGGAATCGGCTTCATTGAGATAAAAGGAGCCGACAGTGGAAAAGAGTAGGAATGGTTCGGCCTGATTATCCTTCCAGGATTATAAAGATATGGTGATTATAAAGGACAATTGACAGGATTATAAAGACAATATTATATCATTAGTTGATTACATATACTTTGATCGAATTTAATCCCGACATTTTTATGGGAGTATTCGGCATCTTTGAAGTGAAAGGAACAATTTGAACACCAAAATTTCGACTTCAACAATCCAAAAATATTACACACAGAACAAAACAAACATAAACATAACGTTTTAGAAATGGTTTACGCAGCATCAATTACAGAACAGACATGTAAACTCAGTCGCAGCTATTCCAATATCATTAATCAAATTCAATAATAACATACATATATCTTCATCATATCTCACAAAACATATAATACAACATATAAAATCATCATCACATTCCACACATCAAACATTTCTACATAGTCTAATTCTTCAACAATTTGGCTTTCCTTTCCCTAATTTTCCCGTCTATATAATCCTGAAAGGATAATCAGGCCGAACCACAACCCCTTTTTTTCCCATTTTCGGCTCCTTTCATCTCAAAGAAGCCAACTCCTCATATAAAAATGTCTTTTTATCCCGATTTCCTTCCCCACCGCTTCAAAATCCAACGGACGTAAAACAGCAACATCTCGTTGGCACTCTCATCACGACACACAAGAATGACACAATTACGCAGAAAACAAACACTTTGAGTGAGTACAAATAATTGGATTGAATCTAAAATTTCTAGCATTGTGTAAATTAATTTTTTCTTTTATATCCTACATGTATTTGTAAAATTTAAACAATGTTTATAAATCCCAGGCCCTGAAGATGATCTCAATAATGATCGAAACGTTGGCACGATAAAGAAAACGTTTTCTAAAACCAGACCAAATTTCACGATCACGAAATAACCATTAACTAACGATCACTAAACACCATACATAAATATTACATTACATCATGAATTTAAGCCTTGATTTTTGACATATTTACGAACTGGTTGTTTCCCAAAATTTTGGTCTGCTTTTCATCTACAATTATCAGTGTTTGGTCTGTTTTTTTAAATATTTTTTTACATTTTATTTAGGCAAATCCCTCCTGTAAGTTGACGAATTAACTTCGTGTTATCCTGTTTCAATTGTTTTTGTCAGATTTTATATTGTCGTGTACTTTGAATATAATAAATGAATCGTATTATCTGCATGTCTAAGCAATAACCAGAATCAAACAAATCAGTTTGAAAACTAGTGACAAATATTGAAAATTTTAATTGGTGGGTGTATGTGTGCGTGCGTGCGTGCGTGCGTGCGTGCGTGCGCGCGCGCGCGCGCGTGTGTGTGTGTGTGTGTGTGTGTGTGTGTGTGTGTGTGTGATTTATCAATTTGTTTATTATTATGCTTCTTGTCTCGAATGTTTCTAAATTTTCTTGTAAATATATTTTTCTTTTTTGTACGTCTGGATATCCTTTTTTCAGCCTTCCCGCCCTTTCTAAGGGAGACCCCAAACTGTCGTACCGATTAAATTTATAACCTAATTTTATTTCTTTAAAGTGACTTAAATTGTCATTTTTTTACTAAAAACCCACCTCTACATCCTAGGGAAAGGAAAAAAAACAAACTGGCTACTCTCCCTTACAATTTATTAAAGTTATTGTATAAATAAATAATTATTCAGAAATCGTGTGATGCGGTCTGGTGTGATGTAAGTTTCAGAAAAACATTTTCTTTATCGTGCCAACGTTTCCATCTTTATTGAGATCATCTTCAGGGCCTGGAAATTACAAACATTGTTTACATTTAACAAATACATTTAGGATGTGGAAAAGTAAATGTATTCAATGCAAAATATATTTTTTATATTCAATCAAAGTATTTGTACTCACTCAAAGTGTTTGTTTTCTGCGTAATTGTGTCATTCTTGCGTGTCGTGTTGAGAGTGCCAGTGAGATTTTGCTGTTTTATGTTTATAACACGACACCCAAGAATGGCACAATTACATAGAAGACAAACACTTAGAGTGAGTAGAAATACTTTGATTGAATATATAAAAAAATATATTTTGCATTGTATAAATTCACTTTTCACATCCGAAATGTATTTGTTAAATGTAAACAATGTTTGTAAATCCCAGGCGCTGAAGATGATCTCAATAAAGATCGAAACGTTGGCACGATAAAGAAAATGATTTTCTGAAACCTACATCACACCAGACCGCATCTCACGATTTATGAATAATTATCGATTAACGGTCACTAATCACCACACATAAATAAATTATTTAAAAAAATACATAAATCGATTTATCAATGGATAACATTTACATATAAACAATGATCACTAATTGGATAAAACAACCCAAATTCCCTAGCAAGATCACAATTACATTAATTTACCTTCCTTAATCTTTATTGCGCTACTGAACCTCTTCTATGCTTGCCATTACTCTGTGGAATATTTCTTAAGCATTTTTGCCCTACTTCAACGTTTGTTTTTCTGGAGACAACCTTCGTAAAATAAGTTCTAGAGGTTTATGGTTACATTAGAAAAATAATAGTTTCACACTTTCATCTTTGCCATATCTACCATCGGACTGGAGAATCTAACAGGTGGACTCTTTGTATATGCAATGAAGTTGACATTTTACCCGTGTGGATATGTGTACTTCTACCTATACCTATCTCTCGTTTTTTATGCACACGTCGGTTATCCTCAATATTTCGGTCTCTCCGACGCGTTTCAACTTACTTATATCATTAATTTATGGTTTGTCTAAAAAAATAAGACTAAATGATTACTAATAACAAATGGAAATCACGAAATAAGGATTGCTTTTACAATTGCTAACAGGCTAAAGAATCTATTATCATTTCACGTCTCACAGATTTACTATGCTATTAATATGCTAAATCATTCTGACTCTCGCCCCATACATGTCTGGTGATCTACTTTAATAATACTCGGTAAAACATAAAAATAACTAGTTTATTTTGAAAGATAAAAGTTGTCTTGAGAATAATAAACTGGCCAAACAGGATTTTCAGCCAGTGCATCTCAGTGAAGCCATACATTATTGTGTACAAAATTACGCATTTTAGCTGTATTGTTTTTCTACAGACGTCCTATTTTAATTTCGGAACCCTCTGTGGGTCATGTTTTAAAACGATAGTTTTTTCTTAGCTTTTTAAAAACATAAACCTTCTATTCGAAATTTTGCAACTCCTTCGACGCTGAATACCTGCAGAATTTACATGAATAAGTCTCTTTATCTTAATTTTTCAAATATTTTTTTTAGTCTAATTTAAACAAAAGGAGTTACTTATTCCCTGTAATTATTTTAAATTTTTGTAAAATATCGTTATTTGGTGGCACTAGTTAGGCAGTGGTAGTTAGTCCAATAAATGTTTCCTACACAAATGGTCGAAGTAGGTTTTGTATTTACAATTTTATTGCAAACTTATCTTTTTAGTATAACGTTTGATTGTTTAATCTTTTAATAATTGAAACTAGAGGTGATATCGAAGTAACAGAAGCAAACTAAAACTCTTTTGTTGGTTCAGCAATTGAAACATTTTAATTTTTTTACAGACAGTGGCTGAACCTTCTTAGAAGTCAAAATGAAAAGAAAATCAGGTTTTTAAATAGGGCAAAAGATACTATTTCTATTCAAGAATTTTTTTTCCAAAAATTATGATTTTCAGCACATGCTCCGTATCTTAATTACAGGAAATAAATTGCCTGATCTAAATAACCAACTTGTTATAAATGCAATAAGAAAAAACATGTTTGTAACTATATCAAAAATCATTTTTCAGATTACAATTCATAGGAACAAACGACAAGGGATACAAAGTAAGGGAACGTATAATTGAAATAAATAAAAACAGTATACAATTCCATTGCCTTACCATATTTATGTAGACAATTAGTTTTATTAATAAATTATTTAAATAATATTTAATGTTGCGTTATTAATTAGTTGTATTAATAATTAAAAAAGTTCTTAAATTTAGTTTTAAAAATTCCTGTATGTCGGTTTTTCTTTTTCAATATATAAAAACTTGGTAGTCAATTAATTTCCATGCTCCCATTTGCCAAGCGTAGGCATATGCCATCCCATATTTAACGTGAAATGACAAGGGATATATAAAAAATATATTTTAATTATCTTAGACTAAGTTGTTTTATTAAAATATTTTACTAAAAATATTTACGGGACTAATTAAATTAAATTAACATAATTTAATTAAGTTAATTAAATCAACTTATATTAAAATTAACTGAATTAAGGAAACTTCCTAAGTACGATATTATCCAAGCCAAAACAGCAAAGAAACAGTAAGAAAATTCTGACCAAAATGATTATATGTTAGTCATAAATTTGAATTGATTCTATATGTACAAGGCATGATTTATTACATATATTTTATAATAATTTGAATTGCAAACCTGTCATTAAATGGAAATTATTTCACAAAGTCATATGTTCGTTTTGTGCCCTTGTTCGAGATGTGCTTAGAGACAGGTCGGGCCATCAATTTCCCTTAAGCCATAAAGCAAGACCAATTTGTACAGTTCTAATTGCTGTTCTGCGTCTCTTTGACCAAATTAAGTCTCGGAACCATAAACATTCCCGAGCGATGCCACTAAACTGTTAAGCGGTGAGGTGGCGAGGAACTGTGGTTAAATTATTAAAGACTGGGGCCCGGCCGTTCTGTCTTGAACCACCATCATTCTCTCGTGCTTTCATTTGTTATGACGGCTGGCACATGTGATTTACTGATGTATGTTTCACATATTGTTTGGCACTCATTCTGATCGTTTTCATATGTTAACCTTCACTTACTCGAAATAGGAGGGAAAAAAATAAATGATTCCTACCTAATGACCAAACTATCATAATATTTTCAAAGTTTATAGCATGCATACGATCAATAAAAATGAATTCTCATACATCTGAATATTATATTTATACTTTATTAGTACTAGTACCAACTAACTAAAACTAAAAACTAACTTAACTAAAAAATTAATATTTAAATACAAATTTTTATAAATCGTTAAAACTTTAATGAAAGTTGGTAAAGTTTAAACGCATGGATTATATTAACAGCTTGCGGTAGAGCATTTTTTTAAATTTGTTAACTATTATTAGTTTATAGTTAACTATAACTTAACTATAAACTGTAATGTTTTGTTCCAAAATTGGCAAAACAAATATTTATTTAAATTAATTAATCTTTTTATGTAAGGTTTTGGATGAAATGAAAAAGTTAGTGTCACGAGCGTGATTCGATAGCTCAAGTGGTTGGAACAGCGGCGTATTGAGCCGAAGGTCGTGGGTTCGAATCCCGCTCTTGACAATAACTTTTGTATTTCAACCAAAACCTTACATAAAGATTAATTAATTGAAAGAAGTAAGAAGACCACTAAATATAATAGATTTAAAAAGTAAAACGAAATATAGCTTCACTAACAACTCCCCGTGGCCACTCGATATGCCGTCGAGAATCTAATACTGATTACTTGACATTTGAAAAATGGCAAAAAGGAGTGAAAATTAAAAAGGTGAGGTTGAGATGGGAAGTTGGTGTCCGAGTGGATCGCAGTCATGATAGCTCACGTGGTTAGATCAGCGGCATTTTGAGCCGAAGGTCGTTGGTTCGAATCCCGCTCGTGACACTGACTTTTTTATCTCAACCAAGGCCTTACATAGAATGAATAATGAATTGAATTAAATACAGTTTTTCTAGCCCCTATAATTTTTTATAATCCCCATCTCTCTATTCTATTTTTTATTTTCTTACAAATTTGATGGAGGCGACTTTTTTTAACTCTGAGACTTTCCCTGCGCCTTTTGCCTCCTTAGCTTAGCCTTTTCGGTATTCCTTTCGTTTTATATATGTGAGAGTTATGGCAAAAAGAAGGGAAAATTCAAAAGGTGGGGTTGAGATGGGAAGTTGGTGTCCGAGTGGATCGCAGTCATGATAGCTCACGTGGTTAGATCAGCGGCGTATCTAGCCGAAGGTCGTGGGTTCGAATCCCGCTCATGCCACTAACATTTTCATTTCAACCAAAACTTTACATAAAAAGATTAATTAATTGAAAAAAATTAACATTTAAATACAAATTTTTATAAATCGTTAAAACTTTAATGAAAGTTGGTAAATATTAAAAGCTAGGATTATATTAACAACTTGCGGTAGAACAATTTTTCTGATTTGTTAAACTTTAACTTAATCATAAACTGTAATGTTTTGTTCCAAAATGGGCAAAACAAATATTTATTTTCCTCAATTCTGTTTATTTTCTATCTGAGACATAAATTACTAGAAACATGGCTGAAATCAACGTGGTTTTGATAGAATGACTGTGAAATGATAATGAAAACAAAAACCCAGCAAATGGTATAAAGTCGTTGATACTTATTTTAAAAATAAATAATGAGCTTGACTACTATTAAACTAATATTTGGGCGTTATCAATGTGTCAGTGAAATAGTTCGAATGAATAGAAATAAGGCTCGAGTACTTGCAAAGAAAACAAAGCATAAATGAATAATGGATTTAGAAGCTTTGAGACTTTGTAACTAATTCAGTACTAGTTTACATAAGATTCAAATATTTTGAATGAAAAAGTGAAAAAGCAAGCTAGGAAAAAGAAAGCTCATTAAGAATGTCTAGTTTTCTTTTTCAACTCGTTATTTTATATTTTAAACCGACATCAACACTGTGATAGAAATAATGAAATGCGTTTTTAGCTCCGTAAATAACATTCAATATTTATCCTTATTCAGAAAGAATATTTGCAATTTGGGATAGCATGAAAAAAGGATGTTCGTAAATGACGTTGATTAAAAGGACGTATATCCCAAGTTGTTAAACTGGCAATAAATTAAACACGTTTGGCGAAAGCTAAAGCAATCACCATCTCTCTTCTTCCGAAGTGGGGCCAAGAAAGCGGTAAAATCCTTTAGTGAGTAAACCAGACTTGTTTGTACGGTGTAGATATAACTTCTTTAATATTTCATTCTGAAGCAAAGTCACGACACTGGTTAAATGTTAAACGGTATCTTAATAAAATTTCTCAAGGTTCTAAGCTCTTTGGTTTTGTTTCTTTTGATTACTATTTCTACAACACACATTTGAAACCTAGGAAACTTTCAAGCCTCCTTTCACAGCTGATAGGTGAAACTGAGATAAGAATAGATATTATTAAAGTGATGTCCGAAAGTTTCGTCATGAAGGCTGACAAAATGGGCACCGGTCTATCAGAACTATTCCTGGCTGTTACGACAAGATTAGTTTTATTAATCCCCCGGATTTGGAGAAAGGGATTTTCAATTATTCACCACGTGCACTGGCCGAGGTTCAGGGCAAGGCGGTTCAGGCTTTAATTGTTGTCGACAAGTCCATTGACGAGGCTCAAATGAGCCTATGACAATGGATAGAACGGGCTCAGCTTCCAAGATTAATACGTCCCTGCTGTTCCAGATAGTTGTCCCGGACGGAGGATTTACTCGTAGACGAAACAATCCGGGATATCACATGGAAACCGCATTTCAGTATTAATCCGAAGTAAACTTTAGACACTTTGTCCTTTCTCTCTTTTGCTTATGAAATACCGACGATAAGGAAGGCTTGTATTCATGAAAAATGGGCAAAACTCACTAGTTTTCGTGGTCCGCTTGACCAATTAATATCTTTCAATTAATTAAGGTTTTTAGTTGAGATAAAAAGTCAGTGTCACGAGCGGGATTCGAAACCACGATATTCGGCTAGATAAGTCGCTATAGCTCAAGTGGTAGAGCAGCGGCATATTTAGCCGAGTGTCGTGGGTTCGAATTCCGCTAGTGACACTAATTTTTTTATCTCAACTAAAAACTTTAATTAATTGAAAAATGGGCAAAACATTTATCCTACAAAATCAGAACTTCCACTCGCTTTTTGAGTTTCGGATGTTTCTGAAAAAATTCGGTTCCGTGTCTGTCTGCGGTCAATGCCTTTTAAACGGCAAAACTCCAAAACCATGAGACCAATTTTTATGAAATTTCCAGAGATCATGAGGGTTGGGTTCTGGAAGGGTTTCTGTAAATTTCATTCCAATTAGATCAACAGAATCGCTTGCGGATGTGCGTACGCATCTATAACTCTAAAACCAAAAGGCCAATTGTTATGAAATTTCCAGAGATCATGCGGGTTGGGTTCTGGAAGGGTTTCTGTGAATTTCATTCCAATTGGATCAACAGTCGTCTGCGGATGTGCGTACGCATCTATAACTCTAAAACCAAAAGACCAATTGTTATGAAATTTCCAGAGATCTTGCGGGTTGGGTTCTGGAAGGGTTTCTGTGAATTTCATTCCAATTAGATCAACAGAATCGCTTGCGGATGCGCGTAACATCTATAACTACAAAACCATTGGTCGGTTTCTATGCAAATTCAGGGATTATGCCAGTTGCTTTTTAAATGATGGTCTATAAATTATATTCCAAACGGATTAACATATAGGGATGCGCATGGACCAAATGTAAACCAATACTGCCCACCAATTTGCCAGACGATTTTTTAAATTGAGTTTTATATCCATTCCCAGAGCTTACGTGCAAAAATGCAGGAATTTTAAATAAACGTTTAAATAAAATGTAAGGCATGATTTAAACTATGAAAATTTTTACAGTTGTTTCTTTCTTTTTGGGGAAATCATCGTAAAATATTTCAATCAAACGAACATTTACAATTGCATTCTATATATTGGAAATGTTGTTTTCTTCTAAAGACATGACAAACATTGTCTGCTTTCTAACAATCCAATAAAAATAATTAACTTATTTTCGTTTGTTAAATTAATTTTTTAAGTATACACACAAAAATCCTTAAACAAATCTACAACATAAACTTATTTGGAGGTTCCTATTCAATGATAAACAGATATGATGACGATAATTAAAATGATTTTTTGATTAAGAAGAATGCAACGAATAAGTAAATAGTGTGCTGTAATGTGGTAGTGTATATGTTTCCAAACTTTCGTTATTTGTATTCGTATATTTTTTATCTTTCAAATGAAATAGAACTTTTTCCAAATTATTCTCCAATTTTGAAAATTATTTTCACATTTTAGTATTACATTCAACTTTTTTTAATGTCTATATTTGCATAATTGAAACAATGTTTATAAATTCCAGGCCGTGAATTTGATATAAACCAAGATAGAAAACATTGGCACGATAAAGAAAATGTTTTTCTATAAACCACACCGCATCTGACGATTTCTAAATAATCATTTTGTTCCAAACATACATTTCATACAAAATTTATTTTTATGACTAAATAAATTGTCTTATTATTTAGCAAAGTGAAATATTTCTAAACCAAATAGATCATTTTTTTAAATAAGTCAAACTTTTTTAATATAGAAATTCAATTTTTTAACCAAAAATACATTTATTAATTTAAACACAACTTCATACAAACGAAACTCTTTTTCCTTAGCATATTGAATAAGGCAAATTGAGATACTTCTTAAGAAAATTATCTTTTTTAAACTAAAATATTTTTTTAGCAAATTGAACGATTTGAATATAATTATTCCTTTTTAACAACAAATTTAGTTTTCTAAAACCAAATTGAATATTTCCCTAAACAAATAGAACTATTTCCTATGCAAAATTCACTGCTTTAACTTGAAATTTTTTAGACAAAACTTATCTTTTCAAATTAACTCATACATTTTCGAAATCAAATTGAATTATTTCCAGCAAAAATTGATAAAGCAAATTGAAAAGTCAACACAAAATTTTAAAAATTCGATTTATAATTTAAATAAAATTTTATTCGAACTAGATTGAACTTTTTCCTATTTCTATTGAACTTTTTTAAAGCCATATTTTCAAACCAAAATTGGTTTTGTCTTTTCAAATAAAATTTAACTCTTTAGGACCGAATTGCAATTTTTTGAAACACATCACCTTTTCATGTCTAATTTAATCTTTTTTTTAAACAAATTGAATTTTTTAAACCAAGTTTAACGTTTTTAACAACATTTAACTATCTCGCATCGAATTGAAATTTTTTAAACCAAATTGAACATTTCAAGTCTATTTATATCTTTCTAAAAAGAAATTTAGTTTTATCAAACCAAATGTAATATTTTTTTAAGATAGTTGAACTTTTTTCAAAACAAATTGATCATTTTTCAAAAACAACAATTTTTTAAATTATGTTATACTTTTTACATTTTTCAAATTCAAAGTGAAATATTTTCAAAAAATAAATTGGTTTATTTTCATATTAAGTCATACTTTTGCAAACATTATCGAAATATTTCTTAATCAAATTGATCTTCTTTCAAATTGAGTTATACTCTTTTCAAAAAGAAATTGAATTTAGCCAAAACAAATTGAGTTTTTCAAACATAATCAATCTTTATACTAATTCAGCAATGAATTTTTATATAGAAAATGTGTTTTTCTAACTAAATAGTACTTTATTTGAAATTAAGTTGATTTTTTACCATTAATTCACTATCAATTTTTAAGGTTTATTTATTTTTTTTTTTTAATGAGCAGAAGTTATATCTACCCTCCGGGTTTTTGAAAAAAAGTCCATTTGTAATTATGTCGGTTTCGAATGCAAGGCCGCTGGATTCGAACCCGGGACCTTCACCTTACAGTGATAAGCGCCGTGTCAACGCCTAAACCGTTGGGGCCAACGACGCATTGGAAATCAAAAATATTATATTAGCCGAAATTTCTCGCCCAAGGAAATTATACTAGCGGTGATCCACAGGCTAAGCTTTAGTTCACTTACGGTAAATGTGAACCAACGTATCAATTCAATCAACTTTATTTTTTCTAAGGATTATATAAAATACAAAAACAGAAAGCTAAATAATGTTGTAAAAAATAATGATGGTACACTAAGACGACTTTCTTCCTCTCCGCTAAGAGGACTTTCTGTTTTTATTCATTTATTTATGGGACGATTCTGACACTCCGAGCTTTCTTGTACACATGTTTCTGTTTATGCTGATGTTATACGATTCTCATAGTCTGTCGATTTTAGGTGAGTTTATTTCAATAGGGTCAGTCATATTCTTACAAATAGCGTGTTCCTACACATAAAAAAATGGTTTTAGAGTTCCCTCTTTTTCCAGCAGAACAAAACCTTCTTTAGAATAAAAACACTAAATTTTGTAAAAAATATATTGAGAAAGTCGTAATTGTTGCATTGAATGAAAGAATCAGTTCAAGCACCTGGCAAAATGGGTAAAAAGGTCCACTGCATAAAACGTGAGCGAAATTAATATTTAAAAAGGAATCTCATATAAAAATACCGTTGTTTATAAATTATTCCAGTTAAGATTCTATAAAGGGCGATACATGATTCAGTTGCCTCCTTTCTCCTTTGAAATATTAAGATTGAACATGCTGGAAGTGCCCGTTTTGCGATGTATCATTGTTTTGCGGGCCCTGGGCCCTTTGCGTCTCTGGGAATATCAAACTCTACATCCTCCCAAGTACCCTTTTCAAAAACGTTTCCGATATATCCAGTCCCGAATACAAATTTAGCGAGATGCGAAAGCAAAAATCCCAGTTGGCACTAACTGACCTTCCCGACTTTTTATACAAACGTTTCCCGTATATCGTTACTAAATTTAATAATATTAGGTTATAATTCAAAATTAGCTAGTACAGAATTATTCAAATAATTTTTTGTAAATACAAATAAATGATTATTAAATTTTGTAAATTTGTTCTTTAGTCTGTCTAATTTCCCTGATTTTCCTTGTTTGAAGTCTATCCACATTTTTGGCATGTTCTGTAATTTGATTAAGTTTTATTCTGTCAATCGTATCTTTTTACACTCACAAAAGCAATTTTGGAAGGGATAAACGAATAAAAATTTAAAAACAACGTTTCTCACGGCGTTTTGATCAACAGTTTAATAGAACTGCCCGTCAACGCGGTTTAGCATACTGCCAGCGCCTTGTATTTGAAATGCTGCGTTGTAGGCATAAATTGTAAATGAAAAACGTTATGGTATAGATAACAGGACAATATTGACAAAAGCCGACCGTAAACATCCAAGAAAATCAACCTATGAATAACATTTAACCCCAAAAAATAACTTAAAAAAATGCCCCCCAAGTAACAATTAGGCCGACAATGTAAACATTTATTTTTCCATCCGTTTACAGTATTTGCAACGAACTTTTTGCACGGCGAAAGTCTCGTCGAAACGAACGCCTACTTAGCCAGAGGAAAGCCGTAGCTTAATTACCGTTTTGGCCTTAGATGCCAGTTAAGCTACAACTTACCGGGCTTTGCAAGAGTATAGTTTCTCAGACTTTTAGCCCAATTAACAAGAAGGATTTCTCTCGGACTAATTATCAACACCTACTTTTAAAGGCCGACTTCATCGTGTGCGTAATTGTTTGTCACGAAGACTAAGTGCCCGTCCCTGTTATTTACGTGCCTAGCAAGCAAATTTCTAGCACTCGTTGATTCCTGTATTTTATATTAGACTGACTTAACCCCTTTTAACTTGTTTAGCAATAATGTTACTGGAGTATGATTCAATAATTAAGACAGTCTAAAAAAAATTTCGTATATTTTGTTACATATTAACATTTTCCGGGAGGATATATTAAATTTATTACTTTTTAAAAAAGGATAGTTCCTACTCACAGTAAGTTGTTTTGCAACGATCCGGATTTCGAGCTTTTTAGCTCATCATCAGGTTGAAGGACTTCTACAACCACGTCTCTCGACTTGAATTGCCAAAGTGAAATTGTCAAAGATGGCTGTTTGAGCTTTTTAGACCTAAAACTGTCCATAATAAACAACCTAATAGAGATGGACTTATATAGAAAACTCACAACTACAGACACTATGATACCAGCGGATTCTTCCCACCCATGGTCCCAAAAGGCTGCTGGTTTCATTTGGCTCATAGACCGTATGTTAAAACTTCCGCTAACACCTGATAACTATAAAAAAGAATTAAAAACTATTAAAACCTTAGCAAAAAAACAACGGGTATCAAGAAAAAAAATTAACTTTAAACGAATCAACAATAGGACTCAGTCACCCCACCACAAATGAATCATTAGGTTTCCGTTGTTTGCCATACATTGGTGAATTATCGCAAAAAGTTAGTAAAATTTATCTCTGTTGATATAAACCATTTCTAAAAAATTACGTTTATGTTTGTTTTGTTCTGTATGTAACACTTTGAGTGAGTAAATATAATTTGAATATAATTTTTTTTGCATTGTATAACTTCACTTTTCCACATCCTAAATGTATTTGTTAAATGTAAACAATATTTGTAAATCCCAGGCCCCGAAGATGATCTCAATAAAGATCGAAACGTTGGCACGACAAAGAAAATGTTTTTCTGAAACCTACATCACACCAGACCGCATCTCACGATTTCTGAATAATTATCGATTAACGGTCACTAATCACCACACACACACGTTTTTCAATTAATTAATCTTTGTATAAGGTATTTGTTGCGATAGAAAAGTCAGTGTCACGAGCGGGAGTCGAACCCACGATCCACTCGGATACTAACTTCCCATCTTAAATTCGACAGGTGGGGTTGAGATGGGAAGTTTGTGTCCGAGTGGATCGAAGTCACGATAGCTCAAGTGGTAGAGCAGTGGAGTGTTTAGCAGAGTGTCGTGGATTCGAATCCTGCTTATGAAGCTGACTTTTTTTATCTCAGTCAATACTTTACTTAAAGAATAATTAATTGAAAAACGTTAGTAATAATGTTACATTTAAATTTTAATAATATATCATCGTCATACATGGTCCCGAGTTTATTGATTGTAAAAAATTTGGCTGTAGCTTATTCTGTTTATTAATTGCTACAGAGAAAAGTATTATTTTTTCAAACTTACAACATGGCATTTTTAAAATGTAAGATTTAACAAGTATTGTGTCTGTTATGCATTGAGTTATCAAAAATTTTTGTAATATATTTTTGGGTATAAAAGTCAATACTTGTATTAAATGTTATCAGAAAAAAGCGATGAGCTTACCAATCTTGCTTTTCGTCACACCTGGCGTATTTCAAGCGTCAATAATAGACATTTCCTTTTCTCGACAATTTCTAGAGTGCATTTTGGACCGTATCATTAAAAAAGTGGTCACTTGAAACAATATAAATTAAAGATTAGAATTAGGGGAAAAAAGGTGGCCGTTAATTGTGCTGAAATTCATTAAAACATGACTTTAATTTGTAACGTATTAATTCGGAATATTTAATCTTTCCCTCTGAGGAGAATATGCAAAGTGAAGGTTGTTCCAAAAGAGTCTTGAGAAAGAGTTGGAAGTAATGAATAAGTCTCCATTGTCATGGCCAATATCAAACTTTTGTGTTCGACGGATCGGTAAGAGCCATTAGGTCACCCACGAATTCAGAAGAACACTTTAATCTGAGTGGAATTTATTAAGTCTCCGACTGGAAAAAGGAGGACTCTTTCCTATTCAGAGCTTTTACCCTTTTCCCACCCCCTGCCATCGGCCTCTAACAGCGACAGCGTCTGGTTTTTATATTCATTAGGTCTCCGCCTTTAAAGCCGTCCTGAATCCCTTTGACTCATTGACTCGCAACATTCCCGGGTCCTTTCTCATCTTTATTAATCCCTTCTACCATTCGGATAAATCTGTTTTACTTATCGGAGTCCGCCTCGTGAAAACGCTCTCTCCTGCTATTTTTACGAAACTTTTCATTAGGTGTTTTAAAAACTCACACCTCTTTTCTATGGTTTTTTTTTATATTTTTGTCAATAATATTTTGTCAACGAATATTTTTGTTATACAGTTTTTATTCAAACGTATTGATAAATTGAATAAAAACATCTTGCGATTTACTCCTCTAGTCTGCCGTGTAATGAACATGTAATTTGTTCCGAGCATGTTGATTTGCCTATTCTCGCAGGATTGACATTTCATACGGTGTTCCGCCATCTTTAGTGTTTCTGTGTATTTTTTTTTCGTGTCATTTTTATTGTCGATGGTTCTGGGGTGCGTATGGCTGGGTTTACTTTGATTTTCTGTGCCTTTGATGGATTAAATTGGTTTTTATATTGTTCCTGTCAATCTTTGTGATTGTCGGGCTTTTGTTTTTTAATTGGACTAAAGTGTCCTCAGCATTCGAAGTTTGATTCTCATTTCGTGTTCCATATATTTTACATTTTGTCTTACTTCAACCCTTCAAACCTCCTTCTCCCAGAAAATATTAATTCTATTGTAAAAATGATTACTTCAATGGAAAAAACATTAAAAATCCTAGGAGAGTCATAGAAAAATATGGCATTTTTTCCATCTGACGTGTAAAATAATATGTATAATCTCAATTATTACTCTTTCATTGATATTTTTGTGTTGTAAATTGTGACCACTTAAATATTTTTATAACATTTAGATATTTTTTCGTTAATTTTACTGTATTACATTCTTAATAAATTATTCGTTAAAATTTATTTATATATTTTTAACGAATTTTTATATAAAAACATTTTTTGAAGTATGCAGTATGGTTCTTACCCTCTGAGCTTCCACTTTTCAAAACTGTGGCCAGCATTAATATTATCTCTTAAACAATCCTTCATTAATTATCTTGCAACATTATTTGGTCCGTTTTAAAGGATTAAAGGACCAGATAAAATCTCCCACTTGTGTTTACAATTGGATTTTGTAAATAAATCATTGAAATGTCAATCTCTTCATTGGTGGTTTTTCTGTAAATCTTCTTTCTTACGTTCCGGTAGTTGGATTTTTTAAATGGTACCATTTTTTAGTTCAAATTTGTTTGAGTGATAGTTTTAAGAGAGAAAAGTTCGGCTAGAATCATTGCATTGTTGGAAGATGGAAGAAGTCGTATGTGACCAGGGTGCTTAACATTCCCAGAAGGGTCTTCCATCACTACCAAGATACGAGAGATTACTCAAGAAGGCATGGATCAGGTCACATTTCAGAGAAACGATCGTTTTGTTGTTATGTACTCCGTAATCAAAATTCCAATGAGATCAAGCAACGACTTCAACAAGTTAGAAATATCAATGTCAGTTTACGCGCTCTAAGGCGAAGGCTTTCAGAAGCTGGATTATCTGCGAGAATACGTGCCGCTGGTCCAGAACATCTAACAAGGCACAGAACAGCTCGGTGAAGTTGCGCAAGAAATCACATCAATTGGTCGGAGCGAGAATGGACTAAAATCTTATTTTCGGATGAGTCAAGGTTTTATCTGAGGATTTCTAACGGCTAAGACATGAGAGTATTCCCGCAACATTTTCATTCCGGAGACGCTATGGAGGTGGTGGTGCCATAATATACAAGTATATACATTATGTAATGTATATACATTAAGTTTATTGGGATGTAGGGGTGGGTAATCTTGGACTTGGATTGGGCTAATGTATTAGGAAGGGAGGATAGTTTTTTATGGAATGAGAAAAATTGGGCGGGGATTAATTTATTTACAAAGGGTATTTTGAAGTCGTCTACAAAACTAGATACAAAAGATTCTCTGATTATTATTCGTCGACTCACGCAGAGGCCCATGCGGTCGGCTTCCTTCCGGGAATCAGCTTTGGTTGGGAGAAAAAGCTCTATCTCCTTGACCACGAAATCCTCTAGCGAGTAATCTTCCCTGTCGACTCGACCGAGGAAAGAGGGCTGGGTCATCTGGGATGGACGTGTTCTTCTACCTCACGTTTCTTCGGGCGCAAATCCCACGTACGTGCTGCCGGTTGACGCTTACATCTTCCGCGCCCAAATTTAAATCATAAACTTGAAACTAAAAAGTGTATTTTTTCCTGAAGGCAGGCGCGGGCAAGCTACTTAGAAAATTTATTTTTTCCACAAAAAACGTAATAAAACTTGCTCGGAAAAACCATCGAATGTCGCTAGCTACGTTTGTTCTGCAGTTTAATCAAAAATTGATTTAGTTTTCAACTTTTCCAACAGAAAAGTTTCATTATCTGACACGTGTCGGACGTCAACTCAGGTTGATGAAGACGCTCAAACAAAAGAGGGTGAATGTGCTTAGACGGAAGGCGAAACAAGCACGAACTCGTGTTTTAATATATGCATGCATGCCAAACCTGATTTAAAGGATCGTCTTTTTATAGGAAATTTAACATTATTGGGAGTAAAGAAATAAAATGTCACACTAATCAAAATTTTTTATCAGGGTGGTTTGTTTTCTACGTAAAGTTTATGTTAGTATTAATATATTGTCTTTAAATATGCTGGATCAGTTTTGTGACATTATCAGCTTTGTATTGAGGAGACCTGGGTTAATTAACGTCTTTTTAATAATTAACAATTGTCGTATTTTTAGTTTTAAGTTTATAATTTAAATTTGGGCGCGGAAGCTGTGAACGTCGAGAATTTAATCGTCCACCGACGAAATTAAATTCAAAGGGTAGTCAATAACTAGATCGTTCCAGCGTCCAAATACATTCGGTTTTTAAACCTAAAGAAAATCTGAAAAGTGCCGTAGTGTATTCTATATTCAAATTCTCTAAAAATTTACTCTAATAAATACATTTCTTCTTACTATAAACAAAAGGAAACATAAAACATCATATCTGACAAATACTATAGACAATAAAAATGGGGGGGCGTCGGTGGCCGCAACGGTTTGGGAGTTGACACGGCGCTCATCATTGTAAGGTAAAGGTCCCGGGTTCGAATACAGCGGCCCTGCATTCGACCCCGACATACTTACAAATTGGCTTTTTTTCAAAAACACCGGCACCCTCAGGGTTTATATGACCTCTGCTGTTGGGAACCCTCGTAAAAAAAAAAGACCGCATTTTACGTAAAATTAGAACAGGTAAATACTCTATTAAAAAAAAGTGTAAATTCTGATGGTATTTCTACTCCTTTCGATGTACGTAACATTCACTCTTTTCACTCAAGTATATTTTTACTGTAGTGGAGTACAACACACTTTACACGTTCTGTGTATCTAATGTAATTGATGGTTGATGGGGTAACCATATTTCTTACCTCTCACATGTTCACGCTAATAAATACATTCAATCTTGCTATACACAAAACTATATACATCTACGTACTATGTACACAAAAGAAGCCTTGTTTTCTTCAAAAATCAGAACAGGAGACCAAATTAATCACGACTCTTATATTGGATAGAATTCCTACACGTTCTCCATATGAAGCCAAGGAACCCTTCAATTAAGTGTAACAAATCAAATATACTTTCCCGACGTGTCCATCCACTTTTCTGTCGTTCATGATGGAGATACCATTAACCACTGGCATTTTACTAGAATTTAAATCAATGAAAGGGGTATCAGTGTAACTTAATAGACTTTATGAACAATTTTTTAAGAACAATTCACAAAGGAAATGTTATTTATTATTTTTGTTTGGGTAATTTTGAATTTAATGTTAATGCCAAGAGATCTCCTTTATTGGCGTTTCTCTGCTTACAAATAGGGAAACAACCGGCTCCACTCTTCTATAGTTTTTCTGTAGAAATAATAATAAATAAGTTAATAATAAATGGATAATTTTAATAATTTATAATATCTTATAAATAAATAAACTAAAGTTTATATTATTCGATTTCTTTGGAGAGAAATGATTTCATTAGGCTATCCGTGACTGCAACACAAACCCTTTGAATGCTTTGTAAGTTTCCTTTTGTTTTCTGAATCATTTAACTGTCCATGGAAAAAGATTTCTCAAGCGCTCTCTTTGTTCCGCGTATCTTGGACAGACGAAAATTCTGTGTTTGACCTCATCATTATCTTTCGTTTGACAATACACACACTTTGTATTATTTTAAAGCTGAAAAAAATACAGCTGAAACGCTACATGGCCTTTCGAAATTTGGATTATTCAGTATTAGAAAATATCCAGGTAAAGACTATCATCTACAAAACCTTTTGAACTATTATGCCATCTAACTCTCAATCGTTCTACATTTTCATTTAAAGGAATATTTTAGCTTTCCTCAGTGTCGAATTTGTCGAATTCCATTACTAAATTATCGTGTCTAATGCCCGGGCCTTTTTTTTCACTTTTTCACTGTTTTTGCTCTTATCTCTATATTGACTGCTATCTCCCATGTGTTATAAATGATTTTTTTTTGGTATTTTTATCATCAAAGAAATGGATTGCGGTAGTTAGGAAGTTAGGACACAAGTTAGGAAAACATGAAAACAAATAAATAACTCGGTAAGAAAAATGAGTTAAAACAAATTTATCGTTTTATGTGCAGATGACTGGTAATGAACACTAAACACCTTCAAAATTAATTAATTCACTAATTTCGTGGTGACTAATTATTATATTACAATTAATTAAGGTTTTTAGTTGAGATAAAAAAGTCAATGGCACGAGTGGGATTCGAAACCACGATCTTCGGCTAGATACTCCGCTGCTCTACCACTTGAGCTATCGTGACCTCGATCCACTCGGACACTAACTTCCCACCTCAACCGCACCTTTTGAATTTTCCCTCCATGAAAAATAGCAAAAAGGAGGGAAAATTCAAATGCTGCGGATGAGATGGGAAGTTAGTGTCCGAGTGGATCGAGATCACGATAGCTCAAGTGGTAGAGCAGCGGCGTATCAAGCCGAAGATCGTGGGTTCGAATCCCGCTGGTGCCATTGACTTTTTTATCTCAACTAAAAACCTTAATTAATTGCTTCAAAATTAAATTCCCCCATTACATTTTCCAATACTTCCAACCTCTCAAGGGTAAGTCGCTAAAGTGTCCCAATCAGGGCCGTTAAGAATTGTGCATGTCTCCCTTGTTATATGTTACATCTGAAAGTTAGTCTAAAAATCAAAGAATAATAGAAATTAAGCTATAAAATGAAATGTGTCTTTCAATGAGATCGTAAGGCTTAACGTTTAAGTTCAGAAGTTCGCAACGAACGAGTTCTAGGTTACTTGTCTCCATAGACATGACCTGCGGACAGCTTAAAAATAATTATTTTAAGAAAATTAAAACAACTATCCTATTTTAATTGCTAATGGATTTTACGTTTAAATATTCAATAATATTAGATATTAAACATAGTTGTTTTCTCAGAATATTGGTTTATTTTTAATGAAAAAAAATCTTTTATGTCACGACCAATACAATAATACGGTCAGAATGACTAAATATGCAAATCAAAATTAAACAAATAATATTGCAATCTATTTGTAAGGTAAAAACGACAGTTTATGTTTACTTGGTATTTTTTGATGTATTTGTATATTTATTTTTTGAATTTTTTCTAAAAGAAATGAAGTTTTGTTTTACTTTGAAGTGGTGGTCGATATTTTTGTACTCGTATATTATTTTTCATATATATTACCACGGTGTTTTTTAAATTCAAGTTTTAATAACAAAATTGTTTTTATTTGTTATTCATCCAATACGCAATATATTTGCCATCAAAGGAAATGGTTCAGTATCCACAGAATTTTATCTAATTAAGTTTCCAGAACGGACATATTAAAAACATCCGATGTACATGGGAAATAATAATCCCCATTGGCTTAATTGCAAGACTTCCTACTCCGATCTTAACTTCCTAGCGTAATTTTTCATGGCCCCTTTTAGTAATCCGGCGAAAAGACAAGTTAATCAGCAAACAGATAAGTTAAGCTCATTTGCTTTCCCCCCGGGTTAGTGGCAAAAAGGCCCCTTCCAGTTTAATTTTAATTCCCTAATTTGTATTCATAGGGAGGGATGAAAGCGTGCCAAATATAATTGGATGGTAAGCCATTAGGGCAGCTCCAAGGACGATTATTGATTACTCTCTAATAGTGGATTAGAGGAAGCTGGAGCAACAAATAATTTTTGATCCTGTCCTGTCGTCTCAAGTTGATTTATTTAAGTTTGACAATTTCCCAAAAGAAATTCCTTTTTTTTCTTTTATCTTCATTTCTTTAAAATTCTTTAAGATAGTTAAAAGTTATCAACTATGTCACTTGTTATTTTCATATTTTGTTCGGCCGCGTAATGTACAAGCAATTGCCGTACACTTCAATACGATTTTGAGAAAATAAAACTTTAGGATTTTTATTACTTTCACACTTTACACGAGAAATATAGAGACAAAATTGATTTCTCCATGTAGACATATCAAAATTATAGCGGATCGAAAATGTAGTTACCACGTTGATGAACGTCGAATGATTGGCATCTATCAAAAGCCGACGTATGCCAGAAATTCATACCCGCGATTGTTGAAAATTTGATAGACTGCAAACCCAAATTCCCAAAAGCTTACTTGGTAGGCTCGTGCTGAAGGGCGAAAATTGAATTTCCACTGCGTAATTATTTCATGTGTTTACGTGTTGGAATTTCTTTCACGTATTTCCGTGAGGGATTCGAAACCGGCCGCAGCCCGCTTTTGATAATTCAGCAATCCACTTCGATACCGCTGCCGCTTGTTGTTGACGCTGAATAACACACCATGTCAGTTCTTGATCAGATGTAACAATACGTCTCAAAATTACCTTGCACAATACTAAAAAGTTACTTTTCCATAACCAACTGTCAAATCTATGATCAGTTTGTTTACGAAATTCTGATTACCTCTATTATCCAAATTTTGTGGTTTGTGATTGTATGTAATTTTGTATTAGCTGACTGACTAGAACAACAGAGATTCTCGGTCCGCATATCGTTTTAAAATCTTTTTCTAAAAACACTGTTCGGAAAAAGTATTTTGTGAAATAATTATTCAGATATCGTGAGATGCGGTCTGGTGTGATGTAGGTTTCAGAAAAACATTTTCTTTATCGTGCCAACGTTTCGATCTTTATTGAGATCATCTTCAGGACCTGGGATTTACAAACATTGTTTACATTTAACAAATACATTTAGGATGTGGAAAAGTGAATTTATACAATGCAAAATATATTCTATATTCAATCAAAGTATTTCTAAATTTTAATAAAAAACATCAAAACAAGTTTTCAATTTTACCATAATGCAATACGTTGTTCTCCACATTTTGTAGCCTATTGACAAAACAGTGTTGAATATTTTTTACTTAGTGTTTTTAATAAATTGTTTCCGGAGAGTGTTCAAACCAAGTTTTCCTTTTATTATTAGCTTTTAATGGACATGGAAATGCCATTTTAGGAAATGTATAACTCCTAGATAATTACATTGGGTTACAACATCTTTCCTTGATTTTGAATAATAATAATGGTAGAAGTTTAGGGGCCGAAAAACAGTTGAATTCATCGCCGGCCGTCTGCATGTTTTTACTTGTTTTTCTAGACTTTCATTCTTATTTTTTCAAACTGCAGCCATTGGAACGTTTCGATTTGTTACTGGCTCTCCGCTTTTATATGAAAACTAAGTCGATATCCCTAAAATGCTAGGTTCTCATTTGTACTTGAGGTTGTCAACAACAGAATACATATATATATAACATATACATCATCTCCCTATGCAACTATAGAAGTCTGGTCGCATTCACTCCCCCCGAGTAATCGATATTCCTCGGGGCGGGGTTGAACCCACTCTATTCTCGCTAATATCTTATTTTTACACTCCAGACGTCATACACTCACCCCCAGAGTATTCGATATTCCTCGGGCGGGGTTAAACAACCCCTTACTTTTACGCTAATAAATTGCATTAATTCCACTAAATTAAGATGAACACAACACCCGTTATAAAATGAGAAGACTGGTCACATATGCACTCTAGAGTGCTGCATATTCCTCGGAGCGTGATTAAAACACCCTTTCTTTTCACGTTAATAAATTAAAAAAATAATTGAAAAAATAATTAATTGAGAAATGGCGAAAAGGAGGGAAAATTCAAAAGGTGGGGTTGAGATAAGAAGTTGGTGTCCGAGTCGATGGAAGTCACTATAGCTCAAATGGTAGAGCAGCGGCGTAATTAGCCGAAGGTCGTGGGTTCGAATCCCGCTCGAGACACTGACTTTTTTATCTCAACCAATACCTTACATAAAGATTAAATCATTGAAAAGAAATTATTCAGTCAATCGGACGACGAAACCTAATAGGTGTATAAATTAATTATGTGGAAAAAGAATTCAGAAGAAAATGGATTGAAGGCATGTATTCATAATCACAGTATGGTTTTGAATGTTGAATAAATATTATTTCTAAAATATATTGGTAATTTTTTGAAAAGCAGTCATTATGAGTCTCAGTTGTTCATAGCGCTGGGAAAACTAATTGATTAAAATTACTATTTAATAATAATAATAATAATAATAAGTTTATTGCACACAAGAAGAAAAAAGAAAATTTACATATAATTCAAACAAGAAAATAAACTTAATACGGCAAGGTAACCGTCTGCCGGGGCTTGGATTAATTATTGACTAATCCTGTAAAATAAACGTACAAATGCATTAAACTAAGACTATGCTAAGTGTAACATCTATAACAAAATACCAAATCAAAAGGACACAAAACTGAGAATTAAAAATCAATTAGCGGAGCTGAGACCGGAGAAACAGAAACACCAAATATCAAGGGAAAGAGCGGAGGCAAAGAAATTGGGAGTAAAAGAGAAGAAGAGAGAAGAATTACTAATTAAATTCGTTTAATATTAGCCTTCGATAGGCCCAGGCCGCTTTAGCATAATTCACTAAGTCTGTCCAATCTGGTCCGTTGAGCAATCTGATGCATCTGTCCATTGATACGGTTCTTTCGCCGAGCGCAGACAAACGATAGGGGGACAGAATGGGGCATTCCGCGACAAAGTGGTATATGTCTTCCTTCACCCGGTAATTACATAACTCACACTCCTGTTGGGTGAGGAGATCATACGGCTTATGTCGTAGGTTCAGCAATTCTCCCCTCAGTTTCAGGATCCAACGTATGTCTGTAATTTTCTTATTTGTCTTTTGGTCCCCAACCAAGCTGGCACATCTGACTCCGTGATCCAGCATCCTATATATACGGTATCGACGGGAAGCCTGCACTCTCTCTATGTTGCTCACCATAAAACTATCTTTCAGTCGACTAATAATTGACTGGAGTTGAAGAGAGAGACCCTTACTCTCGGGTTGCGAAAAAGACAAACCCACTCCCACCCTGTCCGCCAGTCTACCCCAGTCAGCAGCCCAAGATATCCCCAGCCTGATGATCTCTTCAGCCACCATACGGGGGAATCTGGAGTGGTCCATTCGGAGCACCTTAACCAAATAACGACCGTTCAAAGTCAACGTGAATAGAAAGACTGGGTGAAGGCCGGTTTCAATGTGCAGTATGTAAACTGGAGTGTAGTTTGGGAGACTGAACAGTTTTCGTATGAAGAACCATAGCACCCTCTCCACCTCCACGAATTCCTCTGATCCCCATACTTGTGCAGCATAGCAAAGAATTGAGCGTGAGACCGCGTTAAAGATATGCAGCTTAGCCTTTAGCGGGATCTGGGGCTGCATCATTGCTCCTCTCCAAACAGAATTAAGGGCAAACTTGGCCGAACTCGATTTCTCCGAGAAGTGGGGTTTCCAAGAAAGTTGAGAAGTCAGTTATACTCCTAGGTATGTATAACGATTTACCACTTCTATATCCTGACCTTTGTATTTCCAACGCTCTTTAGAGCCAAGCCTACCTCCCCTGCGGAAAACAACTATCTTCGACTTTTCCAGATTTACCCTAAGATTCCATGTATCACAGTATTCCTCTAGTTTGGTAATATTCTTTTGTAAGCCACGTGGATTGTCAGCAAGAATTACGATGTCGTCAGCGTACATAAGTGCTTTTATGTCTTTGCCTCCCACTGACACTCCCGTCACCAATGTATCCTCAAAATCGTTCAAAAATAACGCAAATAGGAGAGGGCTTAATAGACAGCCTTGCCTTACACCACTCCCAACTTTAAAGGCTTCTGTTCTCCCAAACGGTGTCCACACTGACGACGTTGATTCAGAATACAAGTTTCGTATGATCGCTATGAAACGAGAAGATATACCTATATTAAACAGTTTCAGAAACAACGCATCCCTATCTACCGTATCAAAAGCAGCTTTTAAATCAACAAAAAGCGCGTAGAGTTTTCTTCCTTTTCTGTGTAATCGCATTTTGATGATATTAACCAAAACAAATATGCAATCGACCGTCGAATATCCCTTTCTAAAGCCAGCCTGGCACTCATTGAGGATTTTATTCGATTCGACGAACGACTCCAATCTGTTTAATAGAAGTCCACAGAACAGTTTGCTTACACAGTTCAAAAAGGATAATCCACGGTAGTTTCTGGCCTCATATGTCGATCCCTTTTTAAATAGGGGGAAAATTATAGATTCCTTAAAACCAGAAGGAACATTTCCTGAAAAATATATTTCATTGTATACCTGGAGGAGTTGTTCCAAATATTCAGAGGGCGCATTCTTATAAAACTCATAGGTCACTCTGTCTATTCCCGGAGCTTTGTTGTTTTTTGCTTTGCCAAGTATTAAATACAATTCGTCCAAATTGAAGGAGCAGTCTAATTCGGGAGTGAGAGTTAGTGGCATGGCGTAATAGTGAGTAGTGTTCATAGAACGGGGTGGGTTTAGAAGTGTTTTAAAATGATCAACCCAATTGGCTGCCGAGATCTCGCTGTCGATTCTACGTCCTAATTTTCTAAAAGCTTTCACGATATCCCAAAAATCTTTACCAAACTTGATCGTTTTAAAGTTTTCTAATAGCCTCTGGTAATATTCATCTTTTTTTGCATTAATTAAGTTCTTATACTCATTATTTGCTTCAAAGTACGCCTTCTTGATAATCTGACATGTGTTTTTACGGCATAAGTTAAGCAATTTTCGCGCCCTTTTTCTGGCTTTATAACATTTCCAGTCATACCATGGCATCCTAAATGTCTGCTTTTTAACCTTATCAACCTCTCTATGCCAGACAGCTGCTTTTTTAATTAATTCGATCAAGAGGGTTACTGCTCTGTCAGTGGGATATTGTTCAACGTCGCATTTCTGTACCTCTCTGGTCAACATTTCCTGATAAGCAGCTTCCCTCCCTACACGCCACCTAATTTGGGGAAGCAAGGGAGTGATTCCTCCATCAAGCTTCAATGATTTCAATGAAAATGTTACTGGGAGATGATCAGAAAAAATTTCACACCCTATAGAGAAATCTTGAATAATGGGGAGTATATTCAATGAGACGCAGCACAAGTCGATAACTGAACTACCTCGAGCTCCTATATACGTGAAATCACCGTCAGGGTCATTTTTAGATCGTCCGTTAAGTATAACTAGACCTGAATCGTCGCACAAATCCACAATTTTCTTACCCCTTGCATTCACCACACTATCTCTAGAACTTCTTGCGTAATCAAATCTGTCAGTCTCGATAGGTATTTGAGAGTTAATCTCCTGGAGCGTACCAATCCGCGCATTCAAGTCACCTACCACTATTAAGTCACCTGATAGCTCTGAGATCATATTGGCAAAACCATGAAACTGTTCCTCCCAATGACTGCAATTTAAGTAAGTAGGGATAATAAATAATTTGGAATTATTGCTAGTGGTAAATGAAACTATTTCTGAATCTCCAGTCTTTACAACTCCAATTTTCTTACCTAAACTTTTTCTGAAACCATATAAGACCCCTCCACTGGGTCTACCGTGTTTGTGTATTTTAATAGCTGAAATCCAATTTAATGTAAATTCAGAGAGATGTTTATTAAAATAATAAGAAAACGGAGCATTATCAGTTACATGTGTCTCAAAAAGGAAAAATACATCAAAAGATCTGAGAAATGAAATAAATAAAAAATCTCTTATTTTGTTATTAATACCTGCAATATTATAAGACAGAAATTTAATACAATTCACGTGTAAATCATTATCATTAGAACCTGTTGGAACAGAATTAATATTTTGCCGGCAGACGGTTATTTCTCAAGAATTATTGATATTAGGCGTTGACACTTGTTGGTGAGCAGATGATGGTGTTGAGGCGGAAGTCCTGATATTGTTCAGAGGTGCAGTCTTAGTGAGAAGACCGTTAATGAAGCCAGAAAGATCGTGACCAACCATTTCTTTCAGCTTTACTGATCCCAAGTCCTGGTTGTAGACTAGACCAACTGAATCATCCCAGGAAAATTGAATATCATTGATGATTAATTTATCTGACCTAACTATAGATTTAATGTTGGTGTTCAATCGACGAATCTCCCAGCGAAGTTGAAATAGGCTACGCCTACACCTGCGTGTGTTAGGTGGATAATCCTGATCAATCTTCCAGCCAGTTCCTTTCAACCGAGATGATTGTTTCAAAACGGCCCATTTCTCGGTATTACGCGAGAATGAGACTAGAAGGTGCCTTCCCTTCATTGCTTTACTCCCAAGGGGGCGTACATCAACTATTTCCACCGAGTCCTTAATTTGCAGTACATTTGACATGAACTGGCCCACTATCTCAGAGAGATCATCTTGAGCCTTGAAGTGGAGTCCTTTTATAATTAGATTGTTCCTGCGGGATTTATTCTCTATTGCATCTAGACGCCTCTGTAGTATCAACTGATTTTCTCTTAGAGATTTTACTTCCAATTTCAACGATTCGTTTTGAGTTTTCAAGCTTTTAATATCTTCTTTAAATGTATTGAAATCGTCTTTTGTTGGAAGTGTTTGGATTTTACTGTCAATTATCCTCTCAAACGCTTTCAATAATTCTTCAGTATTTATGTTGCTCATGTTACCCCAGTTGTTAGCTAGATTCGACTTTTTATTGGGATGAGAGACTAGAGATTCGGGGGAAGAACGGCTTCTCTTTGAATATACCTTCTCGTCGGATGTCCTCCAGCCAGAAGGTAAGGAGTGTGAGCTGCAAGATCCCTCGTTAGTATTCTTACTGTTCTTCTGCATGAAGTTTACTCGTTCGACAGATTATGGAGGTGACTCTCATTCAGCAGGCAGGAGGTAGCTGATAGAAATCATCGTAAGGAAAGTTAAAGTAGTGAAAATAGTTTATCACGCACCTTACTGCGCCGGCTCAGATCCCCACCTCCAACACCGAGATAATCTCCGATAAGAGGATAAGCGATAACCCAGACCTCCTGATCCAGTAAATTATAGAAAAAGATTGGTTTTTTCTTTCTCTACCTGTAGCAAATTCACTGCACCGAGGTCCTTTTTCTCACAGACTATCAGCACAGAATCGACACGTTCACAAGGTTGTCCAAAAATTTGAATACAACTCCTACTTTTGATCGCTTAAATGTGGCTCAATAACAGAGACGATGTGTCTCTCACCGTGTCTCAATCCAAACTCGATTAAAATTACTATTTAATACGACCTCCTGTCGAGATTTTTTTATGCAGAGCCGGACTGTTGATAATGCACTGTCCAATTGTGACGGTTACAAATGAAATGTTTGCCAAATTAACCCCACGGTCGAAACATTTGGCACTTGTTTAGCCGTACAGTTAAAACTATCGACTCGGCAGGTCATCGTTCAAACTTTCCTGAGCCACCCTTCCCAGACCGAACTTCACCCCGAATTTTCCACCAGCCTGAATGAGTTAATTACTCGGCATCGAGCCTAATGCTTAGATTCATTTATAATGGAAATTAGTCCTTTATTTGCTATTGAGTCAAGGTGAATTTAGCCGTTGATAGAATATTTTCGATTTAAGCCTCTTTAATTAGTACTCGACATGGACGTACAGCATATATTTAATTATTTAATTTCGAGTTATAACGTATTATTATGTTATCCTTTTATTTATTTATAAATATAAAGGGCCACTTAAGGTTCTTCCAATGCCCACTTAACATTGTTGCTTAATATTATAAAAGTCAGTGTTTTAAAAAGTATTTCTTCAATAAATAGCCAAGCATAAAGTGAACATAGGAATCACGATTGCTCAAATTATTATACGAAATCAATTGTAACACTATGTACTTAATTACTATATATTAGAAATTAATTTATTTAGTTTCTTTTGGAATTTGTTGATACATTTCATAATAACGTAGTGTTTATTATAAGAAACATTTCATAATATAAATTAAATATTATTATAATGTAGCAAAAGGGTTGAACCAACCATTGGTCTTAACAAAAAGTATAAATCCAATAGTATCACCCTACTCTAACAATTTATGGCTTCAATGATTGATCTGTGTGATATTTTATCAACGGTGTTTTATCAATTAAACATTTTACAATAAAATTGTTTAAAATAATTCATATTGAAATGCGTGGTGATTGGTGACCGTTAATCGCTATTTATTTAGAAATCGTGAGATGCGGTCTGTTGTGATGTAGGTTTCAGAAAAACATTTTCTTTATCGTGCCAACGTTACAATTAATCAATGTTATCAATTTTACAAATAACTATTTGGTATAGCCATGGGTAGCAATCTAGGCCCGATAGTTGCAGACATAATTATGGCACATCTATTAAATACAGTTATACCACAACTTCCTTTCACATTACCCTTCCTCACTAAATACGTAGATGATATATTGACAGCTGTTCCCACAGATCAAATTCAAACTACATTAGATACATTTAATAGCTTTCACCCACGCCTGCAATTTACACATGAAATCGAAAACAACAAAAAAATACCATTTTTAGATACACTCGTAATAAAACAACCAGATGGCACATTAATCACAGATTGGTATCAAAAACCAAGAAACACAGATCGCTACCTCAACTTTACATCTCACCATCCCCTTCATACAATAATAAACAAGGCCAAGGTTTACTTCACAGAATGATTACCTTAAGCCATGAATCCTTCCACCACAAAAACATAAAGACACCACAAAAACAAACAATCTCTACCCTAAACACATAATTAACAGAATAATCAACAATTACAACTCAACACTAACACCATCAACTATTACTAATAATACTACATTAAGTCTATCGAATACAAACAAACCAGCATACATTTCCATACCATTTATCCAAGGCCAAATTAAATACATTTCTCTTGACCGATAACTTCAAAATAGCTTTCAAAAATTATAAAACAATGCAAACACTTTTTTCCGAAATTAAAGATCCTTCACCAATAACAAATAAATCTGACGTAATCTACAAGATCAACTGTTTAAACTGTCCGTCAACTTACATCGGTCTTACATCCCAATATCTGGACAAGAGAGTAAAGCAACAAATCTATGATTGCAAAAAACCCAAGCAACATCCTACAGCACTCGCTACCCACCATTTTGAACACCAACACAATTTCGACTTCAAAAATTCAAAAGTATTACACACACAACAATACAAACATAAACGTAATTTTTTAGAAATGGTTTATATCAACAGAGATAAACACAGCATCAATTACAGAACAGATACATGTTAACTCAGTCGCACCTACGCCAATATCATTAATCAAATTCAATACTGATAACATACCTATATCGTCACATTACATTCCACACATCAAATATTTTTCATAGTCTAATTGTCCAACAATTTAGCTTTCCTTATCCTATTTATCCCTTTCGATATAATCCTGAAAGGATAATCTGGCCGAACCATTACCAACCATTTTTTCCCTTCGTCGGCTCTTTTCACCTCAAAGAAGCCGACGCCTTATACAAAAATGTCTTTTCTATACCGACATTCTTCCCCACCCCTTCAAAATCCAACATATATAAACATAAAACAGCCAAATCTCACTGGCACTCTCAACACGACAAGCAAGAATGGCACAATTACACAGAAGACAAACACTTTGATTGAGTAGAAATACTTTGATTGAATATATAAAAAAATATAATTTGCATTGTATAAATTCACTTTTCCACATCCAAAATGTAATTGTTATATGTAAACAATGTTTAAATATCCCATGCCCGGAAGATTATCTCAATAAAGATCGAAACGTTGGCACGATAAAGAAAATTTTTTCTGAAACCTACATCACACCAGACCGCATCTCACGATTTCAAATAAATAATTCATATCAGTCTATTTGTTAATGTTAAAAAGATCTTACTCGATTTCACAGCTCATAGAATATGATAAAAACCCTCAAGACTGTAAGTCATTTCAAAACAAAGGAACTGTGCATACAAATCTGCTGTGCTGTAATATTAACAATATTTAAGGTTTATACGGACACGTTGTACCGCCGGGAGGTCATCCTGCTTGTGAAAAGTGACGAGAAACTTCTTATTGTCCAAACTCTGATTTTATTTTGTATTCGAGATGTTTCATGTTACTTTAACCTTTCGACGTATTTTTTTACATAAAGCCTCGTATCTCATAAAATATTGATAAAATTTATATATTTGATTACACCAGTAAAAAAGTAAAACCTCTATGATTTTTTTATGAATAAAAAGCTTGAGAGTAACAAATTCTGTCAGTAAACGATGTCGGGAGCATTTTTTAAAACTGTCGACATTTTGAACATTGTTTTTTTTTTAGTTTAATTTTGTATGATAGTCTTTTTTGTTTACTTTGTGTTAGTTTGATTATTATTTTTTGAATAAAACGTTCAAAATATTTATTTTTGTTTTTTTCTAAACGAACTGTAACGGAAAAACCTAATTTTTAGCAATTAAACTTTATACAACTTTGGAAACCCTTGAAAGTTTATCTTGTGTCGGAATTTCTATTTTGATTGCTTAATGATTAAAAAAATAATTCTTATAGGGTCATTAATGTTCGTTCGATTGTGTAGTTGAATTTAATGTGATTAATAATATAATGGGCGGAGGCACTGTTGTAATATTAAATGCGCCAGTGGCTCCGCATTTCTTAATTTGTAAATACAGAATGATTGGTTACTGTTTGAGTGAATGTATTTATTAATGCGATAGTAGTGTATGCATGGGTGGGTCTATGGTGGAATATCAAGTACCCCATAAACCCACCACCTAGGTTAACGTTTTAGATTAATTGTAATTTTAATTGTACATAATGTATGGATGTATTTATTAGCGTGAACGAGGGCGGGTCTTCAGAGGAATATCGAGTACTCTGAAACCCGCCTATAGGCTAGGATTGAATGTTAGTGAATGAGATAGTTTCAGAGCCTTTTCACCACGTGTGGGAGGGCTAAAAATGTAGAAATAACGTCCCAGAACACAACCAGAAAGATCGCCAGACTTCCTACAGAAAAGCTAATTAAAAAAAATTAAATTAAATTAAAAAATAAATAAATTTATAAAACGTGAGGTGGAAGAAATGTGAGGTGCCGGCAATAGCCCAGGCAGCTAGCCGGCCGGAAAAAAAAATAATAATATACCAGATACGTGAGCATTATGGAAAAAGTTGTGAATGGTTGAAGTTTTCCTGTGAAATATCTCGAACCGGACTTTGAATAATAGAAAATTATGGTCTAATTTTACATGCTAGATAACCCTTTGAAGAATCCGACAACGAGTTATCTGGTATACACATTTATATAAACTATGATTATTTGGAGATCGTGTGATGCGGTCTGGTGTGACGCAGGTTTAGAAAAACATTTTCTTTATTGTGCCAACGTTTCGATCTTTATTGAGATCATCTTCAGGGCCTGTGATTTATAAACATTGTTTAAATTTTACAAATACATGTAGGATGTAAAAGAAAAAAATAATTTATACTACGCTAGAAATTTTAGATTCAATCGAAGTGTTTGTACTTAGTCAAAGTAATTGAATGATATTAATCCGTCAAGTGGACCACGAAAAATAATGAACTTAGTCAAAGTGTTTGTTTTCTGCGTAGTTGTGTCATTTTAGTGTGTCGTGTTGAGAGTGCCAGGGAGATATTGCTGTTTTATGTCTATATATGTTGGATTTTAAAGGGTTGGGGAAGAAAGTCATGTTAGAAAGACATTTTTATATGACGAGTTCTTTGAGGAGAAAGGAGTCGAAAATGGGAAAAAACGGGTTATGGCTCATTTTTCGTTCCTTTCACGATTATATATACGGGATAATTAGGGAAAGGTTGAAAAATTAGACTATGTAGAAACGTTTGGTGTGTGGAATGTGATGATTGTTTTATATGTTGTATTATATGTTTTGTGTGATATGATGATGATATATGTATGTTATTCAATTTGATTAATTATTTTGGCGTAGCTGCGACTGAGTTTACATGTGTCTGTTCTGTAATTGATGCTGTGTTTATCCCTGTTGACGTAAACCATTTCCAAAAAGTAACGTTTATGTTTGTTTTGTTCTGCAATATTATTGGATTGTTGAAGTCGAAATTGAGTTGGTGTTCAAAACAGTCCTTTTGCCTCAAAGAAGGCAAATACTCATATAAAAAGTCTTTCTATCCCGACTTCCTTCCCCACCACTTCAAAAACCAACGTATATAAACATAAAACAGCACTATCTCACTGGCACTCTTAACACGACACACAATAATGACATAATTACGCAGAAAACAAACACTTTGAGTGAGTACAAATACTTTGATTGAATATAATTTTTTTTGCATTGTATAAATTCATTTTGTTCTACATCCTACATGTATTTGTTAAATTTAAACAATGTTTGTAAATCCCAGGCCCTGAAGATGATCTTAATAAAGATGGAAACGTTGGCACGATAAAGAAAATGTTTTACTAAAACCTACGTCACACGAGACCACATTTCACGATCACCAAACAATCATGTAATATTTACATTAACAAAGACAAACTTTCCTGTTATGTCACACTGTTTTATTATTTTTTCTTTGGCTGAAAAAAGTATTTAACTCTTAAGTTAATTTAAACTTTTCAAAAAATTTAAACATAAAGAGCGGATCTGGATGATATCTCGTTTTTTAAATATAATGCGATTGTTTTATTAATTGGAAATTTTCTTCTTGCAGCTTTGTTGAAAAAATTTTTTACATCAAAATTTCTTTTTGCAGTTTTAATATCAGTTATTAAGTTAGTTATACACCAGACCGCATCTCACTATTTCTGAATAATTATAAGTTATTAAATTAAAACTGTAAACATTTAATATTTAGCAATATTTTCTGGTTAGTTCTGTTATTATTACTAATATTGAAAAAATGAATTTATACAATGATAGAAATTTTAGGTTTAACGAAAGTATTTGTACTTACTCAAAATGTGTTTTCTTTGTAGATGTGTACCTATCGAGAGTGCCAGTGAGATATTGTTTTTTGTTTATATACGTCGGATTTTGAATGAGTGGGGAAAGGAGTAGAGATAAAAATCAATTTTTCTACGAGGAGTCCGCTTCATTGAGGTGAAAGGAGCCGCCAATGGGAAAAGATGGGTAATAGTTTGTCGTTCAGACGTGGTTAGCCTTTCAGGATAATTAGTGGATACTTATGGATAATAGACGGGAATAATTAGGGAAAGGAGAGAGAAATTGTTGAAGAATTAGACTTTGAAGAAATGTTTGATGAGTGGAATGTTATGAGTGTTTTATTTTAATTATTCTTTTTATGTAAGGTCTTGGTTGAGACAAAAAGTAAGTGTTACGAGCGGGATTCGAACCCACGAACTTTGGCTAAATGCACCGCTGCTCTACCACTTGAGCTATCGTGACTTCGACTTTTATCTCGACCAATACCTTACATAAAAATTAATTAACTGAGAGAGGTTATTTGGTCAATTGGATCACGAAATATAATTGATTGTTTTATATGTAGTACTATATGTTTTGTGGGTTAAATGTATGCTATTCATATTGAATTTGATTTATTTTATTAGGGTAGCTGCGACTGGGTGTCTGTTCTGTTATTAATGCTGTGTTTATCTCTTTCTAAATTTCTATCATTGTATAAATTCATTTTTCACATCTTACATTTATTTGTGCAATTTAAACAATGTTTATAAATCTCAGGCCCTTAAGATGATCACAACAAAGATGGAAACGTTGGTACGATATTTTAAATCAAAATATTTTTTTAAACCTACGTCATATCAAAGTGAATCTCACGATCTTCAAATAATCACTCATTATCGTTCGCTAAATACCACACATATATAAATTATGATCATTTACGTACACCATAAAATGAGATTTTTTGTTGAACACGATAGGGTCATAACCAGTCTTTTTTTTATTCTTATTACTTTGGTCTACCAGAAGATTTTCCGTCTTTTCTCTTTCTCTTGGGTGGTTGGTCTGTTTGTTATTTAGTTTGGAGGTCTAAATTATTGGCAGTTGTAATTATTAGTTTACATTTGCAAATACTACAAAAATATTTAAAAAGTTTTCCCCGAGTTTCAATTGTTAAACATCGTTTTTACCTATATAAATGAGATAATTATAATTTTTCATTATAACTGAAAAAATCCTGACGCAGGTTTAAATCAAAAAGGTGATTTAGTTTGAAAAAAAGTCTAATAAGGCCTGTAGACGTGGCATTTGGTCAGTGTCGAGATTTGAGTGGCGCCAGAAATGTTTGCTTGTCGGCTGTAACTGCCGCTTCCCGCTAGCAAATGAACATTTGTCCGCCTCCAGGCCCCATTACTGTTTCACTAACTGCCTTAACGTCAATGCAGCGACGTGAATTCGTTTCTGTTTACAACCCAGGAGCAGGTTAATGGAGTCACATTTCCACCTCAAACGCGGGGGCATTACAAGAGGGATTTTTTCATCCGACGAATCGAAAATTCCTCGGCAAAAATTAGGCAGCCGTCACGTTTCCCCCTGAGCTGAGCCTATGCTTTAAAACTTGAGAGCAAGTTTTAATTAATTATTTTTACACGGACGTTACAATTGTTCTTTACGCCCCCGTTACAAATACAACGTGGGGTATTATCGCCGGTCTTTTCTCTCTTGATTTTTTTAAATTTTAATTCTCTCATTGTTTAACTGGGAAAAAAAAGAAAAAAATTTCAATATTTATCGAATTTTAGATAGGTTTATGATGAAAATATCTGTAATGATTACTTTTTTATTATCTGTTTGATGTCCAATAGTTTTAAGTTTATACTATTTTTAATTTCATCTTGTTTATGTTGTGTTGTTAAACTTCTTCTTCTTTTTTTTCTTTTTTTGTTTGGTTTAAGAGGCGGCAAAGAAGATTGGTCATCACCAGCTCTTTCTTTCTTTGTTTTTCTTATCTTTTTCGCGTTTTATTTCTACCAATTTCTTTTTCTGTTTCTTCATCCAAGTTATGATGTTAAATGATATAACGTTAACCGATTTTCTCTTTTCTTTATACTATCTCCATCCTCTCTGTACTTCAGGGCCTCGTCATTTGTAGATAAAATAACACAATGACACATAAAAAAAGAAACAAAAACTTGAAACCACATGGTATTCTAGTAAGCAGGCATACAAACCTCAGAGTCGTCGGTATTCCTCGGGGTAATTGCGAATAAAACCCTCCATTCACACTAATAAATAAATTATGCTCACACTACCGAGAATATTCGATATTTCTTAGGGTGTTGGATATAACCACTCCATTCACGCTAATAAATTATATTCACACACGATACCTTGTTCACACTACCGGGAGCACTCGAACTACCTCAGACTAATTGGGAATAAGCCATTTCCGCTAATAAGCAATGCTTTAGAACTGGAGAGCAGTTTTTAATTAATTATTTTTACACAGGCGTTCGAATTGCATTTTACACCCTCGTTACAAATTAAAAAAAAGTAGATTGGTCATCACCAGACATCTCTTTCTTATCTTTTCGTTTCTTGCTTTTTTGCGTTGTATTCCTACTAACTTCTTTTTCTGTTTATTCATCCAAGTTATGTTGTTAAATGATATAAGGTTAACGGATTTTCTCTTTACTTTATCCTATCGCCTCTCTGTACTTCAGAGCCTCGTCATTTGTGGATAAAATTTATCCACTTGTATTGCAGTTAGCATTCATACAACCCCAGAGACTCGGTATTCCTCGGAGTAATTGCATATAAAACTCTTTATTCACGCTATTAAATTATATTACACACCATATCTTGTTCACACTACCGAGGGTACTCAAACTTCCTCGAGGTAATTGGGAATAAGCCTTTCCATTCGCGCTAATAAATTATATTTGCACACCTCAGTTCATTCACATCACGCCAGAGTATTCAATATTGCTCGGGTAATTGGGGATAATCTTCCGCCATTTGCGCTAATAAATTATATTCACAAACCTCAATTTGTTTTCACTACCACAGTATATTCCAGATTCCACGGGGTAATTGGGAATAAGCCTCACCGTTCCCGCTAATAAATTACATTTACACAACTAAATTCATTCCCATTACCCTGGAATTTTCACTATTCATTGGGGTAACTGAGAATAATTCATGGTAATAAATAACTTCTTTCAATTAATTAATCTTTATGTAAGGTATTAGTTGAGATTAAAAAAAAACAGTTCCACGCGCGGGATTCGAACCCAAGACCTTCAGCTAAATACGCAGCTGCTCGACCACTTGAGCTATCGTGACATGGATCCACTCGGACACCACCTTCCATCTCAACCCCACCTTTCGAATTTTCCCTTCCTTTTTGCTAGTTTTCAATGAATTGAAAGAAGTTATTTGGTCAATCAGACCACGAAATCTAGTGAATGTATAAATAAAATTTACCCACTATATTTGTTCACACTACCACAGAGTACTCGATATTGCTCAGCGTTATTGGGATAAACCCCTCGATTTGCGCAAATAAATACATTTCTTCTAGTAAAAAACTCATCCCACATACAAATATCAACATATATACTATTTAAATTATTTATGGCCCTGAGATATTGGATGTCTCCCAGAGTTCGCGCATAGATCATTCGGGATGTTTTTACCTAAATAATTTCTTAACACAACAGATACCTGCGAGGTCTCTCGCCCCTATTAAAAGGTGTCAGTATTTCCTAGCACGAGGTATTACCTGTGCGCTTTCTGGTAAGAAGGGCCTTTTTTCATTTTAAACCCAGTCTTCTTAAATTGTTGTTAACATATAACGTAATTTACATAAAATATGATTCAATCATTTTAAAATAATCAATCAATTTTTAACAAAAACGAATACTCACATCATATTCAAATTTAAGTTAGGAATGCTTTAATTTAACTAATTTAAGAACAACTGAAAACTATTAATTATAAAAAATAAAAGAAAATGATCAAAGGGTTTTGTAAATATGGGAAATTAATTATTACACTACTATTGGATGAAAATGAAAGGAAACGCTTTCACAAGTCAAAACTCATTAGTGGCCAGTCGTGTAAACTTCTAACTTAACAAGAAAAGTTTTAAAGCTAAGTGTCAATTATGCTGTCATAATTTCTTTATGTATTCTAAGATGGTGGAAAAAGTAATGATTTCTGTTACTGATGCTATCAATAAAAATCGAATTTAAATTCTTTCATTGCTCATTCTCATTAAAGTACAGCTACTAATGGATGGATATTGTTTGTTCGTAATAAATCTATTTAAAGGCTTTGAAAAAATAAGATTAACAAACCTAAGTCTAATCAATTCCGGTAGGTTGTTTGCTGAGAATAAACGTTTTGCCCTGTGTTATGTGCGCTCGAGCACAGTGGCCCGAAATGGACCGACAGGAATTTGTGGAACACAAGCACAGATAAGAGAGGGAAAGGCCTAATCGCGAGAAAGTCATAAAAATTTACTTTCTCCCAGCTAAAATATGCCCCATCTAGGTCCAACCCTCCGGCTCCTTTATAATTACTTGTCGTAGACCAGAGCTGTAAATAAAAGTCGGACGGAAAAGTTCAGAATTTCCCCGAGTTAAATCATATATTAAAGGGAGTTATATAGTTCGGCCAGAGTTTCCTCCAAGGCTCCGGGAAAACGAAGTAATAAACGAAAAAATGATTTCGCTCCTCGCCGGTTCCTTACAGCGCACTACGGGAAAATCGTTCTGCTTCTCTCTTTTGGCAAGCTGTACTGAAAATTAAGCCTGCCAAAGAGCTACCAAACACCAAAGTTCCATTAAGGTCTAAGCAAACCACTAACAAAATACATGCAAAAAAATACTGCTTCCGATAAATATTTTCAAACATAGTTATTAAATAATAGACATAATAACATCTAGAAAATTTTATTTACACATTCACGCACATATCTACAATTTTATCTTTGAATACACAATTATTGCATTTTACACTTTACACCCTTCCATTCTGTTAAATCACCCTCCTTAAGTGCCCTCATAAAATTGATAGAAACTGCTCTAATAATTAAGCTAGGATTAATTTTTTCTATAATTATACGTCTTGTGCTATCTTGTTCTAGAATGTTGTTTGACAAATAAAATCCGATCTATTTAATTAAAAATCATTGCTGTTCGTTTTTAAAAGTTCAAACCAAACCATCCTCGCTTTTACCACACACCATTTCTCCTTGCTGTAATTACTTAAGTATCACGTTCACAGCAAGAATGGTGAAAAATGAAATCGTCCTCACCCAAGAAGGATTATCCATGCGAGTTTAAAGTTTTATACTTTTGAGCAAATTCCTGCATAGATGTTAGGCAGTTAGAGAAAAGTTGCTCAAAGCAATATTATTCCATGAATCCAAATTTTTTCCCTAAGGGAGATCCCACACTTGGCTCCATATAGAGACGGAGCAAAAGCCATCCTATATGAAAATTTAGCCCGCATGTTTTGAAGAGGACAGATACTGAAACCATTAGAATGTACTAATCCACTGAATATAATTTTCATCTAATGGTTAGTTTGTTTTGAATGTATTTCTGAGCTGTAGCGTGAAAGACGACTCATAATTACCGTTGTCGTACAGTTGTTGTGTAGTATTGTGCAGATTCATCGCGTACTCCTGATTAAAATGTATATAGCAAAGAATGTTGTTTTTTAAGCAACATAACGTACTGCCAAATCATTAATTGGTCAGATAGTTTGCAACCAAAACTAGCCATTGATGGCGTATTGTTTAGCATAGTAAAACACATTCTACTGGTCCCAATAGTCTTCCCAGCTGAACCAATGTTAATCAACATAATCATTACAACGAACTGATCGGAATTTTTTAGATTACTGTAATAATTAAAATGAAAATATGCAAAAAAAGGTATACCCAGTAAAATGATCAGGTCTAATGAGGTCATCCACTCCCAGAACCAAAACCCCCAATTGCGATGAATACGTCCTAGTTGAATATTCCTGATAAATACTACGAAAAATTGTTTCAAAAACAATATCTATTTTTATCTACACTTTAATTTTTACACACACAAATAAAATTAGATGAAAAAGGTTGTTGTCAAATCAATGTGTGATTCACTCCAAAAATAGATACCAGATACTCGCTTTAATGATTCTGCAATAATAAAAATTAAATGAATCGATTCTCTTGTTCTCATTAACTCGTCCGCGTCGACTGGCCGACTGTTGTTGATTACGGAAAAATAAATAATTTTCTAAAATTTTACACCGTCGATAATTTTAAATATATGTAATTTGTTATTGCAAGGGTTTAATTCAATGCGTAAATACATAACCGTTGTTTACTACAAAGCAATAATGATTTTCCACCATACTTTTACCAAACAAAAATTAAGGAAATAACTTTTTAATAATGTGGAAGTAATATTGAAATATTCAACTAGACTCTCTTAACACATATTAGTTCCATTTACAAGTTAAACAATTTTTGAACTCGTCAAACAACATACGGTTAACGAAGCTTCAACCTACTGGTACATAGTAATGTTGTAAACGACGGATAAACGGAGGAGCCCGCCTTATCCGGGGAGATTTGCAACCGCTAAACCAGATTTACCTTGCACGGAAGTGACTCCCGCCTAATCCAGTTTCTCATCCCACCACTCTGAAGAATAATCTAATTCCGAAAGGATGCGACGTCGAGGAAGCCCTCCCCTTATATCCAGCGATAAGGTAATTGTTAAAACGGTTCGGTATCCCTCAAAGCGGGGCTTAGATAAAACGAGTTCGGTTTTTATTAATTAAATCTTTTTGTCAGTTTTAAATTGGAAAAATTGAAAGTTGAATATTTTCTGTTGGGTTTTTTCGTATTTCCAACATTTTACATTAGAAAAAATTAAGCTTGAACATCAAATGAGTTTTTGCTTGGCAATAAGGTTAATGTCTTGCTAACTAAAAATCTTGTAGTAAATACTATTTACAATATTATCTAAAACATCGCTAAATATTTTTCACATATTGGCTTTTACTGTGATTTTCAGGTAATTTTTTTGTAATACGTTCTCATATAACCTTGGATCTAAAATTTATCCATTATTCCTCATAACATAATGAACAGGACATTGCCTAACAACAGCAGTAATAATACAATAATTTTACTAAACCTTGCCTCATTTAATTACCCCTTGTCTCAAAGCAAAACAAACCTTTTGTGAAAAAAATAAGAATTTAGAAAAACCTGTTACCTTCAGTTAAATATGACATTTCTGCCTCACAAGGGAGCGTTGTTTGTCCCATCATTTATACCATTTATACTCCTGACATTACCAACCCAATACAACCGAAACCGCAATTTAACCCTATAACTCGAATCCAAACCGCCTTGAACTTATTGAAGAATGGTAGGAAAAGTAGAGGACAAGAGTTAGAAATGAAGAAAAATGACCTCAGTGTACTTTCACATTAAAAAACAGGCTTCCCCACCATTGCCCATCAACGACAGACATATCGATTTCCATTGCCATATATTGAGGTCTATACTTAGAAAGCAGACTGACTATATATATCATCATCATAGGATGTAAGAGACTTCAACTTAACAGAAGATTTGAACTACTAAGAAAATTTCTAGGACCGAAATCTGCCTAACTGCCAAATCTAAACTCCTTATACAAGACCGCTTTGAATGTACGAAACTGTGTGGTTCATACCGTGCATCCACAAAGACCTCAACATTCCCTTTGTCAATGACTTTATCCGTACTTGATTCAAAAAGTTTCACACCAAACTTTCGAATCATTCTAACCTTACTTCTCAAGCCCTCACATTCCCATCCCGAGAACCTGCCACGTCGCATTAATCGACATGTCCCTTAATCGCTCATACTGAATGCTGGCATTGGCTTGTTTCTTATGTCTTCCGGGGTCATGCTTAACGTTAGTACTGTGACGGTGTGAAAAAACATATTGTGATGTGTACCAATATGTTGGTACATGACAAAGGCAGTACTAATTTTTTCACACCCAAACGTGAAAACGAATGTCAGAATTGATATTATTAGTAAGTACTTTGCAAATTTTACTAAGACAGCAGATAACTTAAACTTAAGTTAATTTACAGCTTAACAGGAAATTGTAGATTTGAAGGTTCTAATAAATTTGGTCTGCTTATCCTCGCTGGTTGGTTTGTCAAACGCGTTTAGGCTTTTTCACCCAGCTTATAACTCTGTTAAATCACGTCTGAACAATGCAAAACCCGCCTGGCAGATAAACTAGCTATAACTAAACTAGTCATAACGTAATCGTAGAAAACTAAAGCTTTAGCACCCTTTATCAGATCCCTTGCAAAAAATTTCAATACAGCCGAAATTATATTAATTTTGGTTCTCAAGCAGAAGTTATCCCCACATTGCTAACCATTTTAATTTATGGTGACAAATGTGCCACTTCAGACCAACTAGTTCTATTTTCAAAACGATCTCACCCCACCGTAAGAACAAACGTCTGAATTGATATTATTAGGAAAATAACAGATTTTTCAAATTTGACGAAAGCAGAAGATAATTGAAAGGGATAATCGATTGGTTCGCCTTCGCTCCCTCACTGGATTAATAACGTGTCATGCCATGCAGTGTGCTGGCTGTCCGAGGGGGTGGATGACAATTTCCGAGGTTATTAACGAGGGAACCATCGCCGCCCATGACAACGGACTCCTCGGGGGAAATCTTACATTTTTCCACCTTGTAAATCTCACAAATTGATAGACAGAAAGCAGATTTTGAGACGCAATATAAAACTCCCTTGAATTCATAGAAGGAAATAGTAATGATCAATCGCAATTAGATATGAAATTCTTCATCATTGTACTTCACGGCTATTATCGGATGTCTAAAGAAATTAATAAATAATTTATTTACATTTTAGTGGTCAATTGACCTACTTCCTTCTTTCAATTAATTATTCTTTTCATAAAAGGTCTTGGATGAGTTAAAAAAGTCTGTGTCACGAGCGGGATTCGAACCCACGATCTTCGGCTAAATACGCCGCTGCTCTACCACTTGAGCTATCGTGACTTCGACCCTGTCGAACACCAACACTACATCTCAACCTAGCAATGAAAGAAGTAACTTACTCAATTGACCACTAAAACGTAAATGGATTAATATTTAATAAGTATGTGTAGAGATTAGTGACCGTTAATCGATAGAAATTCAGATATCGTGAGATGAGGTCGGGTGTGATGTAGGTTTCAGAAAAACATTTTCTTTTTCGTGCCAACGTTTTGATCTTTTATTGAGATCATCTTCACGGCTCAAAGTGTTTGTCTTCTGTATAATTGAGCCATCCTTGCGTGACGTGCTGAGAGTGCTCTGAAGATGATCTCAATAAAAGATCGAAACGTTGGCACGAAAAAGAAAATGTTTTTCTGAAACCTACATCACACCAGGCCCCATCTCACGATATCTGAATTACTATTTAATAAGTAATTGAAATATCACTTCGCCAAACAGCTCGCTGCTCTACCACTTCAGCTATCGTGACTTCGATCTTCTCGGACACCAACTCTCCATCTCAACCTAAAACCGTTCGAATTTTCCCTCTTTTTGCCATTTTTCAGATGTCGTGTAATCAATTTGATTCTCGGCGACAAATGAAATGACCACGGAGAGCTTTAGTGAAATGATACTTCATTTTAAACTTAACAATTTTAAAAGTAACTTAACTTTAACAAGTTTAAAATGAAGTATCACTTCATTAAAGCGAGAGGATCGAAGTCATGATAGCTGAAGTAGTAGAGTAGCGGATTATTTAGCCAAATATCATGGGTTCGAATCCCGCTCGTGACCCTAACTTTTTTATCTTAACCAAGTCCTTACATAAAAAGAATAATTAATTGAAAGAAGTAAGTTGATCAATTGACCACTAAAAAGTAAATGGATTCATATTTAATGAGTAAAAGAAGTATCACTTCGCTTAATAAATAAGTCTGAAGACTGAAAAATATTCAACACTTTTATATGCCCCAACAAATAAAAAAAGTTATAGGCTTCCTTTCTGTTCATTTATAATAAAAAATATATATTTTAATGTGTCTGTTTGTAAACTAAATTCTACTTAAGTGTATCCTTATTTTACATGATATCGGAATAAGGTAGGCCTTTTGAATAAAAAGAATTTCTAGTTTTTTTTTTATTCCGATCATTTTGATTTGATTGCTTTGTTCCTTTGAGTTGACAGAAGTTTTTATCAACTTTCCACCTTATTTATTATTGTGATAATCCACGAGTGAAGATGCCGAAAAACAGAGTCGCATCTACTCAAACTAAGAAGCACAAACAGGACAAAATACAGCAGAAATTATCTTAATTTTTATTTTTATTTTCTATTAGTTTTTACTATAACACACACAAACAGCTTTATAATTAATAACTTATTCGTTTGTCTACATCATTCTGGAAAATAACGGTTGGCATTAGCTACTATCAAATATAGTAAATTAGTAATTAGTGGTCGGTTAGAAACAGGACACACATTGAGCTGTTCAACACTTGATCACTTTCCTAGGCCCTCAAGGATACTCATAATGATTTATGTTTAACAATATATGGCATATTATAGATTTCAATAAATAAAATACCATGAAACAATATACAATAAAAGTTAATGATAAAATACTTAATTGTACATCATGCATCGACAAATAAACGAATGTAATATTTGTTTTTCGATAAGCCGTGTGTTTTTTAAATAAAAATAGTATAAACAAAAGCCAATCGAACAATAAATCATTTTAAAACATTCGTTAGATTTACGGCAAGGCGCCTTGGTAATATTTTCTAAAAGCTATATATACCTCCGGAAAGAGAAAACAAATATAAAATACCCCCTTCTCGGGCCATTGGAGCCGGAATAATTAATATTGTTGTCATTTTGCCAAAAGAGGATTGTATATTGTAGTATATGTTGATGATTCTAGGTTGAATGGGTGGCTCAACAAGTTGCGAAAAAAAGGGCCAAGCGAGAAGGGCTGAGCGTTTGGAACGTTTCGACCCCTTCGCCCGGCTGGCTCACGTTCCCTGACCCTTTGTACGTACAACAATGGTATTTGGTGAGTACACGTTTTTAATAATAATACCTACTAATGATATTTAGATTTTAACATTCTCAAAAGAAATTGGTATGTCATTCTCCTTAGGTGAAAAGAATTAAAAACAAATTTGAATATTGTGTCTTAATCAAGAAACACGCGTAAATAATTAATTGGATGTGATACTGATAGAAAATTAAATAATAATTTTAATTAAAGAAATTCATATATTAAGAAAATAATAAAATGTTTTATTTGTCAGCTGGTGGTTTAAATATATTTGATTTTTAATCTGATTACTTCACATTACCAATTGTTATTTTTGTAACTTCGTCTTGTCCGATCATTTTGGTCCGCCTGTCTTCGCTGTATTAGAGTTTCAGCTTTTTGCCGTATTCTCTGTAGCAACGGAATAAAGGTTGCCCTAACCATTCAGCCTTAGCCGATTTCACGGCTCACAAAGTATGCAAAACCATCAAGACCGCTGGGTCTTGCAAAACTAACGAACTGTGCGCCGGTCGTCCCAGCTGTACATCGAGTTTTACCGATACCACAAAGTATCCTCGTGAAAAGTATCTATCAAACATTTTGATATTAATTAAATATATTATCGATAATAGAATGTATAGAACTGTAAAGAATTAATAACTTTTACCCATGGATAAATTAATGTTTGAATAAAAATACAAAATAAAAATTGTTTACTAATCAAACAAAACAATATGGTAATAGATGCTTGTGTAAATTACTCAAATTCCCACAATATTTCACCTCTTTAAAATAATTTTTAGAAGTAGCTATCTTTAAATTGTTATTTGTGAAATGTGCCAAAATTTTAGTACGAGGCATGTAAAAATGATCAAATTTAAACATCAACTACAATAAGAAAAATTATGGTGAAAGTTAACCTAGCTTTCGGCTTTACATTCGAACTTTACTTGACGGTTGGTGATGGTTGATTAGTGGAAAAATATACGTGCCAACCAACTTCACAAAATTTGCTTATTTTTTTATAGCTAAAATTTTCAATATTCAAGGTCATTACATACCTTGTGACTGGTGTTGATTACAGAAACTACTGACTACTAGTAAATTAGTTACCTAGAATTATCGATCTATTATTGTAGCTGTAAATATTTTGAAATTTAAATCAATCAAATGAATCGAACGAAAACGAAAGCTAATAAACAAAAGAAACTATTTTACATATCAAATCCTTTTAATATCAAAAGTGTTCTTAAATAGATAAATTATATTCCTTTAAACTAGTGTACATTACGTAAAAGCATAGATCGATAGCGTAATAGCAAGGATAATACCGATAATATTTAAAAAAAAGTCTTTTATTTTTATTTGGAGCAGGTTTTTGAGTCAAAAATCACGACTATCATAAACCTCCAGCCAAATCAATTAAGAGTAAAAGCAGGAATATAATAAAACAAAGTTATGAAATACATCTACTTTGGAGTCAAAATATTACCAACGGTTTTCATCATATGGTAAATGCAAATGTATTAGCACATTGTAACATGTAAAAACCACTTGTTATCACATAACCTCAACTTTAACGAATAAATCGCAATGCTTTCAGCAATTTGTTTAAGCATTTAATTTTTTTTAACATTCGTAAATTTTAAAATATTTATATATTTAAATATTTCTATCAGTCATTTCCTGCCGACTGATACAATAATAAAATTTACAATTATACAAAACCGTTGTAATAATTAGTGAAATAATTTTAACAAAAGAGTTTTTATAATTAATATTCTTCAACATGGATTATTTACTACTTTTATCATCTTCCCACGTTATCAAGTTTTTTAGCTATGTGTACTAGTCAGAATTTATTTTATATCAATTATTTGTTTTAGGAATCTCTTTGAAATTTATGATTGTCCAATGTTTGAACGCAAATAATGGTTGTCACAGATAATCCAGCTACATACCTCTGATTACATAAACCGATTATATCATCAATACTATAATTATTTTTAAAAAATTACTACTTCACATGTTGATGGTTTGTTGTAATTGCCCTTTATTAGAATATTTTAATATATTAGGTTAATACATAATTTACATTGACATCTATACAAGTTAACTTTGTATTCTAACATGCTGTGAATAACTTATGAAATTAAAGTAGTTTTTTATGCTTGGTAGTCAAACGGTATGTCAAAAATTGTGGTATATTTCGGATGAAGAGGACGAGTTTTTATGATGAACTTATCTCCTAGGATTCCTTATCGTTATCCTCTTTACTTTGGAGGCCAGTGTACTCAGTGAAGTTACTGAGTTACTGAAGAACGGGGGTCTAAGAGGGGCCCTTCCACTTTCTATGCTTCCCTTTGACATGGAACAAATTAGGCTTTTCTCTTATCCCTTTTATAAAGATATCGTATTCCTTTCCAGAATCGGAGCAAAATCTTTCAGACTAGCTCAATTTAATTAGAAGAAAAATAGTTGACCATGCCTAACGCAAATTGGCAGTACAAAAATAATTCTATCTATCTATTCAGCTATCCATCTATATATGTATATATAGTTCCTCACTCTCTCTCTCTCTCTCTCTCTCTCTCTCTCTCTCTCTCTCTCTCTCTCTCTCTCGCTCGCTCGCTCGCTTCTGTATTTCTCTCTGTTACTACTTTCTCTCTGTCTTTCCCATATATTTATCTCCTCTCTATGTTTCCTTTTTGCTTTCTCTCTCGTTCACTCTTTTAATTCCTCTCTCTTACACATTTTTAATCTTTCTTTCTCTTTAACTCACTCTGTATCTATCTTTCTCTACTTTTCTATGTTTCTATCTATCTTTCAATATATCTTTCAATTCAATAGTATCTACCTATTTCTATTATCTACCTACTTATTTATCTCCCTTTCTAAATATTTATCTCTTAATCTCACATGGCCAGCCGTGATAAGTAAAAAATGCTACATATAGATGATTTGGAATTGTTCTTTATTGCCGTAGTTTAAAATACGTTTTATATGATTTTGATTTCAGTTATTTACTCTGACATACACTACGTTTCATCTATTGCGATGTAGTATAGTGGGAGAAAATCTGCCCTGATTAAAACTTAGTCGGTTCTTGTTAAGCAAAATTGAAGCTTCAAGATAGTTTTCCATTAGTTAGCACACATTTGTTAGCAATGTATGGAGAAGTTTAATTGCCTGACATCAACGCGAAGAGAGACTTTGAACGTTCTACGTAAAGGGTCCAATAGTGGGAAGTAAAATTGGATGTATTAATTGCCAATTATTTTGAACAGAGACGCGTTATGTCCAAAACCCTTCCTCTTTGTTATTTCCAGTTTGACTCACTAATTATAAACTTGGCTTAAACACTAATTACGAGGTCTATCGGAGAGGGTTGTTCGTTTGAGCACCGGCGAGAACATAAAGAGAGCTCGAGAGAGAGTGAGAGTGAGAATGTTCTAGACCTAGGTAAATTAATAAGAGGAAATATTCAACTCGGAAAAAGACAAGTTTTCAATATAAACGAGATGAAGGGCAGTCTTATTCATCAATTGCCTCCATCTAGAATGGCGGTACTCCCTCATCCGTTTTCAACTCGTCTCAAACTCCCATTCATAATTGGCATCATTTAAACAGACGGGGAAAAAAACAAATTTTCCGTTTATTATCCACATACTGTCATACTTTAAAGAGAAAGTCAAGGAGTATTTGAGACAAAGTCGTTTTTGCAAAATGAATGGTGAAAATAAAAAATTTCTTTGAACTTGACAAGGAAATGTTAAGTGGATTTCAATCATAGTACTTTCGTGAGATTTCTACTTCCAGAAGTTCAATTTCTGTTTTCGTATTTTTTTTATTGTTTTCGTTACACGCGTTTCATCATTTGCCTATCATCAATGGTTTGTTTACGTATTATTTGATCATTTTAACTTTTTATCCTTACCCATAAATTTTACAGCACAAATAAATGACGCTTTGATAATTTTGCGGAAATGCACGGCACAAAACTCGTTAATTTTGCATGCCCTCCTTGTAACGAAGGCATACCTTTTATGCCATTAATTTGATTAAGTTTTTTAAAATCAATTATACATGCTACGTTGTCTAACGTTCGATAGACACATAGAAAAGTAGATATAGATAGATACAGAGTGAGTTAGAGAGAAAGAAAGTTTGAAAATGTGTAAGAGAGATGACCTATTATCCCACCTTCAAGAAAGAAAAATCATAAGTTAAACTGTTGGAGTCGAAATATGAGAAAACATCGTTACTCTAATCATGGGAAATATCAACGGACATGCCAGTACTGCCCATCGGGGAGGAGGTATGTTCTACAAACAGATCGCTGAGGAACACGGAACACAAGTAATGTCAAGTTTTAAGAAATGGTCTTCACTAAATAATAAGTTATTAAACTCCCAACTCAAGAAAGAATTATTGCTAAAATGTAGAAAAAACAATGTTTTTCCTAATGAGATGACCTATTATCCTACCTTCAAGGAGGAAAAATCGTAAGTTATATTCATTACTTTCTCTCTCCCTTCCACTCTCTCTTTCTCTCTCTCTCTCTCTCTCTCTCTCTCTCTCTCTCTTTCTCTCTTTCTCTCGATTCTCTCTTTCTCTCTGTCTCTCTATCTACCCGTACTCTAATTTGAGTAAGTTTTTTGAAATCAATTATACATGCTACGTTGTCTAACGTTACAATCATCGTTACTACATTACTACTACAACATGTGTTCCCTCACTCTCTCTCACTTTTCCTCTCCCTTTCTTTCTCTTTATTTTACTTTCTTTCATTCTCTCTCTTATCTATTTTATCTATCTTACACGCACCCTCCCTCTCACACTCTCTCCCTTTCTTTTACTTTTTTATTTTTATTTCTCTTTCTAACACACTATCGATCCCTCTCTCTCTCTCTCTCTCTCTCTCTCTCTCTCTCTCTCTCTCTCTCTTTCTTTCTTTCTTTCTTTCTTTCTCTCTCTCGCTCTCTCGCTCTCTCTCTTTCTTTCTTTCTCTTTCTCTTCTCTCGCCCTTTTTTTTTACTTTTTCTTTCTATCTCTCTGTCTAACACACTATCGATCCCTCTCTCTCCCTCACCTTCTCTTCCTCACTCTCTCTCTTTCTCTCTCTCTCTCTCTCTCTCTCTCTCTCTCTCACACACACACACACACACACACACACACACACACACACACACACACACACACCTATTTTCTTCCACAATTTTGTTAAATTAATTAATTCGTAAATAGAAAACTATTTATGTTGTCATTAATATTTTTACCTTTAAATGATGGTGAGAGGAATAAATTAAGGATTTAACAGAGAAAATATGTCTGACAGGCCCAAATATGCGGAAATAGGTGAGCTATGATGTAAAAATTGGTCTGCACAATGTGTGAAATGAAGATATCCATTTTGTCTCCGTTATTTTATATTAATTTATATTTAGTTTCCATATTTTAATCAGTGAATCACTCGCAATGGGGTTATCAGTCGGTACTAAATGCTTTGGCACCGTTAGCTAATTACCATTAGAAATTTATGTGTTGTACATACACACCGAGGTATGTTCAAAACATTTCAAATAAATAATCAATTTTATCTGCCAATTGTTTATAGTCATTCCATTAAACACTACTGTCACTCAAGCGATGAGACTTGTGATTGGAAAAATATAAACAATTTGTCATTGAACTGTAGGTAACATGAACACGTTATGTTCGGTGAATGGCGTTTTCCAATCTGAGAAAACCAATTATAAATGATCCCTGTGTTGTCATGGAAAAATAATTTAATTTATATTCATTAATGCTAGCCGCTTCTCTTTTATCTTTATATTGGAATTGGCCGAGTGGGAAATAGTTATTTGTTGAATTGACTGTTGCAAAAAAATTGGATTCTTCTGTAGGGTGAAAGCGCGGAGCACTGTTTTAGTATATGAATTCGGTTTAAATTAATTCTTACAAAGTTCTAATTTTATAGTATAATCTGTACATTTTAAAAGATGACAGTTTCGAAAACGGTAATCGAGACAATTTTGTCAACTTTATTGTCAAATTAATTGTACACTTAATTGTGCTAGTTCATTCAACGGTACAGAGGTCGAAACATCCAGGTACAATTCGGTACAAAGGATGTCTACTAAAACTTTCAAACCTCTTCAAGAATTCAATGGTTCGGAGCGTCCAGGGCATGTGAGTGCAACATTCAAATGACAAGCATAAAACAAGATAAACATGAAAAATTTTAACGTCGACTCATCTAAGCCGGCGACATGAATATTTAACAAGAGCATGACGGCGGCCTGTCCATTACACTGCTCACCTTTCCAGCCCCTGCCACATTACACGGCTGTTTTACGTGTAATTATTACGCTTTTGAGCATCACCTCATCTTTAGAGATTTTGTAATCAAGCAAGATTTAAAAATATGCCAGATCAAATTTTATATGTCATCCAATATAAAACAGACAATAAATATTTCCAAACATGCTTACTCAGGTACTTGCAGCAGAGAGAATCCGCAAAAGTTGTTGGTGATTACTTTTAAGTGATGAATCATCAAATTGGGGATGAATAAACATCTGCTGTTAAACTTTCACCTCAGAAAATAATTTACAAGAAACTCACTAAAACCTTCATCCGCACAACGTAAAAGGATATAAAATGGGAGAAAAGAATTCTTTTTTGTGAAATCGGTTTCTTGACCAAAATCATTTCCAGCCTATAGAGTGTGTGTGTGACATTAAGTAATATTTTTATTTATCAGAAAGACAATAATGTCAAAAAGATAATTGTCTTAAGATTTGCCGAAGCAGGATTAGTTCATTGTGTAACTAGCTGTGTTACGTTTATTTAGTTTAATAATGAAATTTGTTTTAATAGGAAAATTTTGTTTTCGCAAACAAGCACATTTGCCTGTTCCGAACGTAAAGAATAATAAAAAGCTGTATGCTTTTTTAAAAGTTAATTTGAACGGTACTTTCATATTATTTATTCCCTTCATTCATTTCGTTGCGTAAACTTATTGAATGTTTGGTTGTATTTGCCATATTTTCATTCACTTCCGATTGTTGAATAGAAATATAATTTTTAATTAAGGTCGGTGAATGCTCGAAAGGTTTTATTGAAAGGTCTCTTCGGGTTTGCATAGATAACAGCTCATTTTAACAAAGAACCAATTAACAACGGCTAATCACATTTGTAGTCGGCTTGAGATTTAAACTCTCGATCAAAATGTGCAGAACAATGTAAAATGTATGTGAAAACTTTGTTTAAAATGCCTACATATCGCATAGAAGTTAACAACAAACTGTATAACGCCCCTTAGTAACGGAATTTATAACTCGACTAGTTTGTACTATGCATTTCTTATACTCATGAAAAGTTCTCAAACTGTTTTCTGAGTTGGTTTCAACTAGAAAACAAACCCATTACTTATATGGTATATCTGTTTAAACATTTCGGTGCACTGTTGTTCAATGTTCTCAAAACATCATTTCCATGTTATGGAAAATATTATTATTGCAAAATCATATTTACTGTTATAACGAAAGTCATCTATCGTTTTAACATAAATATTGTAAGTATTATTATTATTAATTAGTAAAAGAACAAGTCCTATATGTAAGTTTTTTTAAGGGGGTTTGCAACATCAGAGGTCATATTAACCCCCAGAGTACCGCTGTTTTTGAAAAAAAGCCCATTTGTAATTATTCGAGGTTCGAATGCAGGGCCGCGCACCTTACTGTACGTACGCTTTAACCGTTGCGGCCACCGACGGCTCCGTCTCATTATTGTAATTACTTTTTTATCAGGCACCATTCGCAATTTCAGTGGTTGGGCTATGTCTTTTGGTCGATTGTGTAATTTTATGCTCACTATTTACATTTTACTATAAAAACGAATGTCGGCATGTATTGCTTTTTTTAAAGAATGTATTTTATCTTCAAAAAAATTATGTTGTGATAATAATAAAACGTCGTTTTACTGTTTTTAGTTCAGCACAGATTCACGGCCCAGAGTTCATTAGTTTTGTAAAAAGTGTGTGGCATGTTGGTTTAGCATTCATTTCGCGCCGACAGTTGTTTTTTTTTTGCAATAATTACTATCGTAAAATTGTGATATCCCGGCGATTCTATTGCAAATTGTGTATTTTATCTCTCTGTTTTTCTTTCTCTCTCTCTCTCACTCTCTCTCTCTCTCTCTATCTCTCTCTCACCCTCTCTCTCACGCTCTCTCTCTCTCTCTCTTTCTCTCTGTCTCTCTCTTTTTCTCTCTCTCTCTCTTTCTCTCTTTTTCTCTCTTTTCTCTGTTTCTCTCTTCTATCTATCTCTATCTACCTCTATCTCTCACTTTCTTCTCTCTCTCTCTATATATCTATCTATCTATCTATCTATCTATCTATCTATCTATTTATCTATCTATCTATGTATCTATCTATCTATCTCTGTATCTCTCTCTGTCTCTCGCTTTCTCTCTCTTTCTCTCTGTATCGATCTTCTATCTATCTCTATCTACCTCTATCTCTCACTTTCTTCTCTCTCTCTCTCTCTCTCTCCATATATATATATATATGTATCTCTCTCTCTCTCTCTCTCTCTCTCTCTCTCTCTCTTTCTCTCTCTCTTTCTCTCTCTCTTTCCATATCTATCCATCTATATTTATCTACATATCTCTCTCTATCTAACTGTCTCCTCTATCTATCTTTCGTTAAGGTAGAATATTGATTGATAAGATTTGGTAAGAAGGACTGACAATTTTTATATCCTTGTCAATATTTTTTGTTATAGTATATATAATAGTTTATTTTGTTTTAAACTTGTTTTACAATATTGAACTTTTGTTAAGGTATGTATATGAATTATTTACCCACGACTGTAACTTTGATTAAAAAATTATTATATTTTTATACCCCGGTATAAAAAATTTTAAGATTCCAAACGTTTTTAGTTATCTATGTGATATCTTGTTAACACTATGTTCTAAATTTAAAGCAACGAGTCGTGCCCGCTGCTGAAAAACTTAAACTTAAAATAAGTTTTCGAATTACAGTGGCTAATATAAGAAAACGGGCTTGTTTGTGGATTGCGGAGAGTGAACAGCAATTCCAATCAAAATTAAATAAAGTTTAATAAATTGATTCAAAATTTCCTTAGGATTTTTATATTTTATTATTATCCATCTTTCCACCACACCATTCCGTCAAACACAGTTTTTTTTCCTTTCATTCAGAAATTTCTTCATCATTGAAAAAAGTAATTAACAAAGCAATTACACCACTAAAAAGGACATTAAACCGAGTAGCTTTTCTGGAATTTTTGTTTCCATTTTTAATGTAGAATCTACTGGAAAAATTTGTAACACGAGTAGCCGAACACCCTGTATATTGTAAGCTAGAAAAAATCACTATCCTTTGTTTATTACGTCAACCGTACATAATAGTTTGTTCTAAATATTACTTGCTTTAATAGTAACGAATGAAAAACTGTTAAAATATGTCCTTTAAAAATCGTTGAAAGTGCAGTTTAGTATAATAGATTAAATTGAAAAAATTCCAAAACATGGCACTTTTTGAGAGTGATGAGGTCCCTGGTCATAATTGCTTTTATCGTGACTGAGAAACACCAGGCTGACATCTTCACAAATAGAATACCAAATTTTTTTGTCGTCACTCTGAATACAAGGGCGTCAAACCGAAAAATCGCTTTGCCCGAGATCGGAGGCCAGGGCAGCCGGAAAATTGCTAGCTAAATAACTCTTAACATGAATGTACACGTTATGATATTACGGAGAGGGCCGGAGGCGTGCGAAGGGTACTTAAATGGGCACTTAACCGAGATACGCCCTTCCAAACAATCGCGTACCAATAACTCAACGTTTTTGAAAATGCATCCGACTTTGATACACGGCTAGGTGTGGAAGGGGACGAAATAACGCCCTCCCTCCGATAAATAAAAGGACCCCTTATCACCCGCCCTCGCCCCATCGTCTTCCAACTACCGCATACACATCTGTATATAAATCACCAGACCGAGAATTACTTCCGAGCCAGTGGACAAGGGAGAATTATAAAGCCGACACCCTTATAACAACAACATCTAATTTACTCCCTTTGCCTAAAATTGTCTAACCACCATATTTGGCTTTCATCCTAAAATTAGCTTCCGCTTAATGTATCACTTCCACTTTCTCGTTTGTTATCAAAGCCAAAATATCCAAACTTTTACCAACAATTCAATATATTCCCTAATTGCATAATAATCAAAAGGTTAAACAGTTCTACGTTAAATTACACAGTTCTAAATTAAATTAAAACCATATGTACTCGACAAAACACGGTTTTTACATATTTTTTAATAACTGTTACATAAATATAAAGAACACAAATATATTTTTTACGCAACAACCTTTTTGGATTTTCAATAAAAACTATTAGATTTGAGCTAACATATGTCAGTGTAAAAGACGAAAGAAAAAACTCTGACCCGGAGTAGTTTGATGTTTTATACTCTGCTAACTAGACGAACAGAAGTTGCTCAATTGGCTGCCCTCCCTTATCTCGTCGATGTTAGCAAAAGAGCATAAAAGAGTTGGCAGTAAAGATGTGAGTTAAATGAGTTCTACGGTTCACAGAAGGACGAGGATAGAACTACCTCGGAGCAGAGTGGATTTACCGCTCGACGAATTTATTTTCTTTAAAGATGCCCTTTTAAAACGGACCTTTTTGATAAAAATCATAAAGGTGAAAAAGTTTTAATTTTTTTAAATTTCTACACGTTGGACGTTTGGGTACTTCTTTACTCACTAAAGTGAATAACAACTTTTTATAAGGGCGCGTCGGTGGCCGCAACGGTTTAGGCGTTGACACGGCGTTCATCACTGTAAGGTGAAGGTCCCGGGTTCAATTCCAGCGGCCCTGCATTCGAACCCGACGTACTTACAAATAGTTTTTTTATATTTTTATATTTTTTTATTATTTTTTTTTATTTTTTTATTTTTTTGAATGGTTGTTGAAGCCATCGCTATTTTGAATAGTCTTACAAACATTTTTACCAAATACAACTATGAACTAGCACACAGGAAAATGGATTTCAGGAAGGGAACTTCAATAACATTTTTATAATATCAGAAATGGTCAATTATTATATGACGCTAAAAAAAAGGAAAACTGTTCAATTTATTGTTTTAAGAAGAATGTTGATAGTGCCAGCTGCATTAAATCATAGAATAACTGTAAAATTTTAGAATTAGCAGAAAATTACTACGGATCATTAACGTTATTTTTGATAATGGTATTATGTTCCTAGAGTCCCATTCCTCCAACCATCATATATTCTACCAGATTCGGTCAGATTACTGAATGGTTATATATAAATAAATCATATTTTGCTTTAACATTAAACGAATTGCTGAAAATTAAAGTTACGATCATTTATAACATAAAATTTTGTTTTTGACTATTTGAACTCCCATTTTATTATTGTATATTATTCTTGTGTCGTTTTTCACTTTTGCATCGGTAGTTTTCTTTTCTATTAGTTGGGGCAAAATAAATGATTGCTCAGAAATTAATAAAACTAAATGCTATTGCTATTCACATTAAATATGAAAATTGTTATAGTTCCAATAAATTCTTAATATAAAAGCTTTTATATATCGTTATCAAAAATATTGAATATTTTTAATTGGAAAAAGTTGTGAATAATTTTTAAAGAAAAAATATGCAAACTCTTCGTCTCCTACAACAACACCGGCAAAAACGACTCATCTAAATACCATGATTTCATCCATACCAGACCATAGGTCACACCCTCGTCTCCTCAGAACACTGAATCGTAAACACCACATGTATCTGACGGAAGGATTCGGCTGTAACAAAACATTTAACCTGCTAACTATTAGTTTGTAGTGCCTATCTTGTGGATTTCAACTGTCAAATAATTGTAAACATACCGGTGCCCGACATTTAATACATGTGTGATATTATTTCAATTGCTCTAGTTCTTAAGGAAATGTATATAATTGTAGACATTTCTATTTATTTTGTTTTTCGTGATGAACCAATCGTAGGAGAAATTGGAGAAATTGAGCCATACGGGAATCACGTTTATATGCACAAATATATGCTGGGGTTCACAATGCCCAGCACTAAATGTATTCTTTCAATATATTTATAAAAAGAAAAAGATTATTATTATTAAGATTAGTTTAGTGAAATTTGATTTTGATTAGTTGGAGATGATTGACTGACAAAGCTAATTTTTACCTTTCTTTTAATATCATCATAATAAAATATTTAGTTGTTTGCTGTAAATTTCGTTAACACTGGTTTAATTGTTTTGCAATAAAAGGAAAACGTTTGGAAGTCTCAAGTATGTCCTGTAAACTTCAAAGGACACTCCAAGAAGCGTCAGTCATAAATGTAATAAACTTGCTTTCTAAGTTCACTAATTTCGTGGTCCGCTTGACCAATTAATACGTTACAATTAATTAAGGTTTTTAGTTGAGATGAAAAAAAGTTAATGGCACGATAGGGATTCGAACCCACGACCTTCGGCTAAATACTCCGCTGCTCTACCACCTGAGCTATCATGACCTCGATCCACTCGGACATCAACTCCCCATCTCAACCCCACCTTATGAGTTTTCCCTCCTTTTGCAATTTTTCAAATGTCGTGTAATCGGTTTGGATTCTCGACGACAATTGAAATGGCGACGGAGAGCTTTAGTGAAGTGTACTTCATTTTAATTCATTAAATTCACTAATTTCGTGGTCCGCTTGACCAATTAATACTTTACAATTAATTAAGGTTTTTAGTTGAGATGAAAAAAAGTTAATGGCACGAGAGGGATTCGAACCCACAACCTTCGGCTAGATACGCCGCTGCTCTACCACCTGAGCTATCGTGACCTTGATCCACTCGGACATCAACTCCCCATCTCAACCCCACCTTATGAATTTTCCCTCCTTTTGCCATTTTTCTGAGTTTGATTGAATAAAAGCTATATGAGATTGAAAAAATGGAAGGTGTATATTGTTAGAGGGAATTATTTGCATAATAAACTGTCACATTTTTTAATTAAACTCCACATTTATTCCAGGTGGTAATTAATCTGAGACGGAATTATAATCATAAATCCTTTCCGGATATTTTTAACCCTTCTACCGAACATTTTCTTCTTTTTGTATATAACTGTAGCTTGTATTTTTTTCTTCTTTTTTTTTTAAATGCTACGGTCTTGGACTCAATATATCTTCTTTAACGACGGCAACTATTTTTAGCGCAGGAAAATCCTCAGGCCTTTCTCTTGGTAAAGCATTGCCCCTTCCACATCGTGTGATAATGTATAGAGGTTTACAGCCAGCGGGCTCTCCCTCTTTTTTTTCGCTTTTTTTTATATTATTATTGTTTTGAAATTGTTCGATAGTGTTAGTGCCCGTTCAAGTGTAACAAAATATAAGCGTAGGTCTCGGAAATTAATGCATTGGGGGCTTGGTCTGTTCCATATTCGCCCGGCGATTTTCCACCGAAAGAGAAAAACAGTATGAATTTTCTATAGGCACGTTATAACGCATTGTTGAATCGTTAGTCTCGCCGCTATTGTTTTAATTAAAGAAAACTCTATCATAATCAAGGTGAGTGCTTCTTTAATTCGGCATTCACATTCCCACCCGGCGCCGGGCACTCATTATACCCCACATCTACGAAACAGAATATTTTATATTATTTTTCAACCGGATAAATCATACATCTTTTAAAAGAAACATTTAGCCGTAAAACAAAAAATTCAGGCTTCATTTGTAACGTAACTACTTGAAGGAGTTAGATTGAGAGATATTCAGAAAAAGATATCTCTCATGTACAAAAGGAATTACAAATAAAAGCAACTTAACTCCTTTCTGCACGTTTTAAAATAAAGGAGCATAATGTTAACTACTCTAAGTTTATCCGAGTTTATTATTTTTGATAAAATATATCACCTCTTTTCCTCGTATTTCTTTGTTCTAACAAATTTTGGTGCAGCATTAAAAATTGGGCTATTAATCTCTATTGATCAATATTGAGTTTTACAAACGTAGCTATATTTTAAATTATTGTAACAATGCAATAATCTAGTTAATAATAAACCTTAGTTGATCAGAACAAAGTAGGGAAACAACTCAACCGACTGTCAATATCGCCGAAGGGCATTTACAGATAAACCACCGTCCGTTTGTCCTTCCTCCACTTTACACAAAAAGTTTTTTAAATGTCATTTTCAATGTATTTTTCTTAAATACAATCAAACGTGATTGACCTCGAAGTTCATAAATCTAATAGAGATAGAAAGCCAGAAGTAATTCGTAGAGAAAAGAAAACAAGTAATGATTATTCGGAGATCGTTAGATGCGGTCTGGTGTGACGTAGGTTTTACAAAAACGTTTTCTTTATCGTGCCAGCGTTTCGATCTTTATTGAGATCATCTTCAGTGCCCAAAGTTGCTTTTTTAGTACAGATGTGTCATTATTGCGTGCCGAGTTGAAATGTATAGCATTGTATATGTATGTGTTTGTTAATAAAGACTTTTATTTTTTTTATTTTTTATTTTTTTTTCGGCCGGCTAGCTGCCTGGGCTATTGCCGGCACCTCACATTTCTTCCACCTCACGTTTTATAAATTTATTTATTTTTAATATTTAATTTAATTTTTTTTAATTAGCTTTTCTGTAGGAAGTCTGGCGATCTTTCTGGTTGTGTTCTGGGGCGTTATTTCTACATTTTTAGCCCTCCCACACGTGGTGAAAAGGCTCTGAAACTATCTCATTCACTAACATTCAATCCTAGCCTAGCCTATAGGCGGGTTTCAGAGTACTCGATATTCCTCTGAAGACCCGCCCTCGTTCACGCTAATAAATACATCCGTACATTATGTAAAATTAAAATTACAATTAATCTAAAACGTTAACCTAGGTGGTGGGTTTATGGGGTACTTGATATTCCACCATAGACCCACCCATGCATACTACTATCGCACTAATAAATACATTCACTCAAACAGTAACCAATCATTCTGTATTTACAAATTAAAAAATGCGGAGCCACTGGCGCATTTAATATTACAACAGTGCCTCCGCCCATTCACTCTAAAAGATATTATAGCCTAATACTAACCTAAATCGGTGGTCTGTGGAGTACTCGATATTCCTGCACAACCCACCCATACACACTCACTTTCGCGCCAATAAATACATTCTTTCTACCAAAAACACACAGAGAGATATCTATCCTAGTTTGGTGGGTCTGTGGGGTACTCGATATTCCGACCACTACCCACCCATACACTCACACATTCTCGCCAATAAATACACTCACTTCAGGAAGGGAAAATGAAATCACGTGTGGAGAAGCCTTAAAGGAGACCATATGCATTTATTTGCTTCAGATATTTGATTACTTTCTTGACTTTTATTATTATTATATTATTAATTGGTAAAATGGTATTATATTTGAAAAATATCATAAAAATTTTACTGTTGTTTAATATTATTCTTATTGATAATAAACATAAAATATTTGCCGAACGGCCGTTTTAAACCTGTGTGAAGTAAAAACTCTATTTAATTTTTTTATTGTTAACAAGGGAGTAAGAAGTACTTAATGAAACCTTCAATGTTATTACTAAATAAAGTAAATTTTTAATTGAGACAAAGTTGTATGTACGTTTTTATTATATTGCCAATAAATTTGTACACACTTATCCATGTTTATCGGTCACACTATTTTGGCCTATGATCTACCCAGGATTGATTATTAAATTTTGGACGTGGATTTAAAAAAAATTATCAATCAGGGGAAAATCAGCCTTTATAAAAGTTCCATTCCGTTATTTATACAATAGATAAGAAAAATAGAATATAATTATTATTATTAATAACTAATGATGAATATAGTTTCAATTTGTAACGAAAAAAATTAAAATTGCAGCGTTTCACCGTTTTATCGTTTTATTCTGATTGAACAATTTGTTGGATCGCGGTAGCCAAGTGGTTAGGGCGTCCGACTCTGGATCCAAAGCCCCACACAGCCCATGGAATTTTAATTGAGAATAATTGGAAAACATATTGTAAAGTGGAACTGAACTTTCGTTCGGGGCGCCAAACGGGAAATCGGACGTTTAGTCATCCTGTCTAGAATTACTTTACTTTATTTGAAAAAACAAAATCCTGAACGTAGATGCTAGTTTCTTTTCAATAGTAGTGATTTCCTTCAGAATCCTGTTTGGTTGTTGTCCATGTGTAATTGAAATTTGTTCGTAGAATTCCATATTGTTCTTCGTTCTTCTCGTGTTGAAATGTATAGTATTTAGTGACCGTTAATTAATGATTATTTGAAGATCGTGAAATGCGGTTTTATGTGATGTAGGTTTGGAAAAACATTTTCTTTATTGTACCAGCGTTTCGATCTTTAATTAGATCATCTTCAGGGCACAAAGTGTGTGTCATTCTCAACAAACACACAATAATGCCACAATTACACAGAAAACAAACATTTTGAGGCCTGAAGATGATCATAATAAAGATCGAAACGTTGGCACGATAAAGAAAATCTAAAACCTACGTCACACGAGACCGCATGTCACGACCTCCAAATAATCATTAACTAACGGTCACTAAACACCACACAAAAAACAAGTAATATTGGCTGGATTGGTAGAGGATTCAGTGTGATTAATCGATAATTGCAAAAATTGTTTATTTCTAAACCGGCGATGGCAATATAATATATATACTGCGCAACAAAAGGGAGAATATTTTTACAAAGCTTGTTTTTTTCTCACCTCCCCATTGCGTGGGGGTAGTTTTTTACCTTCTTTGGATACCCGGAGGGAGAGAAGGAAAAAAATTGTGGGAGTGAGGAGGGGCGTTCCCGCGTCATTAACCAATAATGTGGAATAGCTTCGATATCTCAACCTTCTTGGCCAACGTGGAAGGCATTAATGTTTTATTTTTTACATTTTTTATGTGAAATACAAAGAAGAAAAATGCGGTCCGCCGATATATATTAAGCCACTCCGTCACGTTGCTTCCATCAATATTAAAAAACTTTTTTTTTCTTTTTTTGTGGCGCGGGGATAAATTCCCTATCGGGTCCTTGTTTGTTTTATTACACTTCGTTACAGATTTGAAACGGGATAGTTTTTGTTGAGAGAAGAGAAGATAAAAAACATAACTCCTAACGACAATGTACAAAACAATACAAGAAACATTTTACAATATGCATTTATTTCCATCCAAATTCCCTTTGCATGTTAGCCATGAAATTCATTATTATTTCATTTACTTACATTTTATAAAATATTGTAAATAAATGTGCATTTTAAGCATACATTATAGGCAGATAAATATCTTTTGTTTTCATTAAATTAACGTTTTTTGAGGAGAGTCCGAAGATTCTTTGAGTCAATAACTTAATAACATTTTTTAATTAACTATTTGCAAAACTTTAACACAAAGAAGTTACACAGCTAACATTTACAAGTTACTTTCTATAAGCAGAACTGCAATATTTTTGATTTTGCTATTCGTTTTATTTTATTCCTTTATTTTCTCATATATTTTGCTTGGATTACTCTCTTCATCCATTGTAACATATAGCGCAATGGACCCCTTCATTTTTACAAGATTTATAGTTCAAGTCTAGTACGAGGGTAAAAAAATTCTTTGATTGGAAAAATTCCATTAAATAATGAAACATGAAATAGTTTAGTTTTGTTATGGAAAAAGAACAATCTGTCAAAAAATTGACAGTTCCTTATGCGCGGTTCTTATTGAATTTTGACTGTAAATTAAATTCCCTTATCTTCATCTTTGTTCAAACATTTTCCACTACATTTACTAGAATTGGCCCAGTAGCATAAAATAAAACTCACCTTTTCATCCTTTATAATACATAGTTGAATGAACACCTGTTTTAAAAGATTTATAGATCAAGTCCAGTAGGGAGGTGAAAAAATTCTTTGATTGGAAAAACACCATTAAATAGTGAAACCAGAAATAGATTAGTTTTATTTTTTAAGAATAACAATATGTCAAAAAAATTGATAGTCTCTAATGCGCAGTGATACGAGACTCTCATTACTATTTAATTTTGACTATAAATTATTTGCTCTTAAATTTATCTTTATTCGAACATTCGCCCAATAACAATCAAATAAAACACACCTTTTAATATTTTACAACACACGGTGCAATCGATACCTTCTGTTTCACAAGATTTATAGTTTAAATCCAATAAGCCCACACGTAAATTTAAAATTTTCTCAAGACATTTATCCAGTTCCGTGTCGGATTAAAGAAAAACTCTTTGTTGGAGAACCCCATAAAATCGATAAAAGTTGATAGTTTAGTTTTATTTTAAAAAGAACAACTGGAAAAAATTGATAATTGCCAAAACACATGGTTCTATCACCCTACAATTCAACTACGATAATAAATTCTTCTCCATTCAGTTTATGTTTTTTAACTATTTTCTCATATATTTTACTACATTTGGCAGAAAAAATATAAACAAATTAATAAAAAACACAACTTTTTATCTATTATGACACACACTGCAATTGACCCTTTCTGTTTTGTGGAATTTAGTTTGGGTCCACTTACTCTATGTGTAATAAAACATAAAGGTGTGTTTTATTTTACTGCTATCCCGCCAAATATAGTAGAATATACGAGAAAATTGTTGCAAAAGATAAATTGTATCGAAAAGAATGTATAAAAATTCGATAAGTATCATAGTACTATGTGTTTTGGAAACTGTCAATTTTTTGCCAGTTAATTTATTTTTTGTTTTTAAATAAAAGGAAAATATTTCAGTTTTCCCAATTTTGTCGAGTTTTTCTAGCCAAAATGTTTTTTCTTTTTTTTTTCATTCTTCATGTTTTTTCCTTTGCCTGGAAATGCTCCATAAAATAGTGAAACGTTGAAATATCAACTCCAGCAAAAAATCATCATTACCAATAAAATTAAACAGGAAACACTACTAACAGTAATATTCATTAAATGTAAAATAACGAACGAAAGATCTGATCAATTTTTACATGGAAATGTCAAACACGAAAAAACCCAACATAATAAATTTTACACAACATATTAATATGCAATTTTTAACATTTCTCTTTAGCATTTACCATACAATTTATCCTTTATATTTACTTATAATATTTTAATAATCCGACAAGGAAAGTGTTTAAATTTATTGTAGAGATTTAAAATACACGTTGGACATAAGCTAAAAATCCTATAAAACTGAAGGGGTCAATGCACTATTGCTACAAAGAATGAATAGGTGTGTTTTATTTAATTGTCATTTGTTGAATTTTAGCATAATATACTTAGTTATAGTAATATACTGAAAATACGTGAAAGTAGATAAACTCTATTGAGTCAACATTTATAGTCAAAATTTGATAAGAATGGTATTATCACTATGTGCGTTACATACTGTCAATTTTTTGCCAGTTTGTTCTTTTTATATAGAAGCAAAGTATTTCAGGTATCACTATTTTATGGAGTTTTTCCAGCAAAAGTGTACTTTTCTTTTTTTTACATCCTCCTCCTTTTCTGTTTTATAGAATTGTTCAGATCTTTCGTAACTTATTTACGTTTAATCAGTATTAGATTTCCTGTTTAGTTTTATTATTGGTGATGTGTGTTTTGCTGGAGCTGAAGTTTCAGTGATCTCAGGTTTCGCTATTTTATGAAATGTTTTCAGCCAAAGAGTTTTTTTAACCCTTCTTGTTTTTCCTTTGGTTAGAAAACTGTATAAAATAATGAAACCTGAGATAAGTAAAATTTTAACTGCGACAAAAAAACATCATTACCAAACAAAATAATTTGCACATTTTATTAATATGCAATTTTCAAGTTTGCGTTGAAGGAAAATAATATATTTATTATATTTGCACATAATGATCTAAAAATCGTTTAGGACAAACAATAAATTCCACAAAATAGAAAGGGTCAATTGCTGAATATGTCACAATGGATAAAACGTTGTTTTTTATTAATTTGTTTATATTGTTTTCTTAGTTGATCACCATTTTTATCTTATTTAATAATATTATTCACAAATATTTTATTTCACTAGCATCTAACAGGGTGTCCAAACGCACTAGTCGAAAATAGTGACAAGAGTTTAAAATTAGAAAAATATGACCGGAGATGGTAAAAAATCTATCTGTGAAGTCAGGATTCCCTTGTAGGGTCCATGTAAAGTTTATGCAGCGGCCTTTCCTTTTCCTCTTGTAAATTATTCAATTCGGAAGCCGGCGGGTGTCGAGATTCAATTCTCGAGCCGAGGTTGTGCGTGATGTTTCTATCGGGTTAATAAGTCACCGGCCAATGTTTCCTGCGAGCCATACTTTCCACGGATTCATGTTTACGTGCACTGGCGATTTATGATCGAGGATTTATGACGACGTAAATAATTGTTTTCAGTTCTTACTTAAACACCGAATTATATTTGTAATGTCACGCTAGCTCAAGTGGTAGAGTCGCGGCGTATTCTGCCGAAGGTCGTGGGTTCGAATTCCGCACGTGACACTGACTTTTTTATCTCAACAAAGACCTTTCAAAGAAAGAATAATTAATTGAAAGAAGTAACTTGGTCAAATGACCACTAAAACGTAAATGGATTTATATTTATAATAAAGCTGTACTCTAAAGTATCATCTAAAATATGAAAGTCATTATTATAACAGATCGTTCATCAATACGTTGCTGCAAAAGAAGTCTTGGGTTGAGAGAAAAGAAAAAAAACATCAGAAGCAAAAATGGTGAAGCAGAAAGAGGGGTTCATTTATAAATATTAAGCAAGAGACTTAAAAGTCCTTTTTGTACTCCACATATAATTGAATTAGGTTGGATTCAGAAAATTTTAGTCCTCCAACATGAGTTCTACTGGTCTTGTTAGGTTCTAACCAATTTAACTAAGTGCTATGCAAACGTTAGCAAGGTCGAGTAAGCAGATAAGCTTATTCAGCACCTGCTCAAAGAAATGTCTGCTTCTCTGGATTTACAGTCATCCTGTCAGCTTCAAAGCGAATGCAACCCGCAATAGGTTCATTTGTTGATTTCCTCAATAGCTGTTTCTAAACAATGCAAAAGTTTTAAATTTATTTATTTAAAATTTTAGATAAATTGCAGACCAAAAACATGAACAATCCAATTCATCAGGGGAGAATTCACATGTCAAAATTTCAACTTTGATTTTGATGCTCGAACAAAATGCTTGGGCTTTTTCTTAAAGATTACGCTGATAAAATAAGCCACATAAGATCAGTCAACCCATAATCCCTAAAATTATAATTATAATAAATATAAGATCATATTTCTCCGAACAGGTCCATACAAAACAAATGGAAAAATGTATGTTTTTTCAGTCATCCTGTTGCTTTCAAAGTGAATCTCCTAACCACAATAGTTTCATTGGTTGATTTATTAATAGCAGTTTCTAAAGAGTGCAAAACTTTTAATTTTCAATGAAATCAAAGATATATTTCAGGCCTAAAAAGTTGACACGGCGTTCATCACTGTAAGGTGAAGGTCACGGGTTCGAATCCTGCGGCCCCGCATTCGAACCCGACATACTTACAAATGGGCTTTTTTCAACAACCATGAGGGTTTATATGACCTCTGCTATTGCAAACCCTCGTAAAAAAATAATAATTAAAAATAAAATAAAATAAATAAACCTTAAAAAATGATTGATTAATGGTACCCAAAGGAAATAGCTTTAAGCCGTATAAAATAAGACTGGTCCAAGAATAGAGTGACGAGATTCTAACGAAAGAAGTGAATTTTTTGAAAGAATGGAAGATGGGTGAAAACAGAAAATAATGAGAAAATTAATTTTCGCATGGGGTAACTTTTTTTAAGGATTTATTATTATTCTAACTATAAAACTACTCATAAGAAAAAATTCAATAAATTATTCTTTATTTTATTTTATACTTTATTATCGGTCCATAAGCAATTACTTTACTGTCAAGTAAAATGATAAAAAATTAAATTGCTTCTTAGTTGAGGACGTTAAAAAGTTATCGTTTTTACAAAAAACAAAGTTTATATTATAATATAAAATAATAAAAACTTGAGAACAATTGCTTCACACTAAAACCGGTTGAACACAGAATTTTAAAAAAACTATAAAATGGGCCTTAATGAGAATCTAGTTATTTAAATAGATAACCCCAACTTTGAAGAGTAAGAATGAAACTTTTTGTATTATAAGAAGCTAAACAAAAAATAATAATTTACGGGATTGGCCGCAACGGTTTAGGCGTTGACACGGCGCTCATCACTGTAAGATAAAAGTCCCGGGTTCGAATCCTGCGGCCCCGCATTCGAACCCGACATACTTACCGATGGGCTTTTTTTTTCCAAAAACACCGGCACTCCGAGGGTTGATATAACCTCTGCTGTTGCGAGCCCTCTTTAAAAAAAGAAATAAATAAGGGATTCAGGGTAAAAAAGCCCCATAAAATAAAGGGGAGGAACAGAAGTTAAACTTACACAATATTATACGTACAGTCATTGTAAACAAAAATAACATAAAGCATTTTTTTTTTTTTTTAATTGGTGTACTCCAAAGGCTTAGTAAGTAAGTCATGTTTCTTTGCTGTTTTTTGTGGTCAACGAAACCTTTATTGAATTTTATATAAAATTGATCAGTTGCGTGAGATATTATTAAAATATTTCTTTCCTCATGAAAATGAAGCACGTCTTTAAGGCTACATGAAATAAAAGATATATCTGAACACCTATATTCCATTTTTTTATTTTAAAAAAACATGAACAGAAATGTTAGAAGTGTGTAATACTCGGGTCACAATAGAAGATAAAAGGAGGTCCTTTACATTATAAAGGATTTAAGAAAATCCTCTCAGCGCTGTGAGAATACCTTGATAGAAAGCGTTTTCCGGTAGAAATGACAATCTCCGGGGGATTGACTCAAAAAGACGAAAGGAAAAGATTATAGACCTGTTGGTCAAAGGACGACAAAAAAATAACTTTAGATGTAAACGAGTTTATTTACATCAAGGAAACATATTGTTTTGGCATAAAAATATGTATTTTTCGTCATTCTGAATACTAACAGTGGTATATTTATATGAAAAAATTATTATAATTCTCACTTGTTGTGTCCTGTGATATTTTGAGACTAAATATTTCTGAAATCTGAAGTCGAATTTTTCTGAACGCAGTATACAAATAACGTCAAAGTGGACGTTTCCTTCTAGGCAACTGTGATTGATACGGGTTTGTCGTGAATAAAAAACTCTCTTTTTCCGGGTCTCGGATCTCGACGACGATTTGTCAGAAAATACTGACACTCCATTTTTCTGTATAAGAAGGACGGTATCATAGACCATCTGGAGTTCTCATTTCGTTACCGGGATAAATATTTAATTCCAGCTGTGTTCCGGAGACTTCCTCTGATGGAAACGGCCCTTCTTATTTTGACGTATTGTCATCAAGTACTTCCAAGTATAGAATTCCTTATTTTGAACGTTCATCATATAATAGATGAGTCTTTTTATATCTAAAGGCCGGACAACCACCGCGATCCGGCCCTCCAACTATAAAAATGTAACAAAATATAATTAAAAGCTGTTTAAAGGTGGCCCTCAGAGAACCGGATTCGAAGAAGATGGGTCATCCTCACACAATTATCAATAGCGAGGTTAACACAGGGACACTACTTTTGGGCCAAAGCCTGCATATAGAGAAAGGTTTCTCAGTGCTCCAATTAATTGAAAGGTTCCAGTCTTGGTTTTCATATAAAAAGCGCACTGGAATGTTTTAGACTTGAGCTAGACCACGGCAGCAAGTATCTGAGTCCCCTGCTCTGATTCTTAGAGTAAACAGGGTTGTTTTATTGTTTAACTGATGATATATAATAATAAATGCAACAAAAAAGTTCGACTTACCTTTTTTGTTAACAAGCTTCAGTTTTCGTTCCTCTTGAATTGCTCATTTTTGGGGAAATAAAAAAAAAAGCATTGAAAAGAGTGTAGAGATTAGTGACCGTTAGTCGATAGTTATTCAGATATCGTGAGATGCGGTCGGGTGTGATGTAGGTTTCAGAAAAACATTTTCTTTATCGTGCCAACGTTTCGATCTTTTATTGAGATCATCTTCAGGGCTCAAAGTGTTTGTCTTCTGTCGTATTGAGACGAGTGCCCCACGACACGCAAGGATAGCACAATTACACAGAAGACAAACACTTTGAGCCCTGAAGATGATCTCAATAAAAGATCGAAACGTTGGCACGATAAAGAAAATGTTTTTCTGAAACCTACATCACACCCGACCGCATCTCACGATATCTGAATAACTATTGAAAAGAGTGTTACATTTCTTTTAAAAAGGACCCTTGTAGAACTTTCAATTTATATTTTGGTAAAAAAACGTAACACTAAATCTTTCAATAACTAATAAATAAATTTAAAATAAAAAAACTAAATTTGCAACCCCATTTGAAAAATTTATGGTAGAGCTTTGAAAATTGCATAATTTCTTCGCATGATAAGCTTTCTGGCGGTATATCCTATTCTTTAATTATATCGACCCTAAATGCAGACATTTTATGGTAAATGAGAAAAAAAGAGGTGATGGAGTTAAAAGGGGGAATGGGGTTCCAGTAAATCAACCTTTTGTCCTAGGCAAATTTATTTCCCAACTTTAACTAAATAAAAAAGCACAAAAAAATAAAAATGAAACAAAACAAATAAAAAAGACAATAAACATATCGAACAATCAAAGCAGAAAAATTGTACACACTAAACTCAGACAAAATAAAAAAAGGAACAACAGAATTTGTAAAACCCAACTTTAACCTAGTAGAAAAGCAAAATTTGACGTAATTTGGTTGTCCACTATGTCTATTGTTTCTTTTTTATGTTTTGTTTGAATTCAAGTTTTTTTTTCTAACTTTTTTGTTGTTGATATTTTTTTCACAATTACACCATTTATTACGAATTACAAAGCGGTAATGGTCGGTGGACTGTAGGAATTGATAGACGATTGATTTGTATGCATGTATAAGGGTGTGTAGATTTGACCTTATATAAATCAGTAATCGGTAATCAGTACAGGCCGTTTATCAAAGGAATCCGTAATATTTCAGAAATTGAAATACGATGAAACGGTCTTTTGTTTGATTTTTCCTTGTCTCCTCGCTGATTGAAGGCGTTTTGTCGATTAAACCCTACGCAATTATTTCTTTTGAACTCCAATTAGGGCTAATCCTTAAAAAGTCCATCAATGATTGGTCAACGGGCTGAAAGCGGAGCCGGGGTTTAAAATGAATTAACGGTAATTAAATCCTTGTTTAATTGTATAATTGGCGGGAAAACGGTTGAAAATCTGAACCCATTCCACAGCTAATACCCGATTTACTCAAGGACGAGAACGATTCAGAGCATACCATTATTTAACAAATATTTTTAAAAATTATTGGCAAATTGAAATTCTGAAAATTGCTTAAGAAAGCCAAAACCTCAGACAAATATTTCGTTTATTTAAAGAAACAAACATTTCCTTAGATTAATTCTAATTTTTAATACATCAATTATCACGCGTTGTTAATTTAAAGTATGGAATAAAATACATTGTGGTATAGCAAGAATTTATTTTACTTATCTCCAGAAATCAGAATATAATGTAACGGTAAGTAGGATCCTACATGAAAACACACAAGACATAATTTTTAGGAAATGGGTTAAATTCGTTGAATAATTCTTAACAATTTTATGAAATGTGTAGAAGTGTTTGAAATGCATATCACACCCCATTGTCTCATAACGTACCACACAAGGTACCATAAAATTAGCTAGTACACAACTTTGAAACGGTACCCACTTTCATTTTTGGCGTAGGAATTGAATTGGTAATCAATCTGTAATTTTTATGCAGGGTATTACCAAAATCGTACCTAGCGATCTTTACAAAAATATAACAATCATTACGAATACGTCAAAATTTGATTGCAATTTTAAAATCACATTGCAAACGCTTTTATGATTTTTCAAATCTGAAGAAAGATTTTTTAAAGCAGATTAATTCTGTCAAGAATAATTGTGATACCCTATAACCAATCTTAAAACAAGCATAACTTAGTTAATTTTCAACTAATTTTATAGATTTTTTAAATTTCCTGGAAAACGTTGCTTATTTGACATGCCAAAAGAAAAAATCGTGTGAATTATTTTGGGCCTATAATTTTTAACTTTTTGCCATATTCTATTAAAAAATTAACAACAAATAAATTTAGTTTCTTGCTAAAGGAAAGATTTTGTACGATTGAAGGATACTTATAAAGGGAAAAGTAGAGGAATTGGAATTGAATTTAGATTTAGAAGAGGCAATTCATTTATGTGTTGAATATTTATTTATTTTTAAATCACTCGCTCTGACATTTTCTCTCTTTCTCTTTCACTCTTTCTGTCTGTCTTTCTGTCTGTCTGTCTGTCTGTCTGTCTCTCTCTCTCTCTCTCTCTCTCTCTCTCTCTCTCTCTCTCTCTCTCTTTCTTTCTTTTTATTTACTTTCTCTTTCATCGATTCTTTCTGGAGAGTAGGTTTTAAAAGTGAACTCAATTTAATTTTCTTTTTTTTATTCAGTTAAATTTTCAATTTTCTCCTTGTTTTAACCAGTTCCACGATAAAGTGAAATTAACAAATTCTGAAGAAAAACATCCATATCAAATTGTTAAATTTTTAAATTTCTAGTGTCGTTTTCTGTAAAAATGAAAGGATCTTGAAAAAATGAAGCATTACATTTTTTTTAATTGATCACCATGTAGGCTTAACGCGCCACGCCAACTTAATTAAAATCTAATAACGCCAGCAGATTCTACTTGAAAAATTACTTTTGAAACCATAAAGTACCATAAAGCAAAAAAATAACCTTTTGGAACCATAAAGCGAAAAAATAAAAGGGCGTATTTTATAAAAACTCACACCAGTATATAAAAGGGCTTTATGTTGATTCATTACGTATTAACTTAAATAAACACTAAATTTTACATTATGGTTTCAACAAAACGTTTTCATTAGCTTTATGGTTAAAGGGCAAAACAAGGAAATTGTTTTTTGCTTGATTATTTTACTTTGATTGTCCCATTCAATGAACGATATAAACGTTTGGAAAATGTTTTCAGCAGAGAATCGTTAATAGATCCAAAATATTTGATAAAGGACTGAACGTTTCGACATAAACAACGGCTGTGTTTGTATTTGCCCTATTCGCTGTCAAAAGGAGGGGGTAGCAACGCTAGACCACCAAGGGTTTGTTTAATCACATAAAGGGTTAGTAGTGGAGAGGGATTTAGGCCGACAGGAAGCAGCATGGGTGGGGAATGGCACGACTCAGTTCATTTGTCTCACAATGCTGAATTAATGAAGAAACTTTGAAAGTGAAAAGGTAACTCCGCGCCCCCCGCAGTCGTTTCCATCCCAAATCACAAACAAGAAAGGCGGCGGGTAGAGGATCGCTCTCTCATTTGTTATCCCCAACAATACAACAAAGTAATTACACCGACAAAAAAGCTCACAAAGGGATGATTTCATAAGATCGCGTTTCCTGCGGTTGTAAACTCGCATTCTGCTCAAATCCCCTTGTCCCAGGGATGCTTAATCTTAAAACATTACATTTCTCTTAGTCATTTTCATCAACCGTCTAATAAACAAACTACTTTATAATAAACACATTTTTCATTATTTATTACATTAGGTTTCACGGCCGTTTTGAAAGGTGGGTAAATAATGGTTCAATAATTTAGATTTAAACTTTTTAATAATAAACATTATTATTTAGAGATCGTGAGATGCGGCCTGGTGTGACGTAGGTTTAGAAAAACATTTTCTTCATCGTGCCAACGTTTCGACTTTTATTGATATCATCTTCAGGGCCTGGAATTTAGAAACATTGTTTTATTTATACAAATACATGTAAGAAAAAATAAGTTTATACAATGATAGAAAGTTTAGATTCAATTGAAATATTTGTAATCAGCTAATTATCCCTGTCTATATAATCCTGAAAGGCTAAACAAGGCGAACCGTTACCCATTTTTCCCATTGTTGGCCCTTTCACCCGAAAGAAGCCGACTCCTCATAGAAAAATTTATTTCTATCCCGACTTCTTCCACATTTTTTCAAAATCTAACGTATATAAACAAAAAACATTATTATCACACTGGCAATCTCAACACGACACAAAGTAATGACATATCTACGCAGTAAACAAACACTTTGAGTCAGTACAAATAATTTGATTGAATCTAAAATTTCTATTATTGTATAAATTCATTTTTTCACATTTTACATGTATTTGTATAATTGGAACAATGTTTATAAATCTCAGTCCCTGAAGACCCCTACGTCACACCAGTCCGCATCTCACTATCTCAAAAAAAATTATCAATTAACGGTCATTAATTACTATATATAAATCCACTAATTTCGTGGTACGCTTGACCAATTAAATCATTACAATTAATTAAAGTTTTTAGTTGAAATGAAAAATGTCAGAGTGACGAGCGGAAATCGAACCCACGACCTTCGGCGAAATACCACTTGTGCTATCGTCACAATGTAGGTTGAGATGGGAAGTTGGTGTCCGAATGGATCCAAACCATTATTTTAACAAGTTGGGGTAGAGCAATTATTTAATTTGTTAAACTGTAACTTAACTATAAAATGTAATTGATTCACTAAATTCGTGGCTCGCTTGACCAATTAATACATTACAAATAATTAAGGTTTTTAGTTAAGATGAAAAAAAGTTAATGGCACGAGCGGGATTCGAACCCACGATCTTCGGCTAGATACGCCGCTGCTCTACCACTTGAGCTATCGTGACCTCGATCCACTCGGATACTAGCTTGTCATCTCAACCGAACCTTTTGAATTTTCCCTCCTTTTTGCCATTTTTCAATGGGTGGGTGCGGTTGAGATGGGAAGTTCGTGTCCGAGTGGATCGAGGTCACGATAGCTCAAGTGGTAGACCAGCGGCGTATCTAGCCGAAGATCGTGGGTTCGAATCCCGCTCGTGCCATTAACTTTTTTTCATCTCAACTAAAACCCTTAATTAATTGTAACTATATATAAACATTATTGTTTTTTACTGTTACTGCTACTTATTATTATTATATTTATAATAAATAGCTTCATTTGCGTAATATTTAAAAACAAAATCATTTAAAAATATGAACTAAGTGGTAACGTGTCGTCACAAAAGCAATTATTAATTTAATATTTCTATCAATTATTAATTATTAGACATTTCACGTACTAATAAAATTTTTTAGAGGTATGTAAACAATAAACAGTTTTTTTCATTGATAACATGAAATTCTATTTCCATAAATTTTGTTTTGTTCTACAATACGATGGATCGATGAGATAACTCATTACGGAAAATCTTACGAAATTAATTATCTTTCAAATCCCTGAAAATGTAAATCCACTTAGCCGTTGCCAAGGGACTCTTCGTTTTCAACGAACATTTTAAGCCAAACAGTATAAATCTATCAATGATTTACAAATCATTTTTCGAACCACTTGGCGATTTTCAAGCAAAACAGACAATATTTAAGTTCATAATGGTGATAATAATGGTGATAGAAACTAGGAAGTGGGGGGGGGGCCTAGCTCCTTGGTTCATTCTGTCGATTCGATTTCTTTCTTTTAGATATTAAATAGGTCATAGTCTGTCGTTGATACTGTTCCTTTCCCTGGGTTTTCTTTGTATCCGAAGTTGATATGGGTGGCTGTTTTTTGTGTGTTTCTTTCTCCTCATTCCAAAATCTACAAATTAAATGTGCCCATGTTGTGTAGATGTTTTCACAGATGTTAGTAACGAGTAAATAGTCCATCACACCTCTGAGTTTCACTGTAGCCTGTCTTTGTGAGGATTGTTTCAGCTGAAGTTTTTTTGTGTCCAGCTACCCTAAAATTTATCTACTTTTCCTTTTTTATTTTTTTAGAATTATTCTGTGAAGGAGGATTCTGTGTGTATTTTTATTATCCCAAGAATTATAATATATTTTATTGCAGTACCTCCTCTGGCCAGTGTGTCCGCTTTTTCGTCTTTGTCTTGGTACTCAAGATAATATCGAGTTGTTGCGTTTCCCCAGGTTATTTGAGTCAAGGCGTAATGAACTTGGATGAAAAGAAAGATCTTGCAATAAACTATTACAGTACTCTACAAACTTTCAATTGAATACATATTATTTATTATTTCAATTAATTATACGTTGTATGTAAGGTTTTGGTTGACATGAAAAAACTAGTGTCACGAGCGGGATTTGAACCCACGACCCCGTTCGTGAGAGTAGCTTTTTCATCCCAACCAAGATCTTACATAAAAATTATAATTAAATGAAATAAGTAATTTGGTCATTTAAACCATTAAATATAAATAGATTATATTATTTGTTGTATTTCTATATTCAGTACAAATAAAGTATGCTGTGTCAATATTTAAAAAATCATACATCTAAATTCTGTATAACCTCGATAACCAAACAAATTGTATGTTGTCAATTGCAAAACTCGCTGTGAGGATGTATATATAAACCTTTCGCGATAATGTTTTGTATGTCAGAGTATTGGGTTTCAGTTTTTGTAAATGAATTTCATGATTGAACATTCAGCTGATTATCCGTTTTCATCAGAAACCAATTTTGTAATGCACCCGTCGTTTTAATTGTAAAGTATATAATATATGTATTTTATAATAATTCTATAGATGTTTCCAATGTCGAGTACTGGTCCAAAAGGTCACAATTTGTCTCAGGTTTTCTCTTCAGTGTTTTCGGTATTTTTATATACCGTGGTGTTTTTTTAAAAAAGATAAATTACATTTACGTCACGGTAAACAAGTAATCTCACTCCCATTCACGGCGCGGACAGTATGCTAAACCAACATGACATGCGGTTCTTGCAAAACTGATGAACTTTGCGCCGTTCAGAACGTTAAAGCATTATTGTGAAATTTGTGTAAAGAACACACAATTGACAAAATAATACACAAACTAAATCGCTCTGTCTGACTAAAACAGGAATCCAGGAAACGATCAAACTAAATGTTTATCAACTTTCTGACCTAGAAATCTCTCAAAAACATATTTACAAACACCACAATCACATAAAAACTGGCCATGTTTTAAGAATGATTGAGGAGGACAAGAAGAACATTCAACAACTTTCTGGTCAAAGCCGTATTTTACAAATTCATATATTACAAAGCTAATAAAACTATTATTCTAGCAAATATTGATCACGACCTTTCTGTAAATATGTAAAATGGCACTTTTTTCAAACACAACGTTGAAAGTAAATTTGTGGGCTTGCACAGGAAATTTAAATATGCAAATCGTAGGGCCGTCTCATTGCATATGAAAATAAACACGGGATTTTTCCCCACTTGATCCTTTAAGGGTGGCGTTTTTCCTCTCGTCAAACACCGTCCAAAGGCGAGTCCGGATTTCATATTAATTACTGAAGGGAGGACGAAACTTGTCCGAGACTGTTTTTGCCGCCCCCCGCGGCAGACTTGGCCCTGCAGTCGGCCTCTGCCTTGCATAGCTTCAAAACAGATCTTTATTAAAGAAACAGCAAAAAAAAACTTTTTCCCTTCATGTTCCAAGCAATTATTCCCGCCTTTTCCGTCACTTGAAACTCCCTCAAAATTTATTATACTTGTTAATTAAATTTTCATTATAAACCAATTTTTTTAATGTAGGGTAACACTGCTCTCAATTTTTTCCTGTGGAGCTGACAGGTAACTAACAGTATAATTTGCTATTTCTAAAGCATTTTAAAATATTCAAGCTTGATTTCCGGTTGGAACATGATACTGTTGGTACCTCTTGTTAGCTTAACATTTGTCATCCGTCGAGGGCCGTTCATCTTTCCAACTTGTATAATATCATTTGTTTGTTAAATATTTTAAAATATTCATTTTTCTTTTAAATGTATAGAAAAAGAAGAATGAATGTAAGTAAATAGTAGGGGTATTCACGATCTTTGTGCTAACCCTGTTAACTCTGTTAGGTCCTGTTAGATCGAGAAAAATGATGACGTAGACTTGTAAGAATCGGCAGGTTAAGATTGCTCGATTGAAAAGGCCAGGGCCAATGATAGATGTTAGGTCGAAAATGTCACATTGCCATCTGTTAGGGGGTAGGTAACCAACATAGCGGCCATGAATTTAACAATGTAACAGCTGTTTTTTGTTTACACGTATTTTTATTCTTAAATACTCATTATAGACCAATAAGCTTCCATCCTATTTTATCCAAAATCTTTGAACGTATCCTCCTTAAAAGACGAATTTTCCTATATTCAACTGTGAAAACGTAATTCCTACTATCAATTTGGGTGTCGATCTCTCCATTCCACTGTTCAGTAGTGCTTCAGATAGTCGACACGATATCCTCGGCTCTAGAAAACAAACAATACTGCTCAGCCGTATTTTTGCACGTTACAGAAGCATTTAACCGAGTATGGCACCCCGGCCTCCTGTATAAGTTAAAATGTATTCTCCCTCATTCCTACTATCTTATCGTGAAATCCTTCCTCTCAGATCGATGGTTTAAAGTAAGAATCGACACCGATATTTCACCTGTCACACCAATCAAAGTTGGCGATCCACAATAGGCCTAGTATCCTAGGCCCAATCCTCTACACCATCTACACTGCTGACATACCTAAACATCCAAATACACAAATCACAACCTACGCTTACGACACCGCAATCTTATCAACACACACCGATCCTATCCTAGTAACAGAAGCTCCCCAACAACACCTGAACCGTATCACCAACTGGTGCAATCTGTGGCGGATCATGTTAAACGAACAAAAAAGCCAACAAGTTACGTTTACGCTCAAATGTCAAAACTGTCCACCAGAGGACATACAACAAGACAATACCACCATCGAGCCAAGTCCGCTACATTGGGCTTTACTTAGATAGTAGACTTACTTGGACCCACATACACGATTAAAACGGCAAGAACTTAACAAAAGATATGGACTACTCAGACGCCTGCTTGGACCAAAATCAAAACTAAGCATACATAACAAACTAACCGATTACAAAACATTCATCAGACCTATTTGGACCTACGGAGTCGAGCCGTGGGGCTCGGCTAAATCATCCAATATCCAACGAAGTCAGTCTTTTCAATTTAAAGTTCTCCGCCGTTCATTGCTCCCTTCTATGTCACCAATCAAACGATTCATAAAGATCTTAAAATCCCTTTCGTGAAATATCTTATCCGAACACCCTTCTTCACTTTTCACTCTAAACTCGCCCTCCACCCTTACTTACTAGCCCTAACTCTTTCCTCAACATCTCACCCTTACAATCCTCCGCGCCGTTTAAAACGACGATGGCCTCGTGACCTTCTATCTAACCCATAGTATTAACTTCACCCCCCCCCCAATTAAATAAAAGAGAGTTCCAGCACTGGTTGGGTTCTCTCCCCACTGCCTCCTGGTCTGACAGGTCTGTTTATAACTAAACTAATTGCTCAATGTATATTATGTACAGATAGAAATAAATATATATAAAAAATACTCAATAATTAAATCAGACCAATACATTTCTTTTGTTAATTTCTGACCTGTTTTTGTACTTTCATTCATAATATATTCATCCCCTATCCTATAAAGTTGTAAGCTGTGAGACGTTAGGATACACGTTAAGTACGTCGGCACGAATTGAAGGATGTCATTTGTTATTACATTTCGCGTGCATAGTTAGCGTTTTGAATCAAAGAGTTGATTAATTTTGTTGTTTTACTAATTTTTGGCATATTATAATTCAACACAAAAGAAAACCAAAACCAACAACAAGCGTTGAAGGACAGTTATAGCTTTATTTTTGGTTCTACCAATCGCCGCGCAGCATTGCGGAAAAATTAATCTTTAACCTGCTAAGAAAAGGAGTGGGCGTTCAGAATCTTACAGGACTTTCTCTATTCGAGTTAACACGATTTAACATTGTGAATACCTCTAGTAATAGGAAACCCGCAAAAACAATGAAACATAAATCGGTTTTCATGTTAGGTTGTTGTCGTTTTGATCAGAAATAAAACTGCTTATCTCTCTTGAGAAATACAAAGATGGAGATATCGAAACGGATGCTACAAATCATAAGAGAAACACGGATAAATTACGTGCGGTATATAGTCTCCTGGATAATAACAAGCACTTTACATGCCAAATTCGACAAGGAAAGTTGCACGACATGAAATCGAAACTGAACTAAATATTATTACAATGGTAAATTTGCAGAAGAAGCAGTTCATCAAATACTTTAAATGTCCAAGAGATACTTTACAAAAATCATTATCATTATAATTAATCTTTTTATGTAATGTGTTAGTTGAAATGAAAAATGTCAGAGTGACGAGCGGGATTCGAACCCACGACCTTCGGCTCAATACCACTTGTGCTATCGTCACAATGTAGGTTGAGATTATCCGAATGGATCCAAACCATTATTTTAACAAGTTGGGGTAGAGCAATTATTTAATTTGTTAAACTGTAACTTAACAATAAAATGTAATTGATTCACTAATTTCGTGGCTCGCTTGACCAATTAATACATTACAATTAATTAAGGTTTTTAGTTAAGATGAAAAGAAGTTAATGGCACGAGCGGGATTCGAACCCACGATCTTCGGCTAGATACGCCGCTGCTCTACCATTTGAGCTATCGTGACCTCGATCCACTCGGATACTAGCTTCCCATCTCAACCGAACCTTTTGAATTTTCCCTCCTTTTTGCCATTTTTCAATGGGTGGGTGCGGTTGAGATGGGAAGTTAGTGTCCGAGTGGATCGACGTCACGATAGCTCAAGTGGTAGAGCAGCGACGTATCTAGCCAAAGATCGTGGGTTCGAATCCCGCTCGTGCCATTAACTTTTTTTCATCTCAACTAAAAACCTTAATTAATTATAAAATGTAATGTTTTGTGCCAAAATGGGCAAAAAAGATATTTATATCAATTAATTAATCTTTTTATGTAAGGTTTAGGTTGAAATGAAAAAGTTAGTCTCACGAGCGGGATTCGATAGCTCAAGTGGTTAGAGAGCAGCGTATTGAACCGAAGGTCGTGGTTTCGAATCCCGCTCGTGACACTGACTTTTCATATCAACCAATACCTTACATAAAAAGATTAATTAATTGGAAGAAGTTATTTAGTCAATTGCGTCTCGAAATATATTGGATTCTACCGGATTCTACAATATATTGACATTATTATATTTTCGCTTTCTTTTAAATTTATTACATCTTTATTTTGTTGCTGGGACCTTGCAAGATACTAGCATATGCTATCTTGCATGGAGTCTAGCGGCTAATGTGTACATATAATTTTATTGATTTTTGTAATATTGTAAATAAAAATTGAAATTAAAGATTAGACTGAACAATCTATACAGGGTGAATTGCTACTCGTGCTACAAACTTCTCCAGTAGATTCTTCACCCTAAAATGAACAAAAAAGTTCATATTGTCCATGGTCCGATTCTCNGTTGAGAATCGGACCATGGACAATATGAACTTTTTTGTTCATTTTAGGGTGAAGAATCTACTGGAGAAGTTTGTAGCACGAGTAGCAATTCACCCTGTATATTTAAATTTTTGATCTAATACAGGAATTTTTCGTTTGTTATTTTATTATATACTTTAATTTTATTATTATAAGTGTGTGTACAACTAGATAAGAAGTTAAATGAATTGAATTAAGTTTATAATAGATTTTTTTATCATTTGGTTAATTATTTTTCAATAGATCCTTCAATTTACGTTTTACAGAAGGTCATGTAGCTGGGAGAATATTTTATTTAATAACATAGTCTTCCTGTGATTTGGTAAACTTTCGCTCATATATATTTTATCATTAGTAATTTGATTCTCTATACAATTCCTCTTGTAACACATTTCTTTTGAAATAGTTTATTTTTTCTTTGAATAATATTATAGATACATTTTTCACATAAATTTGATGAAGGCTTTTTTGCAGGAAATAAAAGGGATCAAAATATGTATGTATGAACCCCTCCCTTCAAGCAGTATTTCCAAAGTGTTACTGGTTTGAAAAGTATTATATATATTAATTTTTTAGTTTTAACCGGGAATCCTTTCATGTGTATTATGTATATGCATTTCCGTAGTTCATCACATAAATATTTTATATGCTTATTCAATTTCATCCCAAGGTAATTAACCTCATCTTCTTTGTGATTTGTTGACAGCAATGCAGTGAATATTCCTCTTTCATGGGTAGTGTCAGTGTGAATTTACATGATGTCGACTCTTGGGAAATGGATGTGGGCATGGTTAAACATTTATTGTCGAAAGTTAATAGGTTGCATCTCATCCAGTTTGATATTTTACCCAGATTCTGCACAGCTGGATTTGACACATGCGGCCAAGAGTCAGGAGTTGAGAACAAGGCCAGGTCATCTGCGAATAATTTTTTTCTGGCCAGCAACCGAGATCAAAAATACACGAGTTTTGATAAAATCATTATGATTGTTCAAAAGAAAATTCAGCAAAAAACTGGACAATCATTTAGTGATTGATTTAATTTCAATTAACAGTTTATTAACAGCAAAACTAGGTAATAAATTGATAATTAAATTTATGCTATCAACAAGTGATTTTTCGAAGTCTGGTGAATTTGCTTTCGAACCATCGTAATTAAATAATTTTTAATAAAACTTGGAGATTTCTGATCTCTTTTAGTTTAGATCACATTAAAATAAGCATGTTATAATTAATATAACGATACAAATACAGATAGTTTTCAATAAACAACAAAATACGATTGTCTGTTGTTTTCTTTTGTCTATGCGTCCAGCGGATCTAAAACTATTAATTTCAAATACAGTAAAAAGGAAATGGAAAATCCTCTGGGCTCATAGAAATAGAAATAACCCTCTAAACAGTGGCAGATTATGAAAAACGTCGGTCCCAGGTCCACGGAGAACGGTTCGAAAAGGGAAAAGACCATACTGAAAAGACTAGGCATAGGTCATACAAGAATAACGCACGGGCACCTTCTGGCCGGAAAACGACCGCACAGGTGCCCGTTATGCAATGATAGAATAACGGTCAAGCACCTTCAATTGTAGTTGTAGAAGGCTTGATGTATACAGACAATATTTTGGCGTATCATCGGACCTGTGGGTAGTCTTGGGGCATGGCAGCGGGCATAGGTCGTTGTTCCGGTACCTCAGGGCTTTACATATATATAGGTTTATGTGTATTTGTGTTGACTTTATGTTTGAATATAATTTACTAGCGCGAAAGAAAGGAGTTGCTTATAACCCTGCCCCGAGGAATATCGAATACTCGGGGGGAGTGAATGTAACCAGACTTATATGTTTCTATCGAGTGTTGTGTTTATGTTAATTTATTGGAATAAATGTCATTTATTAGCGCAAAAGGAAGGGGTTGTTTATAACCTGAGCGTTACAGGTATTGTATAAAATTGCTTTGAGATCTAAGGGAATTTTGCTTGAAATGTTCTCAAATATTTTAAACGCCACGGACAAAAATAAATACAATTTAAAAAAATTAAACAAAAACGTTTGGAACGTCAAATGCTTTACGCGTTTTCTAATTCTTTCTGTTCGTTCAGCGTAACGAAGCTGGAACTACAATGAAGAGACTCTTCTAAAAAATCAAGGCATAATTAAAACCCTGGAATTCATTTGGTCCGAAGTTCTTTTTTTGCTCCCGACCGTCGCTGCCCGGGAACCCGAAACCCGGAGGGATGTGTGGCATTGTTGACTGCCACATTTCCCCACACGGCCTTTTACAATTCCACATTCAACCCCCCCGCTGACACGCATACTACGAACAGACCAACAAGCCAATAAAATCTCCGCCCCCGAGTCCCCAGGCCTTTGTTCATTAGAACCCTTATCACGTTCTGAATTCAAGCTGCAAGGCCCTAAAGTCCAGGGCAATCTCCTTCGGTTGACCTTACCCATTGTGTCCGACCTATTTTCTAATTTAATTTCTTCTTATTGGTTTTATTCTGCAGACTAGGCTGATTTTTAAACCCCTCCGGCTTGGATTAATCCCATTGTCTCATTTCCTTTCCGATAAATCGCAATTCCGTTTGCAACAGTTAATTTCTTTATTATAAAACATTAAACAGCATTGACTCAACAGAACACGCGTGAGAATGAACGCTCAAAGCTAAAATCAGGTACATTAATGTTAATTAACTTGTCGAGCATTAAATTAGAAAAATAATCCCGTTGATATGCGAGAAAAACTGTCAGCACTGACCATTCTGCATATCAACGCAGTTGGACAACTCAGACAGGTTTTACCATAACTAATTTTATACAATAATTCATGCGGCTCAAAAGGCTAGATAAATGTATAACAGATGATAAAATATATAAATTTTATATCTTTTAACATATTTCAAACGTGACAAACCAAAGTTATTTCAACTCCAACAGACTTATACCAACCTAAAAAATGTTTTCTTCGAAACTTTGAGGAAAATATTTGCCTAAAATTATGGCAAAGAATAAACACTTACATATGTAAACAATATATTTTAAAACATATTATCTTAACTTGATAATACAATTTTTTTTACCATGTGATATTCACCTGGTATACAATTTATGAGAATTTAAATTGTGTATTGTCTGTGATATTTTCTATATTATAATCAAGCTGTGATTCTGATATATCAATAATATCCCATTTTACGTTTTAGTAGTCAATTGGCCAAGTTACTTCTTTCAATCAATTATTTATTATTTCTAAGGCCTTGATTGAGATAAAAAAGCCAGTGTCAAGAGCGGGATTCGAACCCACGATTTTCGGCTAAATACGCCGTTGCTCTACCACTTGAGCTTTCGTGAGTTCAATCCTCTCGGACTCCATCTCAACCTACAGTGGTTGGAACAACGACGTATTGAGCCGAGGTCGTGGGTTCGAATCTCGCTCGTGACTCTGACTTTTTCATTTCAACCAAAACCTTACATAAAAAGATTTATTATAATGATGATTGTTTTAATGTATCTCTTGGACATTTAAATTATTTGATGAACTGCTTCTTTTGCAAATCTACCTTTGTAAGAATATTTAGTTCAGTTTCGATTTCATGTCGTATTATTTTCCTTGTCGAACCGTTCGAATTTTCCCTCTTTTTGCCATTTTCAAATTTATAATAATTTATATAATTATTTACAACTTATTATACTTAATAATAACTTGTAAGCTCTAGTAATAGTTTGTACAACCAAACTATAATTATGTTGTTATGCAAAATAAAGAAGTTGTTTTTCTTTTATCTTCTTATTTCTAATATTCAAAAGACAAACAAATCAAAGCACAATATTTTAATAAAAACATATTTCTTTCTATATAGTTTGATTTCGGGGTGCTCCTTCGGGCAAACTGGGCACTATTTAAGTTGAAAAGTGGAAGTGAGTACTATCCAGAAATTGGCCCATATAAATAAAGAAATATTTTTATAAAAATTGTGTTTTTGTATTCGTGTATTAAATATAAAAATAATAACATTTAAATTCTCCTTCCCCCCCCCCAAAAAAGAGCACAATACCAGAAAACATCGCTATATATTGCATATTTAGTTTAGTTTCAGATTAATTCTTTATACTTAGAAAAGTTATAGGCAGTGTCTCCTATAGTAAATAAAGTACTTAACGTCATTTTCTCTTCAACGTTATCATTATTTTTTATCCTTTTGTAAACTCACATGAAATATATAAAACGTTGGGTCGTAAAGAGCAGATGTTACAAGAGCCAATAAGTACATAGCAAACAGGGACTAAAGTAAACATTATATTTTCAATTTGTTAAATAAATAACGTTACGTTAAAAAAATAAACTGTTGAATTTTTTTTTAAATTTTCATTAATACTGCTCATTGGTGAGCGGGTGTCATAACAGAAGTATTCAATTGATCTATTTGATTATTAACTAGATAAAGGCAATTTATACGAGTTATTCAAGATGATAATTTAGATAATGCATAGCGTGCGTTCTTCTTTTTGTTTGTGCTGTTTTTCGGGCCGTTCCTTTTATCGGGACATTACATGCTCAAAAAAATATTTGATTAATTGCGCGCGTTTCCTAATCGCGATACAGTCCGTTGTAAATAATATTGTTCTCAAAGGGCGGAATTTTCAATAAAATACTTACAGCAAAGGGACATTTTAACATTAAAAAATATGAGCAAATTTCTACTTTCTATGCATAAAATTTAAAGTGATGTCGCCATATTACCAATAACGTCAAAATGTTGTTTGTACAACTAACGATCGCATTCAAGCAACAAAATATAATGTAAAATAATAAGAGAAAAACGTATTTTTATTTTTGTTAACACTAGGGTCAATAAGAGTTTCTAACAGATTATCGAAAGGCCAAAAAGCCAAAGGTGATGGATGCGTCAGATAAAGTTACGGTTGCTTACATGTCACAGGGGTTCATTGTCTTAACGCTTTTATCCAACAATACCGTTACCCCTCCATTATTCGGTTTGATGTGCACTTGACGTTACCAATGCCCTTGTTCCGATAAGGCATTATTGTTGAGTTAACATCGGAAGGATCGAAAATATACACTGTGGTGTAAAACCAAAACAAATATAAATTATACTCCATATCAACTTGGATTTAATTTATATAAGCTCCAGTCCGCACACATGCACACACACGTGCGCGTGTGTGTGTGTCTGTGTATCAACTTTTGACATGATGATCCTAACTTGAACCATATTTTTATTTTAGAGTTCGATACTAGAGCTAAGGTAGGTTGAGATGGAGAGTTGGTGTTTGAGAGGATCAGGCTTCCTCTCTGCCCAGCATCAACAAAAGAAAAAAGTATATTTCTCTCTTCCTGGCGCTTCTATACATTTTTATTGGAAAGCAGAACATGAAATAAATACTCACGACAGCTCAAGTGGTAGATTAGCGGCGTATTTAGCTGAAGGTCGTGGGTTCGAATCCCGCTCGTGTCAGTGACTTTTTCATATCAACCAAGACCTTAGGAAGAATAATTAATTGATTAAAAGAAGTAACCTAGTCGATTGACTACGAGAACGTAAATGGATTAATATTTAAAAAGTAAAAGTACTATCACTTCACGAAACAGCTCCCCGTTGCCACTTCATAAGTCGCTGAGAATCCAATCCGATTATACGACATTTGAAAATGGCAAAAAGAGGGGAAATTCGAAAGGTTGTAGGTTGAGATGGAAAGTTGGTGTCCTAGAGGATCGAAGTCACGATAGCTCAAGTGGTAGAGCAGCGGCGTATTTAGCCGAAAGTCGTGGGTTCGAATCCCGTTCGTGACTGACTTTTTTATTTCAACCAAGAACATAGAAAGACTAATAATTGATTGAATGAAGTAACTTAGTCAATTAACTACGAAAACGTAAATGGACTAGAGCTAATTTTATGTCACTTTTACTGAAAGAAAAAATTTGATATCGACCGTTTCTGGTAAATGACAATGCTCACCCAAATTCTGATATGAACTCAGGAATACGATGATCAGGGTGTCTCCTATCCGGAAACCTCTCTCTGAAAAAAGTTAAGAAATGTATAATTAAATGAATTCAAAGGATATAAGGAAGTAATCGTAAGCAACCTGCAGAGTATAGATGCTGGCTTCCTCTCTGCCCAGCATGAACAAAAGGAAAACGCATATCTCTATCTTCCTGGCGCTTCTATACATTTTTCTTGGAAAACAGAACATGAAATAAAGACTCAGGTACTCATTATTGTGAACTAGAATCCAAATGACTTCAAGAGGATTAACTTCGAGAAAATATCAAAAACAAAAATTACAATAAAAGAGCTCATTGATGTTACAAATTTAACCTGATATAACAGAACCTGGAAACATTGATATTTATAAATATATATTTACAATTGGGTAAAACAGCTTTTAAAAAAATGGAAGGTAAAACCGTAACACGGTCAAAACAAATGAGAACACATTTTTTGCTTGCAAAAGGAAAAGAATTTGGGCAGAACTCAGAAATGGTCGATCCTAGTAAAATGATCCTGTCGGCATAAAATATATGCTATAGAAGCGAATTGTATAACAAAAATATGGGATTCTCATTTAAAACAAAATATAACAAAATTACTGTCATTTCCCTGTTAGATGAGAAAATAATGTTATATCTGGTACTACTACGCGATTCAAAGCCAAAATTAACTTGTGTTTTGTATAAGACCATTTTTTGCTAATGTTAATCGTTTCCGAATTAAATAATAATTATAGTACTTCACTAAAAAAAAAAAAAAAAAAATACAACAGTTGGTTCAAAGTAGAATAAGCATGGCTAAAAGCCGTCTGCTTAGTTAATGCAAATTAAAGCTTTTACTTATAGATTTAATATAAACAAAAGAAAACAAATGAAAAGAAAAAATGTATATAAAGCAAAAGTGAGAATGACAAGAAAATAAAATAAGGGAAAAATAGTAAGAATAAAAGCCAACTTGTTACTTCCTCAGAAATAATAGTACAGTATACAACTGTTAACAATTAATTTCACAGTGTCGACAATCATCATCTAAAAGTCACTCGTATCTCACTATCCTGGCGCACCGAACAAAAGATATTAACGATAAGGGAGATTTTTGATTGGTGAGATATTCCAGAATTTCAGCTCTGGAAATAACGAACTTTTCCCAAATATGATACACGTAGTTCAGAAAGCAGTGAGCAAATTCCTAGAAAGTGAAACGCATCTTCCCGTGCATTACTGTTACAGAGAGGAGAGATTTCATTGTACGGGTCATTTACAACCTAAGGTTTAAATTTCAGATATAACTGCTCTTATAAAGCCATCGAGAATTTCTAAAATTAAAGTTCTGAGAAACGCTGGGTATGAAGAGCAAATAGGGCTCAACAAAAATTTCCTTATATATCAAAACCTATCTATCCGTAACCTCTTACGATGAACTTCGTTTATTTTACTTTTAAAGTTCCAAGAAAATCCCCTGAACATTGGAATTTTGAAGAGCACAAGAATATTTTTGTGCTAGAGATGGCCATTGCCTGATCCAGGAAATGTTCTTTCTAATTATCTGTCGAGCGATAGTTTTAGGCAGACGATGATCCGGAAGGCTCAGAACCTCACATATATATTTTAGATAGAGGGAGAACGTGTATGAAAAGAGAGGGGGTAAACTGGATTCAAAGGTTATCATGTAATTTGGAGAAATAGATGGTAGACAGAGAAGTTTCGTCACAAAAAATCTTTGAAATTTTTCCAAAACGTCATAAGCCAGGAAGCCCCGGACTTGACCGCCTTAACATGCGAGAGAGCGCATTAAATGAATGGCTATAGAAGAGGATAAACCATGTGTGTGTGGAGATATATATATACACTCTGAAAGCATACTGTAGACACTAAATTATACATACAGAGCACAACCCTGTTTCCTCAAACAACCGGAACAGCGGACCCAGATACTTGCTGTCGTGCCCAAGCATCGTCATATCAGGTGCATTCCTACACGCTCCCTATATAGTGACAAGGAATCGCACCCTTCAATCACATAGGACACATCGATCAGTATTTCTCTCCCATGGGGCTTTTGCCAAAAGTAGTCCTTGTAGAAATGATAAATGATGGCGTGAGTGTGGTGTTCAATTCTTTTTAAAAAGATAGTTCCTACTCACAGTAAGTTGTTTTGCAACGATCCGGATTTCGAGCCTTTTTGCTCATCATCAGGTTGAAGGACTTCTACAACCACGTCTCTCGACATGAATTGCCACCCGCTGATACCTCCGCCAACGCGACGTTCCAATTATGAGCTGATTTTTTTAATGGCGCTCAATTTGGATGTGCGAAACGCGGAAATTATATCACAAATAAATATTATACTAGTAAATACTTAATATTATTAAATTAACATAAACATAATAACAATTAAAATAATTAGTTTAATTATTTCGATGTTTGATATTATTTATGTACATATTTAAAATGGGAGGTAGATCAAAATCTGTTATATTATTAATGGATTTATCACCATGTTAAATTTTACATTTTTTAATTTCAAATTTCTCAAACCAATCTAATTCTTTCCCTTTGTTGAAACTATGTAACACTCTTGCATTTAGATTTGAATTGAAATTATGTTTTGTTTCTTTTAGATGGTCCTTAAATTCCGAAAATTTGCTCAATTTAGGCAAGTGTTCTTTTACTCTTGTTTTTATTTCTCTACCGCTTTGTCCTATATATTTAATATCACAATCAATACAATTGAGTTGGTAAACCCCGCTTTTTGCCAAGTTGTCTACTTTGCCTTTAGGTTTTGAGAGGATGTTTTTAAGCGAACACGTACTTCTAAAAGCTATTCTGTAACCTTCTTGTTTAAAAATTTTACTAACTTTTTCTGATAATTCACCAATGTATGGCAAACAACGGAAACCTAATGATTCATTTGTGGTGGGGTGGCTGAGTCCTATTGTTGATTCGTTTAAAGTTAATTTTTTTATTCTTTTAATAAATAAAATACGAAATGAAAGGGTTACCAATGGGTCTCCATTATCCCCACTTTGTGCTGAAATATTCATGGATAATTTCGAAAAAAATCTTCAGGTGCACTTTGGCAATTCATGTCGAGAGACGTAGTTGTAGAAGTCCTTCAACCTGATGATGAGCTAAAAGGCTCGAAATCCGGATCGTTGCAAAACAACTTACTGTGAGTAGGAACTATCTTTATAAAAAGGATTAAAGTAGTCCTTGTGTCAGCCATGGCCTATTCTTAATCCAGTATGATTTCACTTTTACGAGTCAGGTCCCGATTACAAAGCAAATATTGTAGAAAACTGACTTTATTTTTATTCGGTGTCAGTTGGAAATTACGATTTTTCATTTTAGTGATTTTGCCAGTTTATTTACACAATAATTATGAAGAGCTGGGAATACTACAAAATATTTTGCGTTTATTAATAGAAGATTGTTTTTTTAAATTATAATATAAAAAACAACGTATTATTAATTCATATTCATACCAAATGTTTCTATTTTAACTAATTACTCAATTGATTAAACACAATTTTTTTGAAATGAAAATTCGAATTCGAACCACGACTTTCGGCAAAGTATGTGTACAATTAGGAATAACTTGATTAAAAAAAATGCTAAAATTTGGTATTTCTGTTTTTGTTACACTTTATACTTGAACATCTTTTTCCTCGATTTTAAATTATTTTACCATTTGAATTTATGTAGATTATTAATCATTCATAAATCATTGACGAGACAATAGTAAACATTTAAATAAAACCTGGACAAACCCCGTTTCACCCTGTTGGTGATAAATTGTCAGTGACACCCGGCCATCCGCCGTAAATAAGTGTTGTTCACTCCAAGCCAGACCTAGGTAATAAAACATACACTTAAATATTCCCAGAGTGGGTGTGGCCAAATTCAAATCTAACATTCACCAAAAGAGACATTACTGTCAGTGGCACATCACAAGCCCGATATAAATTACAGGTGGACTCTGAAAAACCCACATGGGGGCGTTAAGCTCGTTAAGCGGTTATGTCGAGAGGTACCAATCTTTTTTATAAAAAAAAAAACCCACCCCTTTGAACAAGCAGGTGGTAATGTTCAAAAACAACCTTAACTATTTGTAGCAAATGAACGTTGTTATAACAATTCCTTCTGTTATTTTTTGCCCATTTAATTAAAAAGGAAAGTTTACTGAGCTTTAAACATTTCCAAAAAAGGAAGCGTAAGCAGCCGCAAAATTAATTTTCCAAACAAGGGGCCGGATAGGGATTAAGTAAAAAAATATCAAGGGGTTTAATTTAATATTCAGAGCTTTCTAGTGGATTAAGGAAGTTAGGTAAAGGGAAATCTCAAGCAAGAAAAATTAAACGTGACGCGCCTATAAACAAATTACCAAGATAGGAGTGGACCTTTTTTTATTTGTGATTGCCCTATCGCAGCGGGCGTTCCACCCTTTCCACCACTTTTAGTTCGTTTCGCAAATTAAAAAAAATACCCGACCTGGAGGCTTGTGACGGAAGCAGATGTTTTACGAGCGGGGGCTGGGAAGAAAAAAATGTTATCGAGGCGTCGAGAAGAGATAAAGACCGCGTTAATTGAGTGAAAAAGGGAGGCTTGCGCTAAAAGAGATAAATGGAAATAAAGAACGTCATAACTTTTTGTTTCTGTGGTGTAAAACAACATCCTCTAAAAAAGTCTTCTTTGATCAAAGGTACTTTCAAGTTTGCCGGAAACTTGTACCTCTGGAAATATAAAACCAGACGACAATAACTCAATCGCTGTTAAACAATTACAGAAATATCAATTGTCGTTTTAATTACGAATCTTCACACTGCATTAATCCGTTCAAAAAATGATTTCATACATAAAATATTAAATAATTTTAGCCAACAATATGAGTATATGATTTTTATATAACTTTACTGACAGATAATCCAATTTGCAACAAATCAAAAAAGTGAATGAGTACAAATATTGGGTTGTCCGGAAAATAATGCAGGATTTTGGTATTAAACAAAAAAAAAGAAACTAGTTACTTTAAAGCAATGTTCTTTAATCAAAATAATTTCCCATACTCTCAATACATTTCTCCCAACGTGTTGGTAACTTATTAATTCCGTCTGAGTAGAATTCAGAATTTTTAGAATTGATAAAGTCAATAAATGCATTTTCCAGTTCCGTTTGATTTTTGAATATTATGTGTTGTAAGTAGTGGTCCAGGTGTCTAAAAAAATGGTAGTCAGTAGGCGAGAGGTCCGGAGAGTAGGGTGGGTGAGGCAAAGTTTCATAGCCAAGCTCCAATAATTTTTGTGACGTTACACGTGACACATGTGGTCGAGCGTTGTCATGCAACAAAATGGGCCCTTTCCGATTGACCAAAGAGGGCTTCATTACTGCCAATTTCTGATGCATGGTATTAATTTGGTTACAGTATGATTCAGCATTGATGGTTTCGCCAGGATTTAAGAAGCTGTAGTGTATTAAACCAAATGAAGCCCACCATACCGTAACCATTACCTTTTTTTGATGAGTTGGGGGCTTTGGAAAATGTATTGGAGCTTCTCCTTTGTCGAGCCACTGTCCAGAACGTCTAGTGTTATCGTAGAGAATCCACTTTTCGTCACATGTAACAATTCTGGCCAGAAATGGGTCATTTTTGTTTCGACAAAGAAGTGATGCACAAACATCAAAGCGCTGATTTTTTTGGCGATCGTTTAATGAGTGTGGAACCCAATTTTCGAGTTTTTTCACTTTTCCAATCGCCTTGAGGTGGTCAGCGACGGTCGTTTTACTGACTTTGAGGTGCTCTGCAAGTTCTCGAACAGTTGTTTTGGGGTTTTCTTCCACCACTGATCGCAGAACATCATCATTAAGAGAGGAAGGCCTTCCACGACCTTCTTCATCTTCAAGGCTGAAATCTCCCTCCCGAAATTTTTTAAACCACCTTTGCACAGTGCACTCATTAACACAACCCTCGCCCCAGACTTGGTTAATGTTTCTAGCCGTTTGGGCTCCGCTTCGGCCGAGTTTAAACTCGTAAAAGAAAATCGTACGAAATTCTCGCTTTGACATTATAAGGATGACTGAATTATTTCCAAGTAGCGGAATGCTACAGAGGTAAACAAACAATTTCATTTGGAAGAGGATTAATAAGTGTTGACATTCATACAAATGAGTAATCCTGTAAACGTAAACAGAATATTTTATATAGATTTTTTTTAATGAAAACTTAAAATCCTGCATTATTTTCCGGACAACCCGATACTTTGATTAAACCTAAAATTTCTATGTTGTATATACCATTGTATAAATTCATTTTCACAACACACACGTATTTGTATAATTTAAACAATCTTTATAAATCCCAGGCTCTGAAAATAATCTCAATAAAGATCGAAACGTTGGCTCGATAAAGGAAATGTTTTTCTAAAACCCTCATCGCACCAGACCGCGTCTCACGGTTTCTAAACAATTGTAAATATATTGGTACATAAACTTGAAAATACTATTATTAAGAAAAGTCTTGTTTTATTAAACTCTTCAAAAGTAAACGAATAATATTTATTATAAACATTTATACTTTTATTACGATATTATTCTGCCATTTACTTTGTTTTAGTCATGATCAGTACTTATAAGTGTTTTTTTAAGTCCTTATCAATAATTAACAGGTGAATAACAGCCGATATTTGTATCTAGTTCGAAACTTGGTGAATTTAGAAACGTAGAAAAAAATTCGCTGGCAGTAATTTTAAATACTAAAATACAACTATCCTCCTATTGATATACGTGTAAACTGCTCCAAAATTATAAGGGATATTTGTGATTTATTCTTATTCTCTTAATTTAAATTAAATTAGCTGATATATTCAGAAAATACAAACAATATTAATCCGCCTTTTTAATAATGGATTTACTTAATAATAATAAACATGAAGATACTTTGTAAACAAATAATTTTTCTCGTATTATCTACATTCTAATCCAGTTGCATTGTTTTTAACCATAGAATGACATCATATTGAACCAGAGGTTTGCAATATTCTTATGAGAATGAGTCATCGAGGTCACTGGTAAATAGATATTTCAGAGGCACTCTCTCTTTCTCTCTCTCCCTCTCTCGCCCTCTCACTCTCTCTCTCCTCTCTCCTCTCTCTCTCTTTTTCTCTCACTCTCTATCTCCTCTCTCTCTATCCCTCTTTCTCTCGCTCTATGTGTCTCTCTCTTTCTCACTCGCTCTCTATTTTCTTTCTTTCTGTCCCTTTATCTACCTATCGCTGTCACTCTCTCTCTCTCTCTCTCTCTCACTCTCTCTCTCTCTCTTTCCTCCCTCCTTCTCTCACTCGCTCTATTTATCTATATCTTTATCTTTTCTTTCTTTCTCTCCCTTTACCGACTTATCTCTCTGTGGATCTCTCTCTCGCTCTCTCCTCTCTCTCTTTCTGTCTCTTTCTCTCTCTCTCTCTCTCTCTCTCTCTCTCTCTCTCTCTCTCTTTCCTCCCTTTTTCTCTCACTCGCTCTATTTATCTATATCTCTATCTTTTCTTTCTTTCTCTCCCTTTACCTACTTATCTCTGTGTGGATCTCTCTCTCTCTCTCTCTCTCTCTCTCTCTCTCTCTCTCTCTCTCTTTCCTCCCTTCTTCTCTCACTCGCTCTATTTATCTATATCTCTATCTTTTCTTTCTTTCTCTCCCTTTACCTACCTATCTCTGTGTGGGTCTCTCTCTCTCTCTCTCTTTCTTTCTTTCTCTTTCTCCTCTCTCTCTTTCTCTCTCTTTCTCTCTCTTTCTCTCTCTCTTTCTCTCTCTCTTTCTCTCGCTCTCTCTCTCTCTCTCTCTTTCTATTTCTCTTTCTCTTTCTATCTCTCTCTTCTCTCTCGTAGTCCCACTCTCTGCCCTTTTACTCTCCTATTTCACTCTCTTTTATTTAATATTGAGGTTATTTAGTATTTGACCAAATTCTACGACTTTAAACGAATTCACTCCTTCCCTCGTTCATTTCTTCTCACGATTATACATCGTCATGGGAGGTTTTATTTAATTTATATTTTATCGATTATGGAACAGAACTAAATAGCGTGTCCTTCACAAACATAAAAGCAACGTACTATAACAGTCAGGCACGTAATTTCGATTTCTCTCGTTCAATAAATAAACATAGATCAAGTATTCCGGTCGCGGACTTCAATTTCAAAAACTTCACTGGATGGATTGTGGAGCCGGTGAAATTTTCAACGACCGGGCATCAATCGTGATTTATCTGCAGGCCTACGTGCTTAGGTTTTTCACTAGAGCCGGACCTAGAAAAGCTTTCAGAGCAATCCTAGCCTGAGCCTGACGAGCTGTCAAAACACAATGTAAAAGAAACCGTCGAGTGAACGCGATTATTTGAAAACACGGAGAAATGGTTAAGGTCAACGATGAAGGATAACCCGGCGAAAAGTAAACCCACTGAGAAAGTATGTATAACATTTTTCAGTCGAATAATTTAACATTGTTTCAATTTTTTGTTACAGAACGGAGGGGCGGATGGCGGAATGGACATGAACGTAGCACCAGCGTGGGCAAAAGGATATACTGGCAAAGGTGTCGTCGTCACCATACTTGACGATGGAATCCAGCCTAATCATCCAGACCTCATAGACAATTATGTAAATACAATTATATTACATTTATTATAATTTGAAGCCAACTCTGAAAGATTTAATTTATATTTATTTTGGCAAGACCGAAAAATACTTTAAAAAAAGAATAATTTGATATTTGCAATAATATTAGTACTTATGATCAAAATATTAAAATTAATTTAATTTTAACTACATATTAAATACCAACATTCAATAATAACAAAAGTTTAATAAAAGTATATTAACACGGTCTCATAAGAAAAAGTATTTCAATTTTATCGTCCCTCGGGGAAAGGCAGTTTATCAGGTTTAACGCTAAAGTAGAAATCCTGTGTTTACAGTAATGAAAGTGAAATTTTGTTGTTTCGGAAAACCTTTATTAACCTGTGAACAACGGTAAGTTTCGAGCCAACCCCTAATTGTCTTGTGTCCCGAAATCCAAATTAGGAGTTCAAAATTAAATTGGCCGGTTCAAAGTTCCGCAAATAAATTTTATAAACGGTAACAAAATAAGTTTTTTTTGACGCGGAAACCGTGAAAAGTTGGCTCATCCTGTGATCCTTCATGCTGACACATCCGGGTAAATCATGCTCACAGACCAATATATCATATGGACAGACTCCAGAGGGAAAGGCCATCTGAGCCCCACTAAGTTCCAATATAAACTTTACGCTGTAGTATTTTTTATATATATTTTCATAACATGCAAAATACACAAAATTTTACATATATTTTAGCCATTATTGCGTAGAGAAAAAAATAGCTGAAAGATAAAAAAAGCTGTACTGAATAGTTACATTTGTCGATATACGAAAATTTTAGAGGTTAATGTGTATTTGTTTTTTTAGCCACATAATAATTAAAAAACGATAATAAGAAACAATATAAAAAATTTAACAATTGAATAAAACCATGCTAAAAATACTTTACCCTACATTTTGGTTTTAATACGTACACAATAAATTAATCCATAAAGAATAACAAAAAATCATAATATACATTAATCATTAATAACTTTCTAATAATAAGTCTAAATTGCACTTTTTCAGTCATTTTTGGTAAATTGTAACTGTTATAAAATAAATTTTAATATAGTGTCTTCAGATTGTTATAACTAGAGCCCGGATTTATATGCAATTGCATTATCTTTTTGCTAACACTTATGACTATGGTGATCAGATATTTATCCGAATCATACCTGAGTAGTAGAGTGGTTCAAATTTGATTTTTCATACTTTTGCATACGTAAAGAATATTGCATAAATTTTTTCATTTAAAACATTTTTTATTTTAAAAAAATAAAGCAACCTGTACAACTAAGAACATGAGAGGAAAAAGACAAGAGCCAAAAATTTTATTCGGCTATCAGTTAATTTATATAAACAAAAAGGAAACGAACATCACAATAGAATTCTTTTGATATAATCTTCGTTTTATTTGTGGCCTATCCATTTCCAAAATCAATGGGTACAGTTTTTTCTTTGCCTGAAAGTTTTCTGATGTAGACGGGAAGAAAAGAGAAGCCTCTTTTAAAACACAAAAATAGTCAGTGTCGGTCCTCACGCATATTTCCAACGTAGTAAGCCTTCAAAAAAACGTCAAAAGTGGAAGCTTCTTCTAAAATGGCCTGAAACGACGAAAAACAGAAATCCCGGCGGTGCAGGAATTTATTACAAAAAAAAATATAAAACATCCTTGACTAAAACAATACCGGATTCATTGAACAGGGATAAATTAATGAAATATTAAATGGAAAGAATTAAGTTGTTATACGGGGATCCAATTATTTCAAGTTACTACAAGTATGCTCCCTTCACCTCTGTTGACTTTTGAAAGGTTTTTTTTAGGTACAAATATTTTTTGAGCGATAAACTTTTAACAGAACTTAACTTTGAAATATCATTGTCAATTTTAATTCGGAATATGAACGTAAATAATCTAAATTATTAATTTCGTACAATATTTTAAATTGTATGGCTTTTGTGTAACTGATATATTTCTGTTCTGTTTTGGTTCAAAATAAATGCGTACTAGACCAAAAAAATGTATCGATTAGAAACAAATAGTTAATTATTAGTCAGATGACCTCTCTGGTCTTTCATTCTGCGAATTTTAATATTTTTTAGTGCGGATTATGTAGAACATATGACAGGCGAGATAGGCGAAGGGACGTCGGTGGCCACAACGGTTTAAGCGTTGAAACGGCGCTCATCACTCTAAGGTAAAGGTCCCGGGTTCGAATCCAGCGGCCTTGCATTCGAAACAGATGGACAGGCAAACCATTAAAGTTATGTGTAAAGATATTGAATTTCTCAATTTCAATCTCTATGTTACAAAAAAGTAAATATTGCTCAAGTTTTCTAAGATATATTCATGTTGTGATATCATGTTGTTGGGTAAGAGAATGGTTCTCGTCCATAATAGCGGGTTTCTGGGTCCTCTGTTCTAGTTTTTAGAGGAAGCGGAGTTTTTCATTGTATACAGTTCGTTCTTGTTTTGTGCTCTTGTGTTTTGTTAGAGTGCGTGGTGGTGAATGGTGAGGGGCTGATGGTTAAAAATAGAGTCACCCTCGCCCCTTCAGTAGCAAGTGAGCTTGGGGTCGATGGAGGATTATTTATGAAAGATCTCCATGTCCCTAACTTAGTTCGGCTTATTACTAGGGTGTGCAGTTCGGTATGGAATATCGAGTATTCTACCGACAACTGGGATGAGTGCAATTCACATAGGTGTGAATGTATTTCTTTGTGAGATTCTACGTTAGTTTAGATTAGATTATATTTTGCATGACTTCGAGGCTGAAGTTGCCTAGTAGTTAAAAACCCCTGGAGCCTAACTCCGTCGGTCGTGTTGGGAAGAACACCGAGTATTTGGCTCAAGAGGAGTCCTAGTGGCCAAGCCGCACGTTACTTGAACTCCCGTGAGGTATAGACTCAAGGGTCAGGACCACATGGATAGAAAATCCTTCGGGGTGAAATTTCAATAATCTTTCTTGTTATATGTTTCTAAGCGGGAAAATAGACATAAATTAGAGTATGCAATAGGGAGATCATACTCTTCTCAAGGAGGTAATTTTTCATCTGGTAATTATAAATGTGACTGAAGTCTGCTTGTTCCTAAGAACGATCAAACGCTTAGCTCTTGCCTTTTAATGAATTTTGAATGAGGTTTGTTTATAATTCCTCCCATGAGTGCAAATAATTTACGAGATGGGGGTTTATTTAAATCCAAATTAAACACGCGATTGCTGAGATGGTTAAGATTCATGAGACGGAGCCCTCGCCCCCTGTTGGAACACGGCTTTTGTCCCCTTCTCTTTCATTGACGACTCTTGAACGTGAGACGACTCCGAAGGCGTATGTGTCGTCTCCAAAAACACGTCACATGTATCCGAAGCGAAATTAATTCCAGACATCATGACGGAGGACGAGAATACACTTTACAGTTGAACCGTTCACCAGGAAGCGAGAGGTGATACGTTTAGCCGAGAACCTGAGCAACATATTCCTCGTCGAGAATACCCTTTAATAAAAATTCTTCTGCCTTCTGCCAAGACTACTTTACTTTCTTATAAAATTTTGCGTACTCTCTTTTCAATATCAACTCTGCATATAACAAAGTCAACCTAACGGTCTGACCACTCTAATTACACATGAATCACAAATTCTTCTGCAAAGAATGATCTGTCTGCAGAAGTTTGTCTTTATAATGTAATGTTTCACATAAAAAGTAATTTGTTCGTTAATGTCAGAAACTATTTCCATACGGTTTATTTAAATAATAAAACAAAAACATTGTTTATTTTACTAACAACATTTATTTGGACTTTGCTGGAATTTATACCCATCATCAGCATTATTATTTATAAAAATACATAAGCGTAACATTAATACTTATATTTTAAATCAATTAATTAAAAGTTTACCTTAAACAGTATTAGATAAATAATTTACCATATCCACATTGTATTTTAAAAGATAATACTTTATGTCTGTAATTTCAGTTTATTTTTATAAATTTTTGTACTATTTCTAAGTAATATCTAAACAAAGAAAAAAAGATTACTCGCCGACATGTCACATGGAAATGATGAAAAACCTATTGGTTTTAGTATGCGCAGTTTTGTTAAAACATTATTTTTAGAAATTTAATTTTTTGTGTATTTTTACTATTTGTTTATCTTATGTATTTGTCTTTTAACGTTAATTTATTTTAAATTTTTATGATTTTTATTTTACATTAAGGACGTTTTTTAATCTTAAAATTATTTTAAAAATTTGCTCCAAAATTTAAACTATTGGACTTTTTATTTTAATTTTATTTATGATTAGTTTAATTACTTTTTAAAATTAATTTAAAAATTTATTTTTATATACTTTTTAAGATTTTTTTTAAATATCCTAATATGCTAGGAACATTTTGAACCAGTTTTCTTAATTCAGTTTTAATTCAATATTTCACTATTTTTTGTAATGTATACGCGTTCTATGATTTCTTTTAAAAGGGTTTTTTTCCAAATTCAGAATGTCCGGATTATTAAAATTGAGGCATGTTTTGAGCACTTTATATGTTGAGAAAGAGCTGTGTTTTTTTAATCATTTCTACGGTTGTTAAACCGGTTACCCATAATTTTTGTTTGACCGATATACAATTTCTCACATTCATCACAATTAATTGAGTAAATTACAATTTTTTCTAGGATCTTTTATTAGGGGGTATAAACTAGTTATTATATTTTGAGGTTTGATACCAAACTTTTTGTTATCAAAATTGTGTGGTTTAAAGTTCTGACTTTTTTTGTAACTGCCCAAAACCACCAAGTAAATATTAATAAATAATCTAAGGTCTTTGTTGTGATAAAAAAGTCAGTGTCACGAGTGGGATTCGAACCCACGACCTTCGACTATGAATTGTATTTTTATCTCAACCAATACCTTACATAAAGATTAATTAATTGAAAAAATTAATTGGTCAATCGGACGACGAACTCTAATGGATTTAATAATTAAAATGAAGTATATCTTCACTAAATCTCTCTGTGGCCATTTCATTTGTCGCCGAGAATCAAATAGATGGCACGACATTTGAAAAATGGCAAAAAGGAGGGAAAATTCGAAAAGTGAGTTTGAGATAGGAAGTTGGTGCTCAAGTGGATCGAAGTCACTATAACTCAAGTGGTAGAGCAGCGGCGTATTTACCCGAAGGTCGTGGGTTCGAATCCCGCTCGTGACACTGACTTTTATCTCAACCAATACCTTACACAAAGATTAATTAATCGAAAAAAGTTAATTGGTCAATCGGACCACGAACTCTAATGGATTTAATAAATAATGTTTTCACTTATTAGAATGAGGCAGATCAGTCTTAATAATTCCATGTTTTGCGTAAAACAACTTTAATATACAAAAAGTAATTTGTATTGTTTAATATATTTTGTTCAAGATTATAATAACATCAGGTGATCGACGTCCGTTAAAAAATTCCAAATAAAATTACTCTGATATGATATCAAAATTGATACCTATTTGTACTAGCTTATACAATTTAAACATTTCTGTACAGACAGTCCTGTGATCAAACGAACAAACTTCAGGAAGTTATTCAATTCAAAAAGCACTAAAAAGTCTGTACTGCCCGTAGTCGATTCTCAACTTATTCAAGATATTTCACTATTCTTATTACTACAACCTTTCAGTTCAATTGATAGTGAGCCCAGATTTAACCCTGATGGTTTATTGCATATGGGGAACTCTTAAAACTGAATCTATTCTATATCTACCTCACCTAAGAACGACCTCGCATAAAGGATTCAGGAATTCTGTGTTTTTATGAGAGAAGAGAAGCAGGATGAATTTTTCGGGAAGAGAAAAATCTTTTATAAAACGATGGCAGTTTTTATTCTTTAAGAAGGTGGACATCTTGACCATCTATCTATTTTCGAGTCTTTTTTTATTAGAAATTTTTCATTTTAATAACATTTTTTAAACAATTTCTAACCGGGAAACCAAATTTTACCAATTAAACGTTAGATGGACTGATGACAACTGACCTTTATTAAATTGCATTGGTAGAGACAACTTTTCTTTCAGCGCCATATTTGTCAAGTAAAGAAAATCTTTTAACAATAGATAAGAATATCAAAGATCATGGGTTCGAATCTCACTCGTGACACTAAATTTACATCTCAACCATGACCTTAGATAAAAACAAAAATTAATTGATATAGATAAGAACGTTGGAAACTAGTCAAAGATTATGTACCAACTGATACTATATTTGGTTTCCTCAAAGTTACTGTGAAAAAATGAATCTTATAAGATTTTCAATTCTCTTTTCATTTAACTGAATTGCAGGAGAAAAGTGAATAAAGTTTGAAGACGAGGTGAAATAGCTCGAATACATTAAGGAAATGGACAATAGAGACTTTTTAGTCTCATTTGATAAATAGAAAACCTTTTGAAATATTGGCGGCGGTTTACTGGACACACTGTATGAACCTAATAATGAGTGAAAACAAGATTTTCCAATTCAGTAAGAAAACGGTTACCTTCGTAACACTCAGCAAAGAGCAAAGTCCCTACCTATAAAATACGATGAAAAAGTAGTTGGTATGATTTTTCTTTTCATTATTAAAACTTTACTTTTATTCCCATTACTTTTTCCTTCAAGTAAACATTTCAACCGTGTTACTTCAATGAATAGCAATAACAAGATTTAAACTCCGACTTAAAAAGAATAAGTCTTGTAAGCGAAAAATGCAATGGTAATAATTTCTGGTTCCAAGTAGAATCTTACATAAAACTTCCTCAGGCGTTAATGTATTAATTATAACTTTTTAGCTTGTTCATCCTTCTAGGAAAGTTAGATGTTTAAGACGCTCTTCAATCTATATAATTGCTCTGTTACATTGTAAGCGGTTTAACTTTCTCTCTTTGAATTTTTACGTCGGTTAAGTATCCGTCTACTTTTCACGATCTCTACGAAAACTTGCAAGGTGACAACCTGGTTGGTGGGTCACGGATTTGGACCAAACTTTTTTTTCTTATTCTATACACCAAATATCGGACACGTATACGCCACTTCTTGGGAATTGGTCCTGGTTTCGGTAAAAAAATTTAATGTTGAAATCCATATCATTTTACGGTATTTTGCTTGTAGAATGCAACAAAAATACATTAACAGCTATCAAAGTTTATCAATATTCAAAATAATTCTAAAAACCAAATATTTTTCGACTAAATCAGGGCAGCTCTAGAAACCCCTAAATATTAATTCGTCTGAATTTAAATTTATCTATTTTTAGACACTTAAAATTTTTTCGATTTTTGAGTCTTCTTATCGGAATATCTGATTGAAATGCTAAAGTTCAAAACGGCTAAAAGGATTTTAATGTCAAACAAACTTTTTAAAAGAAAAACAAAGTAGCTATTTTACGACGTATGCAGCGTTTAAATGTACGAAAGATTTCTAGTAAAAAAATTTACAAAATAACAAAATTATTTGTCAGAATTTAACCTCGTTTTGTTTAATAAAATAGTAGACCGATTTCAATATTTGATGCAGTTGTAAAATCCACCTGACAATTTGTTTAAAAGGAATTATCAACCATGAAAATCGGTCAACTAGCTTTTGGAAAAATGATGTCAGAGTTTGCACTAAGAATCCGTCAGAGGGAGGTCGTCAGGATAATCGTAATCAGGATTCGATTCTTGGTGAAAAATGGATTACACGACATTTGAAAAATGAGGGAAAATTCGAAAGATGGGGTTGAGATGGGAAATTGGTGTCCGAGTGGATCGAAGTCAAGATAGCTCAAGTGGACGAGCAGCGGCGTATTTAGCCAAAGGTCGTGGGTTCGAATCCTGCTCGTGACACTTGCTTTTTTATCTCAACCAATACCTTACATAAAGATAAATTAATTGAAAGAAGTTATTTGGTCAATCGGACCACGAAATTTAATGAATGTAATTACTAATTTTTTTATCAGCTGCTATTTCTACGTTCTTCATATTGGAAATTTAGGATTTATACATATTGTTTTGATATAATCCTTTTTCTACAATTGTTTTGTCATTTAAATTGTCTCAGTTTTATTGTTTTATCATTTAAATGTACATGGTTTGAAATCGAGGTTTGATTTAAAATTTATGACAAGTTAAAAGAGCTTTAGTGAAGAAATACTTCGTTTTACTTATTAAGTCCATTATATTTCGTAGTCCGATTGACCAAATAACTTCTTTCAATTAATTTTTTATGTAAGGGTTCGTATCCCGCTCGTGAAAGTAGCTTTTTCATTTCAACCAATACCTTACGTAAAGATTAATTAATTGAAAGAAGTTATTTGGTCATCGGACCACGAAATACAATGGGTTTGATAAAATATACAAAAAACTAGAATTTCGTTGATTTATTTTTTTAAATTATACCAAATCAGAATATTCTGCGTCGTAGGTTATTTTTGTTTTATGTTAACTAACAAAGAAAACATTACACAAAAAATAATATATTTTTAATGAGTGCTTAAAGAATGTTTGATAAAATATACAAAAAAAAGTAGTATTTTGATTATTTTGTTTTTAAATTATGCCAAATTAGAATATTCTGCGTTGTAGAACATTTTTCTTTTATGCTAACTAACAAAAAAACACAGTACACCAAAAATAATATATTTTTAATCCTTAAATTTACGCTCATTTAATTGCGACTAAAATTAGATTTTGGAAAAGGCTTCTTCAACCCGATTTATTAAGAATTCCCTTAAGTCTATTTATAATGAACACGTTGTTATTGGAAAAGTGGAGGTATTTATGGAATTACTTATTCTCAGTCGTCAACAAAGACAAGAAATTGGAAAAGTGGACTCTCTCTCCAAAAAATAGAGCTTTTAAGAAAACCTCTACGCAAAAATGGAATTGAAAAACTATATTAAAAAATATTTTCATATTAAAGGCCAAAGCCAGCTAATGACTGTTATTATAATTCTATCTATTATAACCTTCACAGATGTAGGAAGCTCTATTAATACAAAAATTAAGTATAATATAACACAATAATAGTCCTACAAACAAATAATAAGATTAATAAGACAGTATCAATAATTAAAACTCTAAATGGCAAGGATGGTATAAAAGGCGAAGACATAACGTATAATAATCTTTAGTACTGTAGATTCAGAAAAATAAAAATAAAGTATAATACATGAAAACAATGTTACATTTTAAGTGTTAAACAGGTTTCAATTTATTTTCAGTTATAATTCTAGCATTTGCTCATTAGAAGAAGATTTTTCCTTTTGAAAACTATGTAGCTATTATGCAAAAATGTGAAGTACATTAAATATAGTGTTTATTAAAGGTAGAATATTATACAACCATTGTTACCTTTATATTTGGAATGCTGTCGATGGTTGTAGTTAAGATATTGAATTAAATATGGAAAGCATAAGGAGGTGGTAAAAAGTTAGGTAAAGTGTGTTCGGAGGGTTCCCAAAAGTGAAAATTCATAGACAAAAGGTTTGATATTAGAATAAATAGGAAAAATGGAAAGTATAATTCATCTTTAAGGTAGGTGGGAGACGCTTTGATAAAATGTGTTTGGAGGGTTCCCAAAAGTGAAAATTCATACTCAAAAGGTTTGATATTTGAATAAATAGGTGCTTTGTGCGAGATGTACAAAAAGCAATTTCCATTTTGTTATTTGCCAAGGATAAATCCAATAAAATGGCCGGCATTCATGGCAGGGTCTTCCGCTGTTTGTCTTCGTACGACCATTTTCCACTTGACCTTTCTTTTTTGTCCTCGTTCATTCTACTTGAAGCCTCTTCTTTTCGGAAGGGCGGCATTGATAATTCAAACGCAATGGGACGCTGTCTCTTCTCGATACGTGCCCACGTTAACATTATTAAAGAGGCCATTTCAATTCCTTTCTCTCTGTCCCATTCTCCTTTTAGCCACGTGCCGAACGAGAGAGACAGTCATTTGTCGGTGTTTTTAATGTATTCATTTGTCACATTGTCAGAAACGGTAATTTCGTCTTCGCATCATCCTTTTGTGAAAACACTTGGGACATCTCAGAAAAATTTACACCCTCGCTCATAATTTATTCTAAGCTAAAATATTTTTCTTCGCTACCGTTATTATTTAATAATACCATTACATAATTTTTAATTATTTAATAATACAAATAATTAGAACCAACTGTTTTTTAACGTTTATATATATATATAAAGTGGAAGGTTTATGGGCCGTCAAACAGCTGAGGTCATCGCCGGCACTCCGCGTGTATTCCTTCTCTTTCCTGTCTTTCTCGCGTGTTTTGTATTGAACTGCAGCCATTTGAGCATCTCGATATGGTTACTGACTCTCTGCTTATACTTGTATATTACGTCGTTATTTTAAAATGCTAGCCTCTTGTTAGTACCTCAGGTTGTCAATTTAAGAATAGATACACAACATACAATACATAACATATATATCGCCACAAACATAGAAGTCTGGTCACATTCACTCCCCAGGAGTACTCGATATTCCTCGGGGCGGGGTTGAACCCACTCCATTCGCGCTAATAACTTACTTTTACTCTCCAGACGTCACATTCTCACCCCAGAGTACTCGATATTCCTCGGGGCGGGGTAAATAACCCCTTCCTTTCATGCTTAAATTACATTCATTCCAACATAGTAAAATATAAACAACATACAATACTACATAAAAGTCTGGTCACATTCACTCTCCCAGAGTACTCGATATTCCTCGGGGCGGGGTAAATAACCCCTTCCTTTCATGCAAATGAATTACATTCATCCTAATGTATTAACATAAACATCACACAAACACGACACAAACACTTCAGACACAACACAAGCACAGCACAAACACACATAAACTATATACATTTGAAGATCCCTATAGCCCTGAGGTACGGGTACAGCGATTTGTGCCCGCTGCCGTGCCCCAAGACTACGCACAGGTCCGATGATATTCCAAAGTATTGCCTATAAACGTCAAGTCTTCTACAATTGAAAAGGTGCTCGACTGTTACTCTATCCTTGCATAATGGGCACCTATGAGCTCGCTTTCCTGCTAGAAGGTGCCCGTGCGTAATTCTTGTATGACCTATGCGTAGTCTTGTCAGTATGACCTTTCCCCTTTTCGAACCGTTCTCCGTGGACCAGGGACCGACTTCTTTCTTACCCTGCCACAGTTTGGCAGGGTTATTTCTATTTTTCCGAGCCCAGCGGTTTTTCCATTCTTCTTTTATCGTATTTGAAATTAATAACTTAAGATCTGCTGGGAGTATAGGTTGGGAAGCGTCGTGAGGTCCTCTGGCTGCTTCTTTCTTGTAATAATATTCAGTAAACAGTAAATAGTCAGGAATGAGGTAAATCTAAAAAAACACTGTTTATTCTTTGAGCCAAATTATGTTCAATGTGATGCTATAGTATTTGTACATACACTGACAGGCAAAAAATCCACTCTCTTGTAATATAACTTGTATATATTTTTATATATTAATCGAAGTTTCATGTTTTTTTAACGTTCAATAATTGAGTCTTTGTCTAAAAAAAGAAAAAATGTAAGTAGAATGAAAAAAAAACCGACAGATAAACTTTGTTTTAATTAGATTTTTAATTAACATTTCAATATCGCGTCAACATAACATTTCCTCCTCTTGCCTTAATTAGATCTCGAAGACACCTCGGCATATTTTCTACCAGTTTGGAAATGTCTCTTTGCTGGAGGTAAGCCCATTCTTCACGAAGAGACCTTTCAAGATCGCATAGTGTATCAGGAAGTGATGGACGAGCTCTTATTCGTCTTGTGAGGTTATCCCATAAATGTTCGATGAGGTTTAAGTCTGGAGAACGGGCTGGTCAAGCTAAGGCCCTGATGTTATTTTGTTCAAGGTACGTTTGTACTATGCGAGCGATATGTGGAGGCATTATCGCGCATTAGAATAGGATTGTCGATTATTTCACCGAGGATAGGCAACGCACGATGTTCCAAAATTTCGTCCACATAGCGAGTGGTGAGTGGCCACTAACAACAACCAACTCTGTGCGACACTCTATTGAAATTCTCGCTCACACCATCAGTGAGCTACGTTGAAAACGTGTGTGTAGAGATTAGTGACCGTTAATTGATAGTTATTCAGATATCGTGAGATGCGGTCGGGTGTGATGTAGGTTTCAGAAAAACATTTTCTTTATCGTGCCAACGTTTCGATCTTTTATTGAGATCATCTTCAGGGCTCAAAGTGTTTGTCTTCTGTGTAATTGTGCCATCCTTGCGTGTCGTGTTGAGAGTACGTTGAAAACGTTGGCTCCGGGAAAAATTAAAAACTTCTGACCTTTCATTTCGCCGTCTCCACACTCTTTCACGCCCATCTGGAGATCGTAGAACAAATCTACATTCATCTGTAAAAAATACAGGAGGTCCGAAGTCGTCGAATGTCATATAGAATAAGCTGAAAGTGCCTTAATCAGCAAATCAATCGCCCGAATACCACTTCCTGTGATCTCGAGAAAATTCGAGCCGGCAACTCTGTGTGTTCTGGGCAATTCTGGTCCTCTTACGGGGCGAAAAGCCATCAGTCTATCGTGATTTAATCTTCTTCGAGCATTGCGTTCAGAAATTTGGACGCCTCAAACTTCCTGGAGCTGAGGAATCGCTTGTGAAAGGTGCCGGTTCGCAAAATTCTCAAAATCAAAAAACTCTTGTGGTTCTGTTACACTAGGCCGGCCAGAACCATGCTTTTATGGAAGGACCCAGTTTCTTGAAAACGTCGAGAGTTTCGTAGGCTCCTATGGCAATAGCGGCATACCTGATGGAACGTCCATCATCAGTAAGTGCTACACCACGCGCAACATCCTTACCACCAAGTGGCATTTGTAAGTTTAAAAATTGAAATTAAGAAAACAAAGATGAAATCTAAACAGTATATTACTTCATAATTCAAATGATACTGAATAAACATTTTAAAATCTGTAAAAAGTAAACATTGAAAAATCCTTTATCCTTGTTTTGGATTAAGGATTAAGTGATTTTGCCTCTAGTTAATATTCCTCATTTAAAATATAGAATAAACAATTATTTATTGGTAAAAACAATGAGCCAATTAAGGGTAGAATTTTATTTTATCGAGAAAAAAATCGATTGGGTGTAACGTTTTGCCTGTCAGTGTATTTATTATTTATGCGCAGCCAAAAACATAGTGGTCCTTTCCGGTTCTCTATGCATGAAATTATTTAAAATTTACAATTTTTGGCTTAAACCGTACTTTTTTTAAACAATGCAGTCTGCAAAGTTTGACGACCCTCCAAATTGGATGTAAAGCCCAACAAGTTAATGCTTTATTGTGTAATCAAATGTTGAAAAGTAAATTCGTTATATTCACAAAGAATGCTTCTCTTCTAAAAAAAAAAACCCCTGTCTACTGAAAACAACCCGTGCTGCGTTAATATATTTCCAATTCGAAAAGGAATAACCCAAATTTATATTGCATAATTTCATTCGCTTGTAAAATTATAAAACTACTCTGGAAGGCATAAAATTGTGTAGTTGTAACGGTGCATCTAATTTAAAAATAATGAAACATTCTGAGTTTAGCTAACCACTAGTGGGTGTTTATATTCAAAAATTAGAACACTGCAACTCCATTAAACTTTTAACCAACTTGAACTTAGCAAAGTTAAGCATATCTTATGCCTGTCTTAGGCCTGGGGTAAACTTTAGTATTTGTTTTCTCTTGTGAAACATTTTAACAAGCAATTTAAAACCTCTCTTTTTGAAAAGAACTAACAAAATAATTAAACCCAAGTAAGGGTAAACTCAGTTCAAATAAAATTCTACAGATAAAATTTTGATTATATATTATGCAGGGTGGGCGACCAAGACCCGAGGGGTTAAATGCCTCGGTAGACTCGTACCCCATAAATTTCAAAATCATAAATTTTGATTAACAGTTTTCTGACTTAAAATATTTCTTATGCTTAGATTTTATACTGAAAAATGTATTTACAAATCAATTTAAAGCGTTACAATTTAAAATCTTAGTATTTATAAATATTTAAACGATGTGATCACTGAACATGATGATAAAACTAGGTAGAAATTTAAAAATCAAAAAGGACTGAGATATGAGCAACAATGCAAAAAATGGGCAGGATAGATCTTGGGAAATCCTAGAAATGGCAGTGTGAATAATATTTTCTAACAATCAAATGCATTGAGGTTCATTTTGTTACTCTTAATTTTCATTTTGACAGCCAATTATGGAACAATTCAACGTACAATATGTATGAGCATGAATTTCAACAAACAGTGACTTCCCCTGCTCTCGATTGTTTTAAAATAATGCCAGTTGGTAAAATTGCGTGATCGAAACCAATGAAAACCGCATCTGGTTTATTTATATACTTAAATGCCGTAAACGACCAGACAACAGATTTGTGTAATGAACCAATGGTGCGGTACAGCAGGCCGAATGTATTCCAAGGAATTTGTGAATATACAATGATGGGACTGGATTTCATACATCACTTTGATATACGGCGTCGCTATCTCGTTCCCCTAGTACGTATAAATAAAGAAACTTGTTTCACCGAGCTCAAAACATTTGTTATTTCCTGTTTAAAAGAAGATAGAGCGTTTCAGGCGGAAGAAAAATTCCAAAATATTCGCCGGGGAAGTTGCAGAAGTAATGTATGTTTACGTCGACACATGCCGCTCTGCAATTTTATTGCGAAGTCGTGAATGTGAAATGAGTTTTTATTAGAAAGCGACATGCAACGAAAAGAGGTGGAAAATGTGCCCTTTTCTTATACATTACCCTATCGAAAACCGCTTCCGCTTAAGAAAAAAAATTAAACAACCAAAAACTTTAAATACAAGATAAAGAAATTTATGACACGCTAATTGCATACAATATTTTACACTATATCAAACGTTTCATCAGAATTGAATTAAAATTTTTAAAAACAACAATAAAAATCATATTTAAAACCTTTGTGATAAATAACTTCAACCAAAAGTTTTCTCTGATCAACATTATCTTTTTTAAATCCATTATATTTAGTGGTCTGATTAACCTAATTACTTCTTTCAATTAATTAAGTAAGGTTTTAGTTTAAATGAAAAAGTTAGTGTCATGAGCGGGATTCGAACCCACGACGTTCGGCTCAATACGCCGCTGATCTAACCACGTGAGCTATCGTGACTTCCATCCACTCGGACAACGCCCCATGTCAACCTACAACCTTTCAAATTTTCACTCCTTCTTGGCCTTTTTCAAATGTCGTGTAATCAGGATTCGATTCTCGGCGGCGTGAAGTGGCCAAGGGAAGATGTTTGTGAAGTTACACTGCGTTTTACTTATTAAATCCATTATCTTTAGTGGTCTGATTGACCAAACTACTTCTTTCAATTAATTAATTTTTTATGTAACGTTTGGGTTAAAATGAAAAAGTTATTGTCATCGGCGGGATTCGAACCCACGACCTTCACCTCAATACGCCGCTGATCTAACCACGTAACTTCGATCCACTCGGACAACAACTCCCCCAACTCAACCTACAACCTTTCCAATTTTCCCGCCTTTTTGTCATTTTTCAAATTTCGTGTAATCAGGATTGGATTCTCGGCGACATATGAAGTGGTCATGGGGAGCTGTTTGTGAAGTTATACTTCGTTTTACTTATTAAATCCATTATCTTTAGTGGCCTAATTGACCAAACTACTTCTTTTAATTAATTAATTTTTAGTGACGTTTTGGTTGAAATGACTTTTCTTTTTTACAGAGTCTCTCTTGGTTCTCATCCAATCAATAATCAAATCATCGTGACCAATAGAAAAAGGGTCACAAGTCTGTTAGCGGAAGTTAAACATCAATTATCTAACAGACTAATGAATATTTCTGAACAATTTACACATATTACCGTGCTTTATATTAAACTGCACATTATCTCGTTTATCATTTGGACATAGGGAAAATTTTCGAATAAACCTGCCCTCTAACGTAAACATTGACCACTCGGCTAAAAAAAGCCGTGACATTAGCTTACATCACATTAACTCAATAATCAAATCAACCTGCCAATAAATTTATAATGTTAATGTTCTAATTAAAGCGTTCGTTACGAGCTTCGACCCTTCCCCTCCTTCCCATTATAAGTACGTCGTTCCAGAAATACGCACCTCTTCTGGAAAACGCCCTCTTTTTGAAGCTTGCAGTAGGGTGTTGGTTTTTTCAAATCGAGCCGGTTTCACAGGCCTTTAATATCGCATTGGCAACGTTACTGTGAAGATCGTTTCTCATTTTGACCTCAATTTGAACTTTTTACGATTTTTTGAGAAGACTTTTTAACCATTTCCCCCTTAATAGGCAAGTTTTACACAATTTCAACGTTAAATAAATAAAACTTTCTTTCTAAAAAAAATTCTTTCGTAAAATTACTTTTATTTGATGGTATAATCGAGGACTGCACGTCAAAGGATTCTTTGTTAATCCTTTTGACCCTTTGCTCACTCCCTTGTTTACGTTTAGTATTGTGAGGCTGGATCTTGTATAATAAAAATGAATATATACAATATAAGGAAAATAATATATTTAAAAAAATGTTCTTCTTGTGTGGAACAAACTGTGGTTCTATTTATAATGTACGAGAAATTTTCGTTTCCTTGCACAACAAAATCATCCAACAAGGCAATGTTAAGAGATAAAATTTTATTTTTTTAAATTAAGCAAATGAAATTAAAAATATATATGCCTTAAATATCTCACAATGACACAATATAAAAATTTAATATTCCTTTCTGCCAGTGTGCTGCTTTTAGAAATTAACCTCTACCTCCTGCCTGGAACGTATTTCCGAAGATAGTCCTCTTTCTTCCACAAGATAGGTTCCTATCATAAAACGTTCATCACAGTATATTTCTTTGACTAATCGTAAATAATTAGCAAATATGAAAGTTATAATTAACATATCAACTTACAACAATTTAAATAAAGAAGAGATGTATCCAAATGATGTCAAAAGAGAAGAACAATGTTTTAGGTTTTTCTTTCCTCCCAAGCTTTTAAAAGACATTCTTTCATCATTAGGACCTGATTTCTAAACAAATATCAAATATTAAAAATTAACAATTGGTAATATATATAAAACAGCAAAACAGAATTGAGAAAAGCAATTACTCATACAGAATCGAGTAATCAAATTAACATTACAGTTGGTAGTTAATCATTCATAAAAACACATCAAACAATCTTCTCTCTTTCTCATAATTTAAACTTAAGAAAAGAAAAAGAAGGATATATCATTAAAAGAACGGAATAATTCTTTTTAACTATTAAAAATAAACAATACTATTATGATGATGTAATGGCACAATTGACTAACGCTAGATGGGAGAAATGTAATTGTTGCTAATACATTGTACAAATTTTTAGAAACTTTTTAAAAATCTTTTCAATTAATTAAGGTTTCGGTTGAGATAAAAAAGCCAGTGTCACGAGAGGGATTCGAACCCACTACCTACTAAATACGCCGCTGCTCTACCACGAGCTATGTTGACCTCGATCCACTCGGACACTACCTTCCCATCTCAACCCCACCTTTTGAATTTTCCCTTTTTTTTAATATAATCCATAATCCCACAAGTAAACCGAGATGGATCCAAGCATGTCTATCTGCAGATTACATGTCCGAGGAATTGGATGGATATGGAGTTTCTCATTTATCAATCGTTTCCTTATGTTATGCTCAATGTTCAAAATCCGTGGACTGTCAAATTTTCACCAGTGACCCTCAACTTTTCTATGGTTTGACAAAACCGTGCCGATACGATTGGGTTTCGTGCAGTAGAATCTATGCTATTCCATACTTTTTGACAATTTTTGCCTAGTTTGGCCCACATAATGTGTGTCACAATTTGCTCAAAATACTGAATAAACATTGTACCAAGGAAATCTTTTGCCTTTTGTTTGGAATATATTTAATTTTCATTTTGCATAAATTAAAGTAAATTTCATAGAAGGAACAGTACTTTCAGTTTTTGGGAGATGCCTGGAATATATGTAATACAGTGGTAGAAGATATTATTAGGCAAATTTTAGGCAAATTCCCAACTTCAGAGTTATTAATTTTTCTATTGCAATTACAAATTTTGTATTGGTTACAATCTTTAATCCAGAAAAATGGGATGAATTGTAATTGAACTATCTGTTCCTATTTGTTGTTAACCCCTATGTACTGACGTCTTTACAGTAACCCATAGTCTAAAAAAAGGCAATTTTTTAACAAAATTTTAATGAAGAGTCATTTATAAACCAAATTCCAAAGCTGTAAAACAATTACACTTCGGGAACGTCTTCATAAAACAGTGGTGTAAGGAACTAAAATGTTATATAATATCTTAAATTTTGAATTTATATTGTTTTTCTACTTACATTTAATTTATAACATTAAAATTTCTAGTTTAGTTTTAGTAATAACAGGTTCATGTAAACCTAAAGAGTAATTGCTAATTTAGTCATAATATTAAATGAAAAATTAATAATAATGAAAAATTTAATCGTAATAAAACAGTAATAACAATAAGAAACTGATGGCTTATAAATACTATTAAAAAACGATAGAACAAATTGTCAATTTTGGAATTTTATTCTACTTGGTTGCCTATATTTTTAAAATGTTTTAATAAAGCATTAACATTTCGCCACAGAATTAGTTTAGGTTTGATAATTTTAATGGACAATTTCAACCGTCCAATATCTGTACGTTTTATCGTTAAATAGATTTTAGCTTTATTTTACGATCAGTTGTGCATTCATGATTCCCCTTCAAACGCCGTCTATCATCTCGACAAAGCGTTAATTTTTGCCATGAACTCGAGGAAATCTCATAAACGATTCGTGGCCTTAATTATAATAAACTCATATTTGCCATGTATTTATGAAGTTTTTACTACGTTCATTTCAAACTTTCTCTACCCTTCTGGCAATTAAAACACTAGACCCTCCAAGATTTAGTGTTGTTTCTATATAAATGAGTATAAAATACAAAATTGTCTTAGAAAGTTTTCTAATATAGTTCCAAATGATCAATCTTAACATTTATTTACACGTTGGTTTGGAAAATGATATAACTATTCAATTTTTTAAAAATTATTATAGCTGTTTTTCTATACGTGTACTCAATATTGTAGAATAAAAGCAAATAGTTAATATATTTTTCTTTATCTTTCCTATGTTTGTGGGATAAGATAAGAGATAATTAGTATGATTTACATTTGTATAGTTTTTTCTTCTTACTTATACAAAAGATTAGATAGAAGTAGTAAAATACTGAATAAGTTTTCTGTTTCTAACTACTTTATTCAATTTTTAATAGAATTTCTCGTTTTAAATTTCAATATTCCTCTTGAAGTTCTTAATAATTCTTCTCTATTTTCCTTCAAACCTTCCTATTCTTTCGATTTTCCCTTCCCCACTGCTGATTCTTCAACTCAGTCCAAATTTCCTTCCAGAAGTCGCTCTTAATCTTTCAGCGTAGGGCAGCATGATAAAACTAACAGAAAATTTGATGAGCTGTTCTTTAATCCTGTCCAAATTTCCTTCTAAAATTCGCTCTTAATTGTTCAGTTCAGGGCAGCACAAGAAAAAACAAAAAATTTGGTGAGCAGTTCTTGAACCCAGTCCAAATTTCCTTCTAGAAGTCGCTCTTAATTTTTCAGGTCAGGGCAGATTGAGAAAACAAACAGAAAATTTAGTGAGCAGTTCTTCAGCCCAGTCCAAATTTTTTTCTAGAATTCGCTCTTAATATTTCAGTTCAGGGAAGCATTAGAAAACAAACAGAAAATTTGGTGAGCCTTTCTTCAACCCAGTCTAAATTTCCTTCTAGAAGTCGCTCTTAATTACTCAGTTCAGGGCAGAATGAGAAAACAAACAGAAAATTTAGTGAGCAGTTCTTCAGCCCAATCCAAATTTTTTTCTAGAATTCGCTCTTAATATTTCAGTTCAGGCAGCATGAGAAAACAAACAGAAAATTTAGTGAGCCTTTCTTCAACCCAGTCCAAATTTTTTTCTAGAATTCGCTCTTAATTTTTCAGTTCAGGGCAGAATGAGAAAACAAACAGAAAATTTGGTGAGAAGTTCTTCAACCCAGTCCAATTTTTTTCTAGAATTCGCTCTTAATATTTCAGTTCAGGGCAGCATGAGAAAACAAACAGAAAATTTAGAGTGCCGTTGGAATGCGTTTTGTCGTCAGACTAGACTCGACTCTCCAGCCCTTATTACGTCTTACGTCCCTCTCCACTGCTCTATTTTCCTATTTCTTAGATGTTAAAAAAACCTTGGTGAATGATTGAAATGATGAATGGTGGAAGTGCGGTGTTCAATCCTTTTAAAAAGATAGTTCCTACTCACAGTAAGAGAATGTTCTTAAACATGTCCAGAATGTTATATTTGCAAAATTTGTGTCAAAAAAGGGTTCAAGCAAATTTTTCGAAATTCAAGGAAACTATAAAGCAATTGCCTGTTATAAGTTATATATTGTATTGTCACCCTTTCTCCACTGGATGTTGATCTCCGGGTGTCGAAGCAGAAAGGGGTACAAATAAAATAAAATGAATGAAAACCAAAAATGAACTTAAAATAAATAAATATATTTACCAACTTTACAAGAGTGCCCTACGTCAATTATTTAAACAAAAAATTTTCTCGCCTGATTTCTCTCTTTCTCACTTTTAAACATTCAACCTTTACGACGGCCTGAGCGCACCTGCCTTCGTTCGCCCAATCCTTCAGAGTCCCTTTCACTTGGAGAGAGGCTTCCCCGCCCTTACGGGGTCCTTGGTCTGCGACAGTATAATAAAATATGTTTTATAAAGTAATAAGTATACGCAAAGAAAAGTTAGTCGCTTTTATTAATTATCTGATCGAGCCTTCAATTCGGAGATTTTGTGCTTGATTTTTTACCATGAACAAGTTAAAGTATTTTACAAATCGATACGTTGTCAGCTTGAGTCAGTAAATTCCTTTTAGAATCGACGTGTGAAATGGAAAGGGGAACCTTGCTCCAGAAGAAAACATGTGCGAGTTTCAAAGTGGGTCGGTGCTGATAGATAGTCTTAATTTCGACTTAAACACGACGTTCCATCACTTAGCTGCCTTGAGGGGATCTATTTAGAAAAGCTCCTGATTGAAAAAGGTTCTTAGCACCTTGTCTTGAAAATATTTCAACTTTGAAAAAAATTAAAAAGATCTATGTCAAACCTTTTTTTTTTTATTGGTTAACTGATACAAATATGTTTTTATACTAAAATAAAGGCCTGGCAAAATGTTATCGCGTGTCGGTTGTGCAATGCACGAAACATTGGGCTTTTAAAACACGATTATGCACAAAGCTCATACTCGGGAAAAAGAAATAATTCCAAGCTTAATTCGAGTAATTTAGATTCCTTTCCAATACAGGTGTAAGTCATAATTTTAATCAGCTGGTTTCAATTTTTCAAAAATTAATATTCACATTTTTCCAAACCTCGTAAGAGTAATAAATTTAATAATTGCGTGTTCAAGGACTTCGAAGATTTTTCTGCAAGATTTCCTCCGCCCTTGACATAAATTAGTTAAATCGAGCATGTTTCCGACTATTTTGTCATCCCATCTCGGAGATAGATCATTTTAATTCTAACTGGCACATAATAATTACGAATTTTCCGTGTTCGCCCTCTTTTATATACGGCGTTTACAACTCTGTAATTGGCGATTTCTTTTTAATATTGTTTAGAAGCACAAGTTCTTATCTTAATTTATAATGTTAAAACGATTATTTTTAATTGTTATATTAATCTTCTTAAGGCTTGAACTATATATGGTAATGTTTAAACAAACACTCAATTGAAGGATATACAACTTTGATGACGTTTATCAAAAATCGTTTAAAGTTTTCTTACTTAAAAATGACTTTTAGGTTTTCCTTGAAATAATCTGTCATGTCTACATAAATCAAAACCATATTAAGAAACGTTTTTTATAAGAAATCTTCATTTGCTTATGCCTATTAAACATGTTCATTCAATTTTATTAATTTATTTATTTTATATACGGGCATAGCCCATTTAATACTTATAAAAAAGTAAAAATATACATAGACTGAAATAAAATTATACATAAGTTTTCTAAATAATACTAGCATTAGACTAAAAATATTGAAAAAACTAATAAAATTATAATTTCAAATATTATTAATGATAATGAAAAGAGATTGAACTTAGCATTATTCACTAGTTTTCGTGGTCCGCTTGATCAATTAATATCTTTCAATTAATTAAGGTTTTTAGTTGAGATAAAAAAGTCAATGTCACGAGGGGGATTCGAACCCACAACCTTCGGTTAGATAGCCGCTGCTCTACCACTTGAGCTACCGTTTATTTATTCAAATGTCGTGTAATCTATTTGAAAAATGGCAAAAAGGAGGGAAAATCCAAAAGGTAGGGTTGAGGTGGGAAGTTGGTATCCGAGTGGAGTCACGATAGCTCAGGTGGTAGAGTAGCGGCGTATCTAGTCAAGGTCGTTGGTTCGAATCTCGCTCGAGACATTGACTTTTTTATCTCAACTAAAAACCTTAGCATTATTGAAAACTAAATTAAATGTAATATAGTAGGTAATAGAAATATGTAAAATTTAAAAAACAATATACATAAAATACAACAGAGAATAATATTGCTTGAGAGGAAATACGAAAAAAATAATACAAAATACAAACAAGAAAAGAGTTGCTGGCAATTCATTTTGTAAAAATTTCTCGAAAAATGGTCCTCTAGTATTGGAGATTGAGCAGTTGAAAAAATCTATTTGTAAATTATTGGCATCTTTCAATATTGTGTTATTTCCAGCGAACTTGAGAAAATCTGCTTTTAGGAAAGAAATGTGGACGGTTTGGCAGGATCTAGTGGTATAATTTGGACATTGAAGGAAATAGAATGAAGGTGATCTGGACAGGCGATGGTACTATGGAAAATTTTATGGAGGTAAATAAGATTTATTTGTTTTCTGCGGGATGTAAGTGACCTAATTTGAAAAAGTTGCCATTTTATGAAAAATAGCGACGTGTATATGTGCTCTTAAGGTTTAATGTTAATATCAGGCAGACCATCACTAAACAATGCAAAATACCGAAATGCGTGCAACTGAAAAACCCCAACGGCAATAGGCAAACCTGAATTATCGATACTTTTTGACAAATTAAAATTTGATTCATTCAGCAATTACTCACAGATTCTGTGTCAAAACATAAAAATTAATCGTTAAGCTGACATTTTTTCGACTATTGTAAAAATGTCAGTTTAAGAATTAATTTTAAGTTCTGCACTTACCAGATCTCTGTATAATTGTTCAACGTAGTATTATAAATTACATTACACACCACACTACTTTCACACTACTCCAGAGTAGTCGATATTCCTCGTGGTAATTGGAGCTAAGTCCTCATTCGCGCTAATAAATTACATTCACACAGAGACTGTTCAAACTACCCCATAGTACGCGATATTCCTCGGGGTAATTGGGGCTAAGTCCCCATTCGCGCTAATAAATTACATTCATACACAGACTTTGTTCAAACTACCCCAGAGTACGCGATATTCCTCGAGGTAATTGGGTATAAGTCTACATTAATTAGTCGTAGAGGTAATTAAGTATACCAAAAGTATAAATACTTTTTACAAGACAAATTTAAAGCCGAATACTATAAATATACGATAATATACGATAAAATAGCGCAAAATACGATAAATATGATAGTATTTAAATATTCTGGTAATATTTATTTTGAATTCGTGAGATGCGGTCTGGTGTGATGTAGGTTTCAGAAAACTAATAACAGTTCTGGTAATAGTTTTATTTTATTTTTTAAATTATAATAGTAAAATAATAGTTTTATACTATAACCATTGTATAATTTAAATATTTGCAGTACTGTCAAATAGGTTTATGTCGGAGATAAATTTATTAAGCATCTTTCTTTGATGTCAATTTTCAAAAGACTGTACCGAGTCGGAGTTAAAAGCGGTTAGATTGGAAGGGGAATTTCATACGGCTATATTTTTATTGCGGTCTTGGGAAAACGTATTTACGTCGAACGTTCTCAAGCTTCTACGGATAAGATCGATAAGAACTCGACTAGCAAGGGAACGAAACAATAACGGACGGGACGGGATCAATTGGTTTAAGTTAGAAGTTAATAAATCAAATCGTTTCAAAAATGTCACAGAACAAGAAATCAAACCTCACAAATACACTATTTATTCTTTCACTCTCTTTCTGTCCCTCAAGAAAAAGTATCACATAAATTTGGTTTAGTTTTTTTTTATCTGCTACTCGTACGAAGATAGGCGAAGTAGCGTCTCATAGGTAGTTGAGGCGCCGAGTTTATACCAAAGCTATTTACCGGCTCCTCATAGATTGAACTGAATACTAAGTAGAAAATCGAGGCCGAAAATTGTCTCGGTAAGGCTGTCGTGTCACATTCTTTTCGAAATAAAAGCACCGGTCATAAAATATTGACGACCTTCCTATGTGCCTCTTGTCCGTCCAACCTTGCCGGCGGGCGATAAACCAGGCCACTTTGAAACCACATCAACAATCCACTGACTAATAAAAAAATTTAAAACTAATTCCATTTAAAGATAAAAAGTAGAGACGGATTATTAGATAAGTATTTATTTGTGAAAAAAGTACATAGAAATTTTTTTTATATTATCATATATTATATTTATATATCATTAATGATGGTACATTGGTCTTTTATTCTTTTTGATCTGTCTTAAAGGAGGTTTGTTTATGTTTGTCTTAAAAGATTAGAAAAAACTAATATTAATTAAACTCATTTTTTAATTAAAGGCGAAATAACGTCGAGACAATGATAATGACATTGATAGAAAGATATACGTGTCAGATATGTCAATTTATATTCAATTTTTATGTATTATTGACTTGTTAATCCATTTACGTTTTAGTAGGCAATTGACCAATCAATTAATTATTCTTTCTATGTAAGTCCTTGGTTGAGATAAAAAAGTCAGTGAAACGAGCGGGATTCGAACCCACGACGAAATACGCCGCTACTCTACCACTTCAGCAATCGTCTTCGATTCTCTCGGACGCCAACTCTCCACCTCCACCAACCTTTTGCCATTTTCAATTGTCGTGTAATCAGGATTGGATTCTCAGCGACATATGAAGTGGCCACGGGAAGCTGTTTATTGAAGTGAAACTTCTTTTACTTATTAAATAATAATCCATTACGCTTTAGTGGTCAAATCTTTCAATTAATTATTCTTTCTATGTAAAGTCTTGGTAGAGAAGCGGCCTATTTAGCCGAAGGTCGTGGGTTCGAATCCCGCTCGTGACACTCACTTTTTTATCTCAACCAAAATGGTACGTAGAAAGAATAATTAATTGAAAAAGTAACTTGGTCAATTGACCACTAAAACGTAATGGATTATATATTATACAATTAATTAAGGTTTTCAGTTGAGATAAAAAAAGTCAATGGCACGAACGGGATTCGAAACCACGATCTTCGGCTTGATACGCCGCTGCTCTACCACTTGAGCTATCGTGACCTCGATCCACTCGGACATCAACTTCCCATCTCAACCACACCTTTTGAATTTTCCCTCCTTTTTGCCATTTTTGAAATGTCGTGTAATCTATATGATTCTCGGCGACAAATGAAAGGAACTTTAGTGAAGTATACATCATTTTAACTTATGAAATTCACTTGTTTTCATGGTCCGCTTGCCCAATTAATCATTCAGTTAATTAAGGTTTTTAGTTGAGATTAAAAAAATTGAAAAATGTCAAAAAGGAAGGAAAATTCAATATGTGGGGTTGAGATGGGAAGTTGGTGTTCGAGTGGAACGAAGTCACGACAGCTCAAGTGGTAGAGTAGCGCGTATCAAGCCGAAGATCGTGGGTTCGAATCCCGCTCGTGCCATTGACTTTTTTATATCAACTGAAAACCTTAATTAATTGTAAGATATTAATTGGTCAAGCGGACCACGAAACTAGTGAATTATATATTATATTTATATATCAAAAATTATGGTACATTCGTCTTTTATTCTTACTCTACTTATTTCTTTAATTTTGATCTGTCTTAAAGGAGAATTGTTTGTTTGTCTTAAAGTCAAGTTTATTGGGATATTATCGGCTTTAACATATTGTTTTTTTTTTTTTCTTATGCTTTGGATACAAAACATGGCCTGAACGCCTTTTAAATATTATTAAGCCCAGAATCAAATCTCTGCTAAATCGATTAAACAAGAGAATAAAGATTAGAAAAAACTAATATTAATTAAAGTCATTCTTTAATTAAAAGCAAAATTACGTCGAGGCAATGATAATGAAATTGATAAAGAGAAAGAAGTTTTTTAATTTTAATTTATAATAAAAAATTACGAAATGTATAAACTACGTTTATATAGCGGTATGTATTATTGATTTATGTACACTGGGATCAGATAATGATGACAAGTTTTTCTTGTTCCAAAATTAACTTACGTAAACCGCTTTCAGAGAGCAAACAATCGGCTGTTAAAATAAGTGTGAGGGAAAATGATTTTCTTATAACTTTTATTCAGAATCAACACAGAGATTGTCTTTTATGTTGTTTTAGGTTCTGTGGGTTAAGCTACAATGAGATTTTATTATTTTCTCAAAGCTTGAGTTATATTTTCACCGGCTCTGGGCTTTCTTTCGTCCTTAGTGAGAATTGAGATACTAAAATAACAGTGAGGACGGGTAAATCCTGCTCTTCTTTCTTCACTCCAACCATTATCAATTTCATGACATCTTGAGCTCTTGTCAACTTTTTTTTTCAAACGGACGCCAGTTTTGTAAAAATTAATGCGTTATTTAAATTCGTTCTTTTACGGATGAGTACAAAAAATTAACTTTCAAAAATTATATTCGGTTTTGTCTCTACGACTGATCAAAAGTCCGGAACGGCTTATTTAAGGGAATACAAGTTATATAATGTTTTGTCCGGAAGTAGGAATTTACTTAGCACACTCGGGAGGTTAAAAAGAGGCCTAAACCTACGTCGGCCATTCTATAATACAACATTTTACATATTTAACAAGTATTTTTACATACAAGTATTTTTAATAAAAATGCTCGACTCATCCCCCACAATGTTTTATTCATGAGAAGATGTCTCGATTTCCCCACTACAGGAAACATATAAAAGAAAATATATCCACGGATATGTGTGATGGAAAATTCGTTTCAGAAGCGGAAACTGTTAAAACCATCCACTATTTTCAAAAGGAAAAACGTTATTTATTAATACAGAAATATAACATCTCATACAAACTACAGTTTTACGGGTGGAATTGCGATGTAAAGGGATCTAAAAATTGGTATAAAGATGAATCGAAAATGTACTATCGAGTTGGGCAGAAGTTAACGCCTAGACTTTGACTTCTAGTCCCATATTATCAGTTATCCGTTCATTAGAACTCAGTGCACAAAAAATTCTTTAAAAGCAGCACAGATTCTCAGGCAGACAAGCCGCACTCAAGTCCTTAAACTCCTCCATGTTAAATTCAAAGCTGGTCTAGGAATGTCTAAATCATATCCAACTTATGGAAAAATGGCAGCAGGTAACCCCGATCGAAGTGCCACGACAGGAGGGGCGAAGTCAATGAATACTCTGACAAACTCGCAACAACAAAGCATAACTTAAACAATGGTGGAAATACCCACAACATGCGAAATAATTTAAGAAGAAATTCAACGTCTCTAAATTTTCGGTGGGGTAAGAGTGTGTGACCTAGCTGTTTATGTAATAATAAACTGCACTAACACTAATATAATGCTGTAATATAACAGTAATTAAAAATAATTAACAAACGATTTATAAACACTATAGACAGGGGCAGAGATTTAAAGTAAAAAGCCGTCGGTAGTAGAATTGTAAATTTTTTGTTATGAGGCATGTCTATCTTTTTTTTATTTAATACGGATCTATTTTGGTGTTTTTTAATTTAAAATCAGTTAGATAATTAGACAAAATAATTATCAAACATTAAAAAATAGTACATGTAATATAGCAATAATTAATAAATTATAAATGGACAAATCATCTCCATCTTCTTTTTATATGATATTGTTGTAATAATTTTTAATGATTTATTATAGTACACATCTCAGTTTGTTAGACAATCAGACAATTAAAAATGTAAATATATTTTGATGTTTTGGTGATATTTTAAGTCAATTTAAGCCAAAACAGACTGTATTTTACTTTATTACTACTATATTAATAATAAAGTTTTTATATCTGTTTATTCATAATTTTTGTACACATTATTGTGCAATAGAATGTTAAATCGACAATACTGCCATGTTATAACGATTCTCAGCAGTCCTAGAACCATTAACATGAAAAAATCATAATGTTAGTGAACTAACCAACTCATCCTTGCACAAAAATGACTCTTGTAATAGCTTTTCTTTTAAAAAAAAGTCGTAAAAATAATCGGTCCCTCAAAGAGGGGGTTGAAGGGGCGGGGTTAGAAGGCAAAAACTTCGGTTATAGCCGTGAATTCTTCCAAAGTCGTAGAATGTTGACCGTAAAACAGCTAATGCTGGGGGTCGTTCCATTAACACTGTTCCTAAAAGCTCTTCGTTGAACGCGTAGAGGATCTTTTCAATAAAGGAGAACATTTTGAAATACAGAGCACACACGATTAGAACACCGATAAGCTCTTCCGGCTGGAGAGAAAGTCAGATTATGGAGGATAATGACTTTCCGATAGTGTTCTTCCAAAAAGGAGTCTCCTCGCATTAATACCCCACCTTTTATCCAGGCCTTTAAGCATTATTTACAGTACATTCCTAATAACTTCTACCTATAAAGTGATTTCATCAAAAAAAGGCATTTTAACAGTTAGTTCTTTCAGGCCCACGTTCTTTTCCCATAATTTGAAGAAAATATACTTTTATTACAATCAATATTGAGCATTTAAACAAAGTTTTAAATTATTTTGCAACAAAACAACTTAATGATTTGCTTGGTAAAATGAAGAATATATTTAAATAGTAAAACAATTTATTTTGAAATACATCAATTAATGTAAGAGAAATACATCAGTTTAATTTAAAATTGACATTATATCATTATCCTATCTTTATTTTAATACAAAATCGTATGAATTAATGTGAATGTACATATCCGTATAAAGATGGTTTAGAACATCTAAAGCAAATATGGGCTGGTATGCAGGGTGTTCTGCTACTCGTGTTTCAAACATTGCCAGTAGATTTTACATTCAAATGGAACCAAAAATCTCAACATTTTCGGAGTTGTTTCTCTTTTTCTGATTTTTTAAGATTTCATGACCTTGCGTCAAATAAACAATGATAACTCCAAAACAAAAAAGCTTTGGACAAATCCGTTGATACCATTGAAAAACTACTTTAAATTTCCAATAAGATGTAATCAAAACAAAATGTGTAAGGTAAAATAAGTCTTAAATAAAACCCAGAACGTTGAAATATAAATCTTTTTTAATGTTAAATAATTTACTATGGTGATTCTAAACAACTATTTCCAAATCTAAAGACCAGCAAATTTCAGAAAACGTACTCAATTTAATATCCTTTTTAGTAGGAAATATATTTTTGTCACAGATGAATAAATTGATGAGGGAAAAGGAAAAACCGTGGTAGACGTATTGGTAAGGTGGAAAGATTAATAATAATCAAAAATAAAAATACTTAAGGAACTTTTGAATAAATGTACTAAAAACTTTTGAATCTTAAACTCTTTTATTGCGGGGAATAATAACACAATAATCCTTTAAGCAAAGATGCAGTCGGGTTGGTAAATAATTAAACAATTGCATTATTTCGATTCCAAACCCAAATTAACAAACGTTTAATAATTTAATTTTAAAATTAATTAAGTTTAATTTTTAATCTTTCCACCTTACAACCGTAAACCACGGTTTTTACCTTTCCTTCATCAATTTTTTCATCTTTGAAAAAAGTAATTTAAAAAAAATTACACCACCAAAAAGAAGATTAAATGGATTACGTTTTCTGAAATTTTTTTGTCTCTAGCTTTGGAAATAGTAGTTTAGAATAACCATAGTAAGTTTTTCAACAGTGAAAAAAGAATTATTTTTCAAAGTTCTGGCTATTAAAATACTTACTTCACCAACGTTTGCAAGTTTGGTATCAAACACAATTTATTGGAAATTTAACGCAGGTTTCATTGATTTCAACGGATTTATCCAAACTCTTTCTGTTTTAGAGTTATCCCTGTTTATTTGAAGTAAGGTTGTGATACCTTAAAAATCAGAAAAAGCGGAATAACTCCGAAAATGTCGATATTCGGGCCTCAGTTAATTAGGAATTTTTGGTCCTATTTTAAATGTAACATCTATTGGCAAAGTTTGTAACACAAGTAGCCGAACACCCTGTATAATTGACACGTAAAATATACATGTTAATGACATACATCAAATAAAGAAAAACCTTGTTCCAGTTTTTGGCAAGATGCTTTGAGACAATTAACTTACCGTCTAGTACTTTACTGATAAACATTGGAAAAACGATATCTTTGATCTTAGGGAAGCCCTGCTCTCACTAGTAAGCATTTAAGTTATTTAGCTCTTTTTTTGTATATTAATGTTGTTATACACTATCAGTAAAGATAAAAGTCAATACCTTTGTTTTATTTATTTGTGATTAGACTTTTCATAAACATCTGTTTTTGCAATTGTCTCTATGGAATAATCTTTATTTTATTATATTCTGTTCTTTTATATCAATTTCGATTAAGCCGCTAAAGAGGGTTTTGTTAAAATTAATAAGACAGCCCATGAAATTCAAAATCGTTCTGTGCATAAGAAGGTGAACCGATGTCCGTATCATGGATTCAAATGAAAACACATCCACATAAGTGGGTAAAAAGAACCGGCCACAGGATTGATGCCGGACTTAAAAGTATAAACAGGGCTTTTACAAATGATGACAGATGGAAAAAAACCAAGAATTCAAGCCAAGGATCGGCTTTCATTTGTTACAAGACTTAGTCCATGTCATAGACTGTTAGTCGCTCGCTTTTCCACCCGGTTTCCGAGATAAAAATGCCATCAGAATCCACTATCTATTATTAAACCTTTATCCATTTGGACTTATTTGGTCTTTATTATATACTTATTCCCCCGGAATCTGTAAGCCTTTTTTCACTTTCTTGAATAACATTCACAGTGTTATTGTAAATATTAATAATTCTATCATAGTCAACCATATAGTTTTTTCTCCAATAATTTGTCTAATAAGTTAATATGTAAACGTATAAAAATTGTTTTGAGTTGAATAATCTCATTTATTTTTATTTAAAATTGCTTCTTCATGCTCAACTTTTTCAATTTTATGCTAATTCTAGACAAAGTTCAAAAAACTAGCATAAATCTTCTTGGAAGAATGAATGATTGACCCAGAGCATAAATATGAAGATAAAGGATTAAAAAACTGAACAAATGTTTATTCACGAACTTCTGGATCAAGGTGGGGTCTTGAAGTAAAAAACAAATTTGGTTGTTCCTACCAAGCTCTCGACCTAAGGTCATCATCAGAGCTAAACAATCTTAAATATGTTAATCAATAGGAAGAACAGGAATCATTGTGATATCTGGTTTTAAAAATTTGATTTAAATATCAGTGTCAACCGATTATGGTCTATTTAACTGAGTTGAGAACGATCCTTTTTTTTTAATCTAGAATAATCATCACCATCTGTGGGTCATTTTTTAAACGTTCACCAAAGTTACGATCCTTCCTACCGTAAATTATTCTTTTTGCCTGATGAAAAAGCTGACATTTTAACTTTTTTTGTTAACCTTTATAACACATTTAACTTGTAAGAGAAAATCAATTATAGAAATAACAAGGGTGAGGAGAGGAGTTGCGTGAGCGGTTGTATTCATATTCTAACAGTTTTTGTCAACTTCCTTGAATTTTCATTTCTTTTTTTACGTTTTCACACGAAATATCCAGGCCATATTGATCTATAATTTAAAAATTATAAAAAAATATTATAAAAAAATAAAAGGACACGCGAAGATATAATTACCTGTGAAAATTAAAAGCTGTGTTTGATTTTAATATTTTATCGATTTTTTTACTAATAAAATCGATTGGGATAGAATAAATGTCTTCTGGTTTTTTTCCTGCTGATCATTATCTTGCATGGGTAGTCATATCTAACGGTAAATCTCACTGTTTTCTGATATTTTAACTGGATGCAGTATTTATCGTTGTTTTTACAACTGAAACCATTTTCCTTATACACATATATGAGCAAGAAATGTTTACTGATCAATTAAAATTGAATTTAGATCATTTGTTAATGAATACTAGATTTCTTTTCTTTTTTGGTTTTTATTCATCTTACTTTACTGAATTGCAGTATTTTTTTTCTCTTTGTTAAAATGAATCCAGTTAATTAGACCGAAATGAATTCATATATGTACAACATGTCCAATACAGTAACACCAATGATCATGGATGATTTTTTGTTCTATGAATCATGACTAGATAAGAATAGATAAGCTATAAATGTTTGATGATATTGCTGCAACATGTAACATATATTGAGTGTTTATTTTTGCATAGAAATAATAGGGAGAATAAAAACTAACATATTGGTTAACAAATTTGATATATTGTGTCTAAATATTACAATATTACAATTATGCACTTTTACATCATCTGCATACAACATGGAAAATGAGTAAAGGGATAAAGTAAAACTGTTTTTGGCGGTTAAAAGAATTGAAAACTTTCGACGGCAGTAGATCCGTAGGTGGTTGACGTTAGGAATGTAAAAATACCACCAACGATACAGACAGCTTTTGTAGCAGATAGTAAAGTCCTTTAAATTATACGTCATTTGCAACACTTAGCTCTATTTGTGATTTTTACCCTTTAAAAATCTCAAGTAAATAAATTTATTCTAGAGCTCTTTGCCGGCTCTTGAAATGGAAATGAGATTGCCCTGTCTGAGATAACGGAGCAGGCCCCCGGGTCTTTTCGAGTCGGCCTCGCATAAGGAAATGTTTTATTTTTAACCAAAAAATCCATCAAAATGTTCGGCAGAATAAAAAGACTGAGGTGAAAAATTATAAAATATTTCTTTATAATTTGCTAATAAAAAACCCTTGGTAAAATTAACCACTTTAATGATGAGACTAATATCTCAACAATTTCCAATTTAATGGACTTCATGACATAATTTAATATTTGCAATTATTAAACGCAGTGGTATATAATGTGAAACAAAATCAACAATAAAAAAGACTTGGAATATTGTGTCGAATCTCAAAGCTGATTAAGCCTGTAGTATCATCCTGGTCTGCCGTCTCTCATTTTCAGTAGTTTATCTGTGTGTTATTCTTTAAACCGCCAGCATAGTACATACGCTAAAATAATCCTATTATTTTTTTTTAATAATTCCGTTTTTTTTTTTTTCTTTTTACCTACACAGCACTTATGCGGCGCTCAAGTTCTCAGTTGTGCAAGACCTGCCGGTCGTGATGGTTTAGCATAACTTTACCGCCGTTAATTTTGATATTTATCTACTACTATTGTTCAAGCTTTCTTTATTTATTTCTCGTCTCGTTGACGTTTTGGAAGCCAAAATATTGTAAAAATTTTATAAAACGTAGATCAACCCCTGAAGACAGGAAAATTGATTTAAAAAAAGGGGCAGACAAAACCAACGAGAACGGCAAGATCGGAGATGAAATAATTTTAAAAATAAATTGTGATCATTATTGTTGTTTCAAAGTCAGAATCAAATAAAATATATATAAAAACTCACAAAAATGGGCGTCAGTGGCCGCAACGGTGGCACGGCGCTCATCACTGTATGGTAAAGGTCCCGGGTTCGAATCCAGCGGCCATGCAATCGAACCAGACCTACTTCCAAATAAACTTTTTTTCAAAAACACCGGCTCCCCGAGGGTTGATATAACCTCTGCTGTTGCGAACCCACTTTTAAAAAAATAATAATAATCTATTGTGTTTCGATTATGTCATCAAACTACTTAGCAAAGCGAGACGTATACAGGGTGTTCGGCTACTCATGTTACAAACTTTGCCGGTATATTATTAATTAAAATAGAAACAAAATGTTCTAATTAACTATGATCCAAATCTCAATAGTTTCGGAGTTATTCCATTTTTGGATTTTTTAACAATTTACGGCCTTGCTTCAAATAAACATGATAACTCCTAAAATAAAAAGTTTTAGACAAATCCGTTGATACCATAAAAAACTGCGTTAAGATAATAAAAAAATGTGATTAATATTAAACTTGTAAAATTTGGTTACGTAAGAGTTTCAGTAGCCATAACTTTAAAAAGAAATTCAAAATTGACAAACTTACTAGGATAATTCGAAACTATTATTTCCAAACCTAGAGACCAGCAAATTTCAGAAAACGTACCCCATTTTTTATCCTTTTTAGTGGTGTAATTACTTTTTTAATTACTTTTTTCAAAGATGAAGAAATTGATGTAAGAAAGGTGAAAACCGTGGTTGACGGATTGGTGAGGTGGAAAGATTAATAATAAGCAAAAATAAAAATCTTATTATCTCTTGAATTTATTAAACGTTTTTTAATTCTGATTCGATGCTCTCCACAAACGAACCCGTTTTCTTATATTAGCCACAGCAGCCATATTAAACTGCAAAGTTTAATTTAAGTTTTTCAGCAGCGGACAGGAGCCGTTGCCTTAAACTAGAACATAGTGTTAACAAGATATCACACAGAAAAATAAAAACGTTTGGCATCTTAAAAGTCTTTATTTATAGGGCAATAATAATACAATGATCCTTTAATCATAGTTGCAGTCGTTGGTAAATAAGTAAACACTTGCACTATTTCGGTTTTGAACCCTAATTAAAAACCGTTTAATAAATTCATTCAAAATTTCCACCATGCCAATCCATCAGTCACGGTTATTTCCTTTCCTCCATCACGCACAAATTATGGAAATAAGCCAAAAAGCGAGAGGAAGGCGTAAATTTATTAATACAACGGACAGTATATTCATGGATAATTGGACAAAACCAAATACTACCCAGGTCATATCTCAGCAGAAGAATGCAATAACTACAATTATCGAAAATATTATTAAATTTTTATTACTTACATGTTTTTTATTTTTCTCCGGGAAGTATAGTTTTAACATTTAAACAGTCCGAGTCACATCGTCCTTGTCTTCGTTCTAAGGGAATTCTTTCTTATTTTTATAACGTTTTCATCTCTGTACTTTAGCCCTTTTCAGTGAAGATGCAGTAAATCTATTTTACAAAAATTATTTTTTCAAGTAGTTTAAAAAAATAAAAATGTATTAGTATTGTTAATAACATGTACATACATTCCAGGTAGATATCCGAACGACGTGCAAACTTTCATTTTTTTATCTTTCCACCTTACTTTACGTCAGCCAGCGTTTTTTCTTTTCTTCGTCACTTTCTTCATCTTTGAAGAAAGTAATTGAAAAAGAAATTAGTCAACTAAAAATGATCTTAAGTTGAGTACGTTTTCTGAAATTTGGAAAAGTTCGTTATGAAAATGAAGTTTTTAAAGTTCTGGCTACTAAAACTCTTATATCACTAACGTATACTTTACAAGTATACCATTAATCAAATCTTATTACAAATTTAACGTAGTTTTTTTTATTGTATCAGCGGATTTTTCCAAAGTTTTTATTTTATTAGTTACCATTGTTTATTTGAAGCAAGGTTGTGAAATCTTAAATAATCAGAAAAAGGAGAATAATTCCGAAACTTTTGAGATTCGGATCATAGTTAATTAGAACTTTTTGGTTCCATTTTGAATGTAGAATCTACTGGCAAAATTTGTAATATGAATAGCCGAACACCCTGTGTATATGTTGAACTGGCACACGGGCACTACTGGGTCTGTCTTCACTCGCTTCAAACTTCGTTTTTTTGTTTGAGGTTTTTGAGGTGAAAAAAAATTTTTCACTGAAGATGGCGCAATGCCGAAACACGTTTGAATAACTCAATCAAAAAACCCGCGAGTGAAGACAGACACAGTTCTGTTCACAAGTGCCCTTGTGCCAGTTCAACATGAGTTCACCAACTAGCAGAAAAAAAAACCCCATCATCTACCCTGTATAACTTGAACCTTTGCAAAAGTGAATCGAGTCACAGCTCTAGAAAAAGAACTGCAGTTGGTACTTTAAACGCCCTCCACTTGCGGTTAGTACGGTGTATGCCTTAAGAACTGAACGAGGGCATGTTATTTTAATGTCTTTCACTCAATAGGTGTTCGACATTGTCTGAAAAACAAAATTTCAGGAACGCAAGTTTCAAGCGATTGTATTATCAACGTAAATAAACTTCTGTCAATTGACACAACCGACCTGTTCAGTTCATGAGAATGTTGACGTTTGAAACATGCTTCCTACCGAACAACACTTGAAAATTGATTGCGTCTCGTTTGGAAGACAATGTTGCTAGTTTTTTCTTCAAGGTAGTGAACACCACTTGCTAAACGCTAGTCTGCTTATTCTATGTTCATAAAATCATAATAATGCCTGCAAGACCGCAACTCACATACCGGTTGAATCTGAGCAGTCCTTATACGTTTAAAATGAAACTATAATTTAATTCACTATTTCTCGTGGTCCGCATCACCAATGATATTCAATTAATTAAGGTTTTCAGTGTAAAAAAGTCAGTGTCACGAGCGGGATCGAACCCACGACCTTCGGCCGATACGCCGATACTCTACCACTTGAGCTATCGTAACTTCCCATCTCAACCTCAAGTTAGTGCCCGAGGGGATCGAAGTCTTTTTTATCTCAACTGAAAACTATAATTTAATTACTATTATTATTAACTATTATTAAATATATAAAAAACGCGTATACATGATAGTTAATATAGATTTATTTTAATAAGATTAATACAACAAGCAACATATTGTTTTTTGTAACAATTTGTTTTGTTTTATATCTCAACAAAAATTGTTGTATCTTAAGTTTTGTTTTCGGGAATAAAGGATACCCAAGCGAACATATTTCAAGAGTACGGGAGCAAACGCGGTTAACCGTTGTACCAGGTGTCGTACTTCAGCACTTCCTAAATTTATCACCATTGCTGTTTTAATACGACAAACATGCAGTTTCATTTTAAAAATTAAATGTATTAAAAGAATTTTAACTAAACAGCCATCAAAAATTTATATATCTTTAGGGATGTCAGAAGATGGAACTGCAAAACGATAATATTATTTGCAAATGAATATAAATTCTTATAGCGATTCTTTTTTAATTGTGTAATTGTACTTATATGTAAGGTCAAGTCTTAAATCAGTGTGTTTATTCTCAATGAGAAAAAAAAAGTAATACTGAAAATAATATTTGAACAATGTGAATTTCAAAAGAGGGCAACGTTTCATTAAATCAGATCGTTTTCCACCTGGCAATCTTATTATTTCTGGCCGGTTTCTTTAAGAATGCAATATCACTTCATAATAAAGCTGGCTCTTCCCCGTAAATTTTACGCATGAAGGTCCGTTACATTCTAAAATTAAAGTTTAATATAAAAATTCCTGTTGATCGCACGGCACTTATTCTATGTAATAATTTTTGACGGATCGTCTTTTCATTATGCAAAAATCTTGTTATAATAAAACTTTTTAAACGACGCGTGTGAAATATTAATTCTTCTCTGCACCTGAAATAACCTTAAAAAAGGGTTTTCTTTTAATGTTTTTATCTCACTTCCACACTATTTTCTGAACCACGAGCCAACTAAAATATGCCCACATTACTCTTCCGCATGCTGATAAATATGACTTTATAATTCAAAAAATTAAATACGCTCCAGATATTTCTCGGCGGAGACAGACTGGTTAGCGTGATAGAATCTCTGCTCTCAGAACCCGCGACAGGGTTCAACACGCGTCTCCTTTGCAAAAAAAGAGAAACAGAGATGGAGAGAGAAGGAAGAGAGAGAGAGAGAGAGAAAGAGAGAGAGAGAGAGAGAGAAAGAGAGAGAGATTGCACAAAAGGTACTTTCACATTCACCTAAGGTGCCAGATCCAAAAGAAGTTTAATTTTATTATTTTTCCGTATTCAATTCCAACGCAACTTAACTATTAGTTCAATTAATTATTTTATGTAAGTTCTTGGCTGAGATGAAAAGTTAGTGTCACGAGCGGGATTCGAACTCACGATTTTCGGCTTTAATTATTATATATTTTTTTACCTTTACTTACATATCATACCATATTACTGTAAAAATTATTTTTTTATATTATTTTATTAATCAAAAGCAAGGAACTATATTTCTTGATTTTTTTATGTATATTACTAGGGGAGGTGTCCTTTGAGGCTAACGGAGGCCGTTCTTCCTCAAGAGTTTTGTGTTACATTTCAGTTTAATGTTAATGTTTAAACTCTTTATTCATTTAGCTAAGTATCTATAGGCATTAAAGAAAGGCGGAATATCGGTTTAGTTTGAGAAATTGATGGAAGGAGCTGAGATTAAATGGAAGGACACCGATTTGTTACGACCCACTCCTGTCTCCGGCTGAAGCATCTCTATGTTACTAGGTGTAAAGGAGAAGCGTTGGAAAGGAGCGCAGCTGGAAAAATTACCCCATTGCCGAAATTAAATTCGCCGAGAGTCCTTTTGGAAAAGGACGTGTCGCACTGTCCAGCAGGAACAGGTTAATATTTCAAGTCGGTCCAGCGAGGCCCTTGAAGGGTGGCCGCTAAGGGCCATCAGGGTTTCAATTACTTACTTATTTGCATCCTACGCCCTTCGGGCTGCGCCCCGCCATACTTCCAGCTCTAATAGAATATTCAACATGCCCCTCGGCGTCATACACTCGCTTTTCTCCCTGACTTTAAACGAGAACAAATTACGAGGCCGGCACCACACCCTCCCGCGACTCTCCAGGAAAACCGCTCTGGAATGGCACTCGTATGGGCACGGGAATATCACCCACCCAGGAACCAAGAACTTTCCCTTATTAGAACAAATTCATATGCGTTTTAATATTTCTTCTCCACTTTGCATACAAAAAGGAAGCCTCTTGAATATTCATAAGTTGTATTACGTTGCTAATAGTCAAAGCTAAACGCCACCGGTACTTGGAGATTTTTTTTCTTTTGTATAACTATTTTCTTAAAAACCTGTTATATCCTATGACTGCTGTACTACGTATTTCTTTAAAAGCAACCAATTATATATTAGGTACCATAAAAAATATAATCGTTTAAACATACAACAGATTTGTTGCAGCAGAGCAAAACTCAGAAATATGGCATTTCATAGATATCTACTAGATGCCTGGAGAAATTATGGGCATTTGTAAGCATTGACAGTAGCAAAAGATTTCCAACATGTCCCTTCTAAACAGATAATCTTACTATCTAGATAATATCAGATACTCTTACTTTTTGGTAGTAAATAAAATGAGCTAATTGTTATGAATAACTGGTTTTTTCGAGATCGTGAGGTGCGGTCTGGTGTGACGTAGGTTTTAGAAAAATATTTTCTTTATCATGCCAACGTTTCGATCTTTATTGATATCATCTTTAGGGCATGGAATTTATAAACGTTGCTTAAATTTTACAACTACATGTAGGATAAGAAAAAAATTAATTTACACAATACTAGAAAATTTTAGATTTAAAAAATTGAATTTATACAACGCTAGAAAATTTTAGATTTAAAAAAAGAGTGAATTTATACAATGCTATAAAATTTTAGATTAAAAAATGAAATTATACAATGGTAGAAAATCTCAGATTAAAAAAAATGAATTTATACAATGCTATAAAATTTTAGACTTAAAAAAGAGTAAATTTATGCAATGCTAGAAAATTTTAGATTTAAAAAATGAACCTTAAATTTTCTAGCGTTGTATAAATTCACTCTATTTTAAATCTAAAATTTTCTAGCATTGCATAAATTCATTTTTTTTAATCTGAGATTTTCTACCATTGTATAAATTCATTTTTTTAATCTAAAATTTTATAGCATTGTATAAATTCAATTTTTTAAATCTAAATTTTTCTAGCATTGTATAAATTCATTTTATTCACATCCTATATGTATTTGTATAATTTAAAAAATGTTTATAAATCCCAGGCCCTGAAGACGATCTCAATAAAGACCGAAACGTTGGTGTGAAAATGTTTTTCAAAAAACCTACGTCACACAGACTGCACCTCACGATCTCCAAAAAATCATTTGCTAACGGTCACTAAACACCACACACGTTATGAATAACTATCATAAACATAACCATCATAATAATATAACTATCAATAACCCACCAATGGGCACGCCCTCGAAAAGTATTACTGGTTTAAAAATGTTTCGCTTCAGAAAGGGAGGCTTATATTATTTACAAGAAATAAATAAGAGAAAAAAAATTCGGTGTGCTTTTTTAGCTTACCATGATGCCATTAGGAAACAGATGGAAAAAACATCTTCATAAAGGATGTTCCAATAATCTGAGCAATCGCTAGCCAAACATCTACTTGTTTAATCAAAGACAGGTATTCCTCCACGTTTTCGAATATACCAGGAATCACAGATTTTTGGTAGAAAACATTCGAAAGGAAGTAATCGTCATCGAAAAAAGGGGATGACACGTGACTTTCGATTCCAAAGCTCATGTGGGAAAGAGGAGCCGATTCGTTGGCAAAAGACGCTGCGTGGGATGAAAGTATTGGAATAATATGTAGGAAACCTTCTAAAAGCTCAGTCAAGCTGCGACTTCTGAAATTGCCATGGACCAGTGAGAGAAAATTTCCAAAATAGAAAACATACCCGACTATACCAGCAGTGAGAAGAACGAGAAATATTAAACTTATCCAGAAATATAAACTAACCCAATTAAGAACGTGTCATCATAAATTCAAGACAATAAAAATATATATTAAAAAGCTGGTTGTTGTGTGATAACTGTTTAAACGTACAGCACGCGTACTGCTGCAAAGCAGGGAAAAATTAAAATAATTACAGGTATTTTAACCAAATATTGCCAAATCAGAAGGCAATTTAAAATATTGGGATTGGCAGAAGGTCTCGTCTGAGTGCAATGTTAAAAAAAAGCATTAGTACACATATATATTACTATCAGGTGTTAATTAAATCAATCTATCCAAGAATAGACATGGTAAATTGGTTTGTGAGTTAGCCTATCTGAATTGACCGACATTGATCATTTTTCTAGGACTGTCTATTCTCCCTGGTTTTTCATAGACCTAATGCTCCTAGACCATAGACGTAATAATACCTGTATGTATTCATTTATGATGACTGATGGTTTCTATATAAAAAAAACAGTATATTAAGATTAGGTGTACTATCCAAAAATATCTTCAGATTAACAAAAGAAGCTAAGAATGATGGTGCACTGAATTTCGTTCGCAAAATATTAGAAATATGACGGAGCGTTATTGCTAGTCGGTTTTAAGAGGCAAGAAAAATTTTATTAAATAAATTACTTTTTTAATATTGCTTTTTGCCTTCGTTGTGCCTGCATCCAAGTTACTACATACCTTTCCATTTGCATTTTCCGTAGGCTAAGAAAATAATATGCAATAACGTATTATAAGAGATTAGATATATAAAGTGAAAAATGTATAAAGAACCTTTAACATCACAATATACAGGGTGAATTGCTACTCGTGCTACAAACTTCTCCAGTAGATTCTTCACCCTAAAATGAACAAAAAAGTTCATATTGTCCATGGTCCGATTCTCAACCATTTCAGAGTAATTTCGCTTTTTATCGATTTTGAAAGATATCACGTCCTGGCGTCGGAAAATCGTGATATCTTTTAATCTAAACATTTCTCTGAAAATCTAATAGCACCGTTGAAATTCCCGTTAATTTTTCAATAAGAAGATGACGGTGGCAAAATGTTTGGGCTAATTTTTTGTGTTTTATTTCAGCCAGAACTACAAAAAGAGTGGAAAATTGTGTAAATCGGAAAGTGTATAAAGTAATCCAGAGTTTCTAATTTTAGTCTCAGAAGGCAGCAAATTTGAGGAAAACTACCTGATTTAATAACGCTTCCAACGCACTCGTCATTTTCTTATTTAGTGGTTGTGAGACCAAGATGTTGATGACAAAAAGAGAAAAAATGGTGGTTCAAGGATTGCTAATGTTTGAGAGTGACTTGCTACTCGTGCTACAAACTTCACCAGTAGATTCTTGACCCTAAAATGAACAAAAAAGTTCATATTGACCATGGTCCGATTCTCAACCATTTCAGAGTAATTTCGCTTTTTATCGATTTTGAAAGATATCACGTCCTGGCGTCGGAAAATCGTGATATCTTTTAATCTAAACATTTCTCTTAAAATCTATAAGCACCGTTGAAATCCCCGTTAATTTTTCAATAAGAAGATGAAGGTGGCAAAACGTTTGGGTCTTTCTTCCTTGACCTTCTAGCTGTTTGTAAACTTCTTAAGCATTACATACTAAATGGGCATTAAATTAAATTAAAAAATTTCAATGGAATTATGATTTTGATTCTCTCTAAAAATTAACGGGGATTTCAACGGTGCTTATAGATTTTAAGAGAAATGTTTAGATTAAAAGATATCACGATTTTCCGACGCCAGGACGTGATATCTTTCAAAATCGATAAAAAGCGAAATTACTCTGAAATGGTTGAGAATCGGACCATGGTCAATATGAACTTTTTTGTTCATTTTAGGGTCAAGAATCTACTGGTGAAGTTTGTAGCACGAGTAGCAAGTCACCCTGTATATCCATCTTATCAAAGTCTACATATAACGCCTTGCCCAATAAAATAAAATAAATTAACGGCCAAACATTATTTTATAAACTCGTAAAAAGATTTTTATTGACAAAAGGAGTCTACATACATCGAGCGAATTTTCAAATGATAAAACTGAACTTTAATTTTTAACTTATCTTGTTTTACGTATGAATAAATTAATTCTTAATTATAAGGTGTTTTCTCTTTGCTCTTACATTACGGGTTTCTGTTATATTGCGCTGAACTTTTTGTTATTTCACTTTTTTTATATTTATGAATTATCCGGTTCCTTCTGTTTGGACAACATTTTCGGGCTAATCATAAAGTGTTTTTAAAATAGGTTTTCAAAGTTCTAAGAAAGGTGTCAAATAGAGCCGAACGCTCGACATCAGAAAATAAGTTGGTTTCTTTACCTTCATGGCTTCATCCCTGAACTAGCTTTATTATTTACATTTATGAATTCTTTGTTTTTTGATTGTGTATGTAATTTTATTGTTTACTATCTAAATACGAATAATTAATGTTAACTAGTTAAAAATATGGCAATGCTTATGTACACAACTAACACCTACAAAATAAAATAAAAATAAATAAATAAAAAGCTACAAAAACGAAACACGCTTCCAGTAAAGTAAGCCAAAACAATATTTCTGTTGATAAAAACATTTAGAAACTGTTTTAAATCCTATTTAAAACTCTTAGACATGAATTTGTATTTCAATAAAAAATTGGCTAGATTTGGCGGGGTTGATTTTTTGTTTACAATCTCCAGTGGTCCATTTAAAAATCAATAATTGTAAAAATCTAACCAATTTCCAACGTATTCGTTGACAAACATAATATTTCTTTGTTTAGAATACGGCAAGTAAGTTTAGATTTGATGTCATGAAAAATAAAAAATAAAAATAAAGCTGCTCAAATGTTTATTTTATATCTTCGGTTGAAATCATAGATATATGCAAAGACCAATTTTATGCCCTTGCATGCAAATGATAAGGTTCTAAACCACTGTCTACTCTCCTGTGGATTGTTGTCTTTTCAATGTTATCATATTTTTTGTGATTTTAAAGGAAAACATCAGAGACATATTGAAGGCTAAATATATGCTTTTTTAAAAACATCTACTTTCTTCCTTGCTAAAATAATTTTTTTCCCACTTTGTTGGGTCCCAAATTATCTATTGCAATATCTACAATATTATCCATACTATGGCTAGCTGCCAAATAGGATATTTACGTAATATTTCATGGGTTTAAAATTCTTGAAAAATATAAACGAGTCAGGATAGTGCTTGATAACTATGTTTGAACTGTAACTATGTTTGAAAGACTAAGTTTTTTAATCTGATCATTGTGATTCCCCTGAAGTTTTTCTAAGTTCAAATCGTTGGAATCAATCGTTGTCGCCAACCCTCGGCCCTTTGTCAATTCCGATCAATGACGAACATGAAGGAAAGGAAATAGGGTGTCTGTTTGGTGTCCTTTGTAATAAGAGTCGATTCAATGGTAGTTAGGACTTTGTTAGTGGCGGCCTTTGTATCAAACTGGGGCCAAATATCCAACAACTCGCTGACCGACCGACAAAACTTCACAATTGATTGATGAAACATTCTAAACATTTATAAGAGAAATTTACGTTTTATTTGAAAATCAAGTCCCGTTCTTCGAGATTTTTCATATTTGACGACTGTCTCAAAAGATATCTAGTAAAGTACTTCATTCGAGTCAATACTAAATTTTTTCACCAAAAAACCTTTTTGACCAATGAAAAAATTAACAACACCTTGCCAGAAATATGTACAGTAAAACCCTTAAAAATGTAATTATTTAAGGAAATTGCCTAAAATATTTAAGAAAGAATTATGATTAAGTCCAAATACAATTAAATGAAAGGCTTTTTGATTTAAACCGAATTATTAAATTAATATCTAAGTAGTCCAATTGTTCAAAAAAACACAGAGGAAGTCGATCCAGATAAAACATGTTAATTTAATAATTGATTAACTTTTATTTATTTATTGTACGAAATATGACGGATTGACAGAAATTATAATTTTAAAAAAATTTAAAAAGATCGAGTTCGCATTGATTAAATGTTCCGGATTTAATATTCTCTCAGGATTTTCCCCCGTGATGATTCGATAATACAAACAACCCTATCGTCGGAACCAAAGCGCCAGAGTCCCAAAGCCCTTACGGGCTTCAGGTCACGTTCGAATCCCCCTTTTAATTCCGTTATTGAATCTGTGTCCTTTCTATTCCATTGGCTTCTCCTTCTAGGGCTGCCAGAAACCTAAACATCCTCTTCTAAGTTCTAGAGACATCTCAGTCTGCTTGGTCTAAATAGTTTTCGATGATCTAGCGACATTTTCTCTTAATTGGATTTTTAATCGTGACCCAGGTATACTACCAAAATAATCCAATTTTGATTTGATACGGTGGAATTAGATATATACTTCAAAATATCAGCATTATACACATAAATAATTTTAAGATTAGTGATTTTGTTTTTCTATTTAATAATCTGGTTAAAAACTAATCAACGGAAATAGTAAAACATTAGAAATTGAAAGTTGGAGAAACCCGAGATGAAAGAAAAGGGACGAAAGTGGTAACTGAACGATTCAACGTGGGAATCACCTTGTTTGGCTCCCTCATGAAAAATTCAGTTTCTCATTGGGATTTACGAAATGAAAAATGAAAATATTCGTACAACCTGGATCTTCTATAAGGACTTCACACTGGCCCTAAACCCGTTTCCCGGAAATTGCACTATTTTTTGAAGACGGTCAAATTAAAATTTAAACAATTTGTGCTTTTAAAAGATTTAAAGACCAATGACTTCAATAAAAACACTACATCTGCAAATTTAACTGGACGAATACGGTTTCTTTGTAATAATTCCATCCTGCTACAAACGACGAGATTGCATTGTTGACAGCCGGATGTGACACATGTTTGGGAGAAGGTAGACGTTCAGAAAATTCCATAAGCGACGGTAGAAATCGAACCTACGACTGCCGGGTCTAACTGTTCGGGAACCGCGGCCCCCACGTTCAATAGAATCAAATTTGAAATGGAATTTATATAAGCTCATATCCGCACTTGTCGGGATGTTCCGATACCTCCTAATTATTGATACTGTTATTTCAGCTTTTAAAGGTATCGTAGCTGAAACCCTACCAGTATCGAAAGAAGAATATCGATACCATCAGTGCTTCAATCTCAATATATAACTAACCTAATTGAGTGAAGATGCATTCGATATTCCGCCATCGACCCTTTCACATCGCACACTCACGCTAATAAATACATTCATTTTCAAAACAAGCAAGATATACACAACTATTATTATACACAATAGAACAACCCCATTTCCTCCACGTATAGGAACAGGGGACTCAAACCGAGTGGCATTCCTGCTGATTCTCTGGCGTCAATGAATATCACCATTCAATTAGAGCAATCTTCCTCTACATGCTGGAGTTACATCTACATCAGAACTCTACTCTCGACCTTTGACCCAAAAGTAGGTGTCTGTGTATAAACCTCGCGTGACCTATTTTTAATCGGGTGATGATGACCCTTTTTCTACGAGTCAGAGCCTCCCAGGGCCACCCATCGACAGTTCTCTTGATACGTGAAATCTTCTTGGTCGACCCGGCCCATTGACTCAGTCACCTTCTTTTAATCATGTTTTTACTGCGTTCTTAGTGGCAGGGTGAGTGCAGTGGTTAAGCCCGGAGGTTGGAACGTCCCGGCCAAGCCGCCTCGACCACCTTTTCATTACCAGACCTTAATACATTCAATATGTAAATTGGGTAGTTTCACAAGACATGTTCAATTTTATAGTTTCAGAAATTGAGAGAGGATTGTTTGTTGTTTACATCCAATTGTTTATATATTATAATTGAGCACTTTTGTTTATAATGATGAGCTCCCAAATCAAACACGTTTTATACCTTCAAATATGAACATGGAAACACGTGATTTTCGTGTAATATTCCTTTACTCTCGGTGAAGACGTTAATATTACATCCATTTATGTTTTAGTGGTCGTTAAACCGTTATTTCTTTCAATTAATTATTCTTTTTATGTAAGGTTTTACTTGAGATAAAAAATGTCACGAGTGGGATTCGGACCCACGACCTTCGGCTAAATACGCCGCTGCTCTACTAGTTGAGCCATCGTGACTTCGATCCTCTCGGATATCGACTCTCCGTCTCAACCTACAAACAAAATTTGAAATACAATTGCAACAATGCATGTATTAATTGTGTCAATACAATTAAGAAACATATGAAAAGTCAAAAAGTATTGATCTATGGGTCCCTCATGAGCTCACTGAGCGACAGCAGTTAAAGCGCCTTGATAGATGCGTTTCGTTGCTCACCAAGCAAAAATCCGAGCCTTTTCTAGAAATAATAATCAGTTGGGATGAACAATGGATTGCGTATGACAATCAGCGTCGGTCAAACATCGACCAAAGACCAGAACACATGCCAAAACCAAATTTAAACCCCAAAAATTTATGGTGTCCGTATAGTGGTCCAGGGCTGGAATTATTCACTACGCTTTTTTGTCAAGAGGTGAGACCAATTACTTCTACAACGCACTGCCAGGAAAGTTTTGAAATGCATAAAAAATTACTCGAAAAACAACCTGTTGGTAAATCGGAAAGGTTCCTCCACGACAACGCGCCAGGCCTTATGTTTCAAAACATACCGTAAATAAATTAAAAGAGCTTGGCTATGAAGTTCTTCAGCATACACCTTATTCTCCAGAGTTGTCCCTAACCGATTGTCACCTTTTTAGTAATTTAGACAACATTTTTGAAAATTCATTAGATTTGGTGATCCGATTAACCAAATAACATATTTCAATTAAGTAATCTTTATGAAGGTTTTGGTTGAGATAAAAACGTCAGGGTCACGAGCGGGATTCGAATTTTGCGTATTTAGCCGAAAGTCGTGGGTTCGAATCCCACTCGTGACACTGACTTTTTTATCTTAACCAATACGTTACATAAAGATTTTTGAAAGCGTTTTCAGAATTTGTTTCATTTCAAACCTCATATTTCTTCAGTACAGGCATATAAAAGTTGGTCACCCGTTGGAAAAAATGTGTATAAAATGAAGGTAAAAACTTTGAATAAAATTATTTTGTTTTTATATGGTAATTTTACTTAAACAACTTTCATCATAAAAACGGTCATTTCATGTGAAACAACCCAACACTTAACTAATTTGTCAGAAGCTGACATACATACAAATTACCTTTACACACTTATTTTTAATAATTAATGCCAAACATTGAATAATACAGAAAATGTTGAAACGGCTTCCAGTGTAAAAAATTATTAGAACCTGTTGTTTTTTTCGGCAAAGAGTTTAACCCGTTGGTTTCCTGCCGCCCTGCAAAATGAAAAAAGACAGACAGAGCGAAAACCTTTTTATATTTGTCGCGATAACGGTTGTCGATCGTAAGAATGAAAAATGTGCATTCGCACCTATTGAAGCGCACTCTCCGAGAACTAAATGGACCCCGGCAGAAAGACAAGCAGATAAAAGCCTCCGTCTGATAAGAGGACTTGGAACAATGCTGAACAATGCTCCGGTCCCGGCCCAAACCTAATGAAACCGCACCTTTCCACCCATCCTGTTCCCACCCTCCGCACTCCTATCCACGCTGAATTAACACCTAACAGTCGGAGATTACATTTTCATGAACAATTCTACTCGCTAACGTTTCACAACTCCCTTTTCTTAACATATTATGATCATTATAACCGCATTCAATTTTAACTTGGGCGCAAAATGTCTGTCTATTTCTACCCCCTGCAACAGACCGAACTTACAGCATTTGGTAATTCACTTAAATAACTTTGTTCAACATGATATATAACATTCTTTTTCGTAAATGAAAATTAATGGCCATATTTCATACTTCCCAACGGTCTTCCTCGACGTTCCTTTTTTAAACAAACTCGATTGCTCAATATTTAAACAAAGCGTTTATAAATAATTAATCCTTGAAATTGTAATAAAATAATATTACTAATGTTTTATTTAACTATAAAGAAATACAAGATAAACATTAATAATAACTTGTTGAAGTCGTAAGGAGCGGTCAAGAATGAGGTAGTTTAGAAAAATCTTTTTCATTTTTTCCAACGTTTCGACCCTTATTCGACTCTTCTTCAGTGTCTGACTAAATTACAAAACATACGTTGATTGAAAAAAAAAAAACAATTTTAGGTGTACATAAATTTTTAACCTAGTATTTCATACTCACAAAAAGACTGATGCTATTCTTGTGGTATCATTGGTTTCGTGTGAAAGGTCACCTCAAGAAGACCCAGGCCCCGAAGATGACCCGAATAAAGGTTGAAACGTCGGCAACAAAACGAAATATTTTTTCTCTAAACTACCTCATTGTTGACCGCTCCTCACGACTTCAACAAATTATGAAACAACAGGTCACTAATAAATAGACATAGACAATTCAAAATGTTGTAGGTTGAGATGGGAAATTGGTGTCCGAGTGTCACGATAGCTCAAGTGGTAAAACAGCGGCGTATTTAGCCGAAGGTCAGGAGTTCGAATCCCGCTCGTGGCACTAATTTTTTCATTTCAACCAATACCTTACATATAAAGATTAATTAATTGAAAGAAGTAACTTGGTCAATAGACCACTAAATATAATGACTTTAATTAATAATAACTATGGATCCGTCGGTCAAGTTTACATACAAATAAATACCAAATACGGAAGCAAACATATTAAAATAAAAGTAAAACATTATTTTTAAATAAAATTAAAACATTTGATCATCCTCCAAAAACATTTTATGTTTTAAAGTGGTAATGGTATAGGAATAAGAAACATCCCAATTGCCTACATTTAATAAAATGGATATATATTGCTCATGTGACAAAGATCTCAGGTTGTAAGAAATTAAACGAAGCCAGGACAGAAAATGAAGTACCGTTTCATTGATATTGCATTTGCATAGCGAACAATGATAAATATAATTTTGTCTCCAGGGTTGATAATTGAAGTTTATTAATTCTGTTCCTAATTTAAAAAAATAAGCTAGCCTTATTTATATTGAAATGTGATGTAATCTAGATCATGACATAACTGTCTGTAGTACAGGTGGAATCTTGTTGCGAATACATTGGCCAATAGATCACTTTCCCTCAACCTGAGCTTCTCCAAAAATGTTACAGCGATGCTATTAATGTATTCGGCACTGAATCTGTTTAACTCCATGGGGATTTCGAGTACCTGCGCTCGTTCCAATCAGTCCTTAAACCAACCAGTCTTTAACTTCACGGTTTCATGAGTAATCAAAACATTCTAAGATTATCACCAAATTTTTTTTATCACCATCTGTACAAATTAGATTCACTGATGGGCTACAATACGATTTTTGACATTGTGACGTATATACTGACAGGATTCAGCGACATGAGATGGTCTTCTAAAATAGTTTTGAGAAGAGAGTAAGTAAGTTGATGGAACAGTCGAAAGAAACTTTGTGGATAGGTTTGCCGGACTTAAGGAAAAAACAGGAAATAATACACACATATTTCTGTCATAGTAGTAGAGAGGAAATTAAAAAAAGAGAATATTTATTTCATTTCTGGTTTGACTATTTTCGAGGAGTACCGAATTGAAATGAAATAGTACATTTTATGATTTTGTTGACGACTTATTAATCATTTTATATTCCAAATGAAATTCATATTTGTGAAATTATTTCAAACGTTAGATTTGTTCTGATTTTTTGGTTGTTTAATAATCGCATCGTTCAACACATCCTCTACCAAAGAAAGACATGCCAGCAAGGGATGGTTTATATTTTAAACATTCATCGACAAGTTGTAATCTTCAATCCCTTTGTCAAAACAAACAAAAACAGTTAAATTATAAATTCCTTCGTCTTTAGGGGCTTTTATACCCTTAAATAAAAAGTGAACAATCGAGTTTCGTCTTAGAATGGAACAATGGGCAAGTTTTGCGTCGACTGCTTCTTCTTTGATAGGGCGCATAATTAAATACCTTTATGCACCACCTATTGGATTATCTCGCGAGATGCCACCCACCCCTTCAAAGGGGTTTTGTCTCCGCGCACCCTTTGTTCATTGTGGTAAACAACGGTTCTTTTCACACTGTTAATGGCCTGTACCTTGAAGGATTACGTAATTAAGATATAGAAGTAGAGATTTTTTTTCCACCCACGCTCCTTTTTGGAAAATAAATAGACTTCAGAAACGAGATTTATCATCTGCCCTCCGAAAAATAGCTGGATATTTGGCTGCTCTGCACGGAATCGGTCCGAGCTTTGAAATATGTCGTTTTCCATGGTTAATAGCAGCTTTCTTCTGTCTTCAGAAAATTATTAGAAACCCTTTATTGAAATAACCCTGTGGCTCTCTGCATTGCAACATTTTGCAAACAATAATAATTTATTATACTGTTTCAGGTTGGAAATTTACAAATGTGTTCTTTAATGTAACTTTTTTAACAAACCGTTTTTTTCTTAAAATTTTCTTTTGTTTATTTCTCAAAAGTTTCTACTGTACCCATTAAGCCCGATTTAAACTGAACAATTCTTATTAAGAAACAATATTTTTCAGCTACATACATAGCGAAATAAATTAGCATTTCAAATTGTACATGTAAATCTCGTTCAAACTTCTGCAGTGCTTTTGGACAGTTTCATTTGACGAAAACAACTGGCTTGTTTTTGTTAGAAAATTTTCAACTCTTTGACAGCGGTTAAAGTTTAAAATAATACTGCTCTCGGTCAACGTTGTATTGCCTGGTTGGGAGAATAAAATCCTAGTCCTGTCAGGATGAAAATTAGTGGTTCACGCAGTCATGGTCCCGCAAAAAACTTTGCCGATTACACGGTGCCTTCTGCAAACTCCGTACGCAAGCCGACTTATTAAAAAAAGATTACAGGTTATTTAGTTGTGACTAGTTGTTTACGATTAATAAATCTGTGCAAGGGTAAATATCATTTTTTATAGCTTACTATGTCATTCCATAAAGTACTATAAATCGTCATTTCCTATGTGCTACCAGCAATGAAAAACGCTAAGTATTAATTCATTTCTAAGTATTAACCTTAATCATCGCATTTTTAATAATCTAAAATGATCGTTTCAACCGCATTCTTTAATAATTTATCTCGTATTTCTCATTTTTTTGAGAGACATTGTAATCCAAAATTATTAATTGGCAGTCATTAATTAACAGTAATTTATTACCCTATTATGAGTACTACATTTCGTCTTGTTACCGTATTCGGTAATAATTTATCTCGTATTTTCCCTCATTTGTGAGAGACCTAGTAATCCAAAATTATTGATCCTTTAGATGTTATAGTTACTTCGCATAAAACATATTTTATTCCAGTGTATTACAATAAGAGAAATGCGCTAAACAATCATTGGTTGTAATAAAAAATAATTTTATGGTTATTTAAATTGGCAAGCTTAATTTTATCTATTTATTATTCTATTATGAGTACAACATTTTGTCTTATTATTATTATAATTTAAAAAATATTTTCCAGCTGTTGGTCAAAAGCAAACTGAAGATATGTCTTGATGTGACTGATTCAGCTTTAATACTGTAATTGTGTATAAAAAAATCAGGAGTAAGACGTATTTGAAAGAAAGAAATAACGAAAAACACACAGTTCTTTCGTCAAGTTTTCCAGGAATATATTTCCTTCATCAGGATCATGTTGAACGATCCACAAAAATGTTAAGAAATGTTTTATTTTATTTTTTTATTCATTTTTTTAACGGTTTAAAAAAATCATATTTTGTATGAATGATCATAAATCATTACGATTGAAACCATAATTTTTGTGTTGTGCTTAGATTTTATATTTGTTGGACGTGTGGATCATTACAAAGTTTTGTAGTCTTGGTCAAGAATATAATATATTCTTCGACAGCTTGACAAAAGAAATGAGTGATTTTCTTTTTTTCTTTTTTTCAAAGAGGTGTTAGTTCATGTCAGATTAATTCCTTAATATAATGTGTCAAAAAATTAGTGTGTCAAACATTTGTTTTTATCGACTACGTGTAATGGAAAAATTTGTACTTTTAATTGATAATTCATTTGTTAAAGCACTCTACATTTTTAATTGCAGGTAACATTTTTTGGTTTAAAAAATGTATGTACAGTGTCAACATACTAACGTACATCCTGGGTTTTTTTAAATGCTCAAAATAACAAGAAAATTACAAAATTTAAAATCTAATTGGACCTGTTATTTTTGCAATATCTAATCTAATTTTCTGAACTGATTTTCAATTGTTCTTTTTTTTAATTTGTCGTAGGTTATCATTTACAAAAGCAATCCAATTTTTACTTTATTGTCAAATTGAAAAACAAATTTTAATTAATGCATATTTGAAAGAAAAACGTATGTTACAAAGACCTGTTTGATTGTTGTTCAAAGTTGGATAATTGTTAGAAAAAACCGAGTAAGTTAAAAAGTAAACTAGAACGATGACATCCTGTAGATAATATTTTAATAACTCATAGCAATAATATTAAAATGGTAATATATAAAGATTAATAACTAACATAAATTTATTCCTGGAAGAAAAATTAGACAGCATTACAGCATTAAAATCTGACGTGTTTTTGCCGACTTTTAAATGGTTTTCAATTTTATGCCAAATCAAATGAATCTGAATAATGTGCAATCAAAAGTGTAAGTCATCATTTGAAAAGACAAGTCAATATTTAAGGATTTTAAAAAATTGAAAAAATCTAATTATTGCGCTGTTTGTAAAAAAAGATGATGCTACAAAAAACTGATTTTTTTCATGTTGAAGAATTTTTGGAAAAACGTAAATTAAAAAGAAAACTCGTAAGTTATTACTTTGTAGATAATACTTCACCCATTTAATTCACATATCAACAATATTAAGATTTTAAATTGGAGGATTTAATTTTTGTTAAAATTTACTTTTTATTTGTTTAATATCTTGTTTTCTTTGGGTACTTTCTTAATTTATAATGTATTTAGTTAGTTTATGCAGTTTATTAATGCCTTTGAACGGTTTTTTTTTTGTTTTGTATTCGTAAAAGTATGTTTAAACTTATAACTTCTTCTTCAATTAATACAAATTTGATGCTTTTTTTGTATTGTAAATTATATAGTTCTTACTGTATAACCGGAAAAGAGATAAATTATTTATATCGAAAGCACATTTTGCTATTGATTAAACTATTTTGTTTTGACGTTATTTTGTTAATATTTTACGCCGAAAAGGTTACTTAAATATCTTTCATCTTTAAAATACCTTTCCAATTATTCTTAGACTTACTATATTTGTTTCCATACTCAATACCGGTACGGACTATTGTTAAAGTTTAGCGTAGGTATTTGAAATTCAAAGATATTTTAACCAGTTCTAACAAACCAAAAAATATGGGTAAATTTAAGTGTTTTTGTAAAACTATTTCATAACCTTATGAATTTCTAGTGGCAACAACGAATACAAATTTATATCCGTTCAACCTGCCTGGTTTGAATTATTGTTGGAAAAATTCTAACTTCAATTAATTTCGAATTTAGTTCGCATCTGTGGAAATTCTCGGTTCAGTAATCTCTATAATACGGAACAGAATATATATATGTATATCCGTCTGCGGTTCTCTCGGCGTCCCCTGGGGCCTTTGCAATCCTTGTCGAATCTCAGATTTTGAACTAATATCCGAACCGACCGTTTCCTGAACTCACCGCCTAGAATTTATATGCCCGGTTGTAAATCTAGTTGTTTTACTCCCTCGAGCCTTCCTGAACTGAGAAACTGTGATTAATCTTTCACCGAACTGTAAATTACAGATTTACTTCGCACAAAAAAACATTCATATCTTTAAGTAATATCAATGTTGTTTTAATTAAAGCAAAACAACTGTAGTTTTTTCATATTATTTTCTCATTACTACTATTATTACTATTAGACTACTCTTCAATTGTAACTAACGTTAGACGATATTTGATTCAACAGCAAAACTATATATATTGCTGAACATGTTTTTATTTAAAAAATAGATGGTGTTTAGTGACCTTGGGTTAATGATTATTTGGAGATCGTGAGATGCGGTCTGGTGTGACGTAGGTTTTAGAAAAACATTATGTTTATTCGCCAACGTTTCGATTTTTATTGAGATCATCTTCAGAGCCTGGGATTTATAAACATTGTTTAAATTATACAAATATATGTAGGATGTGAAAAAATGAATATATACTGTAGTGTTAGGGTAAGTAAAATAAAATAAATTCCACTATAAACCTATTTATTAAACAATTCTTTATATAATTGAAAAATAATAAAAAAAATAAACAAATACTCTCCGACTTGTAAAGTGTAATATATTTAATTATTTTAAAAAAACTTTATCTTTGTTTATATACAAAATAAAATAATAAAAATATAAACGAATTCTCCTATGGCCAAAACTCTGGGCTCATATAATTTTTTGAACATATAATTCGAACATATAATATAAAACAATAAATTAGTCTTCTTGTTTTCTTGTCTGCACAGACTGTCCCAGGCAACTCCTCGTCCTTTCCGTTTCTTGCTCAAAACCAGACTCCCCCTCCATTCCTCCTAGAGCCTCTTCCATTTCCACTTGTCTCGCATTGAACGATGGGATATTTTAGCAGTAGGGGTTTGGCGACAATTTGAAAGTTCGCCGCCATAATACAATGCTAGAAATTTTAGGTTTAATCAAAGTATTTTTACTCACTCAAAGTGTTTGTTTTCTGTGTAGATGAGTCATTATTGTGTGTCGTGTTAAGAGTGCAAGTGAGATATTGATGTTTGATATTTATATTAATATTATATACATTGGATTTTGAAGGGGTGGGGAAGGAAGTCGGGATAGAAACAGTGTTGGGCAAAAATTAGTCATGTCTAATGATTAATGAATGATCACTCAGACCGTTAGTCATGATTGGTAGTAAATGACTAATTTAGTCATTAATCGCCATGCGATTGATGGCTAAATTAGTCATGACTAGTAATTAAATACGAGGCATGACTAATTTAGTCGCCATATGTGATTGATGGCTAAATTAGTCATGACTAGTAATTAAATACGAGGCATGACTAATTTAGTCACAATATAATTAGTCGTGACTAAATTTCGATAAATCATGTTCAAATGGGTGCTCAAAAAATGAAAAATACACAACTTCATCACTTTTAAACCATTTTCTAACAGAAATTTATTTCATCAAAACGAAAATCCATCAACACCTTATTTAACAAAAATCAATCTTCCAATTATAAGTAAAACTCCGTCGTTATAAAAAGCCAAAAAATAATGATAATGATATTAATAATAATAATAAAATAAAATAATTCTAGAACAAGCTACGCTTTGAAAAGTAAATATGTTTACATAACCGATCAATGTAAAAAATATTTCTTTGAATTAAAATTTATTCCACTTAAAAGGAGAGATTTCTACATTATTTGGAAAACACACCATCTAAGGGTATTGATTGTAATAAAACAGACATGTAGAATAATTATGTAACTTTGGTTTTCGTTTATGATAACACTTTTTGAAGGTTGGCCTTAAGCACGACTGTCATCTCAAAATTTTTATCCGAAGTCAGTTGGATTTTGGTAAGTTGGTCATTGTAGCCAGAGTTGGGTAAAATCAAACTAATTCAATCATGATTAAGAATTTTGATTGAAGTTTAATCATGATTGAATTAGTCATGAGTAAATTAATCATTATATGATTAAATCATAACTAATTCAATTATGTGGTATGACTAAATCATATAATGATTAATTTACTCATGACTAATTCAATCATGATTAAACTTCAATCAAACTTCTTAATCATGATTGAATTAGTTTGATTTTGCCCAACTTTGGATAGAAAGACATTTTTATATGAGGAGTCGGCTTCTTCGAGTAAAAGGAGCCGACCATAGGAAAGAATGGGTAATTGTTCTAACGTATATGAACATAAAACATCAATATCTCACTGGCACTCTCAATGAGACACACAATAATGACACACCAACAAAGAAAAGAAACTCTTTGAGTGAGTACAAATACTCTGATTGTGTCTAAAATTTCTAGCTATATATAAATTCCTTTTTTTCACACCCTACATACATTTGTATAATTTAAACAATGTTTACAAATCCCAGGCCCTGAAGATGATCTCAATAAACATCGGCATAAAGAAAATGTTTGTCTAAACCTACGTGACACCAGACATTATCTCCAAATAATATTTTTAAAAAAATAGTTAAAGTTCAACTCATGAGTAATTACTGACACATCTTGCTTTCAATTTCAAATAATTACTTACTGTCAAGAATTTTCAGAAAACTAAAATTATCAGAATTTCCACGGAATTACAATAGGGGCTTAGAATACTTCCTTCAGAACCTTCAGCAAATCTTAAATGAAACAAAGGCTAACTTCTATTTTTCTACTCAATAGAAATTTTTTTCGTGTTTTTTTATCGTTAAATGTTACTATTATTATTACTATTAGACTACTCTTTAATTGTAACTGACGTTAGATAATATTAGATTCGACAGAAAAATTATTATATCGCTTAACATGTTTTTATTTTTTTTAAATAGCTCAAAGCTCAAAACCTGTGTAATTATTGACTCATCTTGCTTTCAATTTCAAATAATTACATACTGTCAAGAAATGTCAGAAAACTAAAAATATCAGAATTTACAAGGAATTACAATGGGGGTTTAGGATAATTCCTTAAGAAACTCCAGCAAGGATAGTGATTATCAAGTGTAGTGATTAAGTCAGGCGATGTTTTACGTAAATACTAAATGAAACAATGAAACACAGATTCCATACTTCTAACCAATAGTAATTTGTTGAGTTCATTGGTGTGATGAAAAACACGCTGTTTTGTAAAAACGATTCTGTAACCGAGAGAATGTGTGCAATCGATGTCGAATCTATGCAGTTATTAAATTGGCAGCGTTCATTTATCTTTCGGGTTTCCAGCCTCATTTTTCTTCTTCAAAAGAAAGTGGGCGACGGCAGTGGGAAAAATGTCCGACGATAACGCTCAGTTTCTGAAAAATACAGAAAAACACAATTCACTTTTATAATTGCAATGGATCGCCCTTCACGTGGAAAGGCATAAATTCGTTCTCTTGCCCCCATAATTACTACAGGAGTGCCTCTCCAGTATGCAGTTGTATATTAACATTTCGCTCGGAGAGACGCGGAGTTATTATACGAAAGGGTATGAAACATGTTTAATTTCAAGCCAAGGGTAATTATTATAAATAAAGGAGGGCGAATCTCGTTTTACGTAGTTTCATCTTGCATTTTCTACTCAAATACTAACACAAATGACGCCTCTTCTATTTCATTCGTTTATGCAACATTTAAACCGCGCGTTTGATTAAAATAATACACAAATAATTATAAATCTCCCTTTTTTTTTAATATAAATTATATTTTAATTAAAGATGTTTTTTATCAAAAAACCCTCGCACAATTTCTTTTGTAGATAAACATAATGGAAATGAAATGGCTTAAGTTTGAAATTCCTTTGAACGCGGTTGTGCCAAGGGTCGGATTCAAGACGTAATTGCTATATTTTTTTATGCTAACTTCTTTCTTCCAATTATACCACTGCCTTTGTCCGTTCTCGCTGATTGACCTGATTCACAATAAATAAAATTTAATGTGAATCGTCTCGGACATTCGGCTTGTTGTACCGTCATATAATTGGAGACATATTTACAAACTAATATTAAATGTATAATATATGGAAAATACACTGGTTACATAAAAATCGGAGCTTGTTAAGTCGTAATTATGCCACTTTTATAATGTTAATAATGCTCGTTGTTAAATGATCGCATATTGCCTAACGTAATTATTAATGTGTGGTGATTAGTGACCGTTAATCGATATTTATTTAGAAATCGTGAGATGCGGTCTGCTGTGATGTAGGTTTCAGAATAACATTTTATTTATCGTGCAAACGTTTCGATCTTTATTGAGATCATCTTCAGGGCCTGGGATTTACCAACATTGTTTATCTATAACAATTACATTTTGGATGTGGAAAAGTGAATTTATACAATGCAAAATATATTTGCTATATATATATATTCAATCAAAGTATTTCTACTCAGTCAAAGTGTTTTTCTTCTGTGTAATTGTGCCATTCTTGCGTGTCGTGCCGAGAGTGCCAGTGATAACGTCAAAATAGCTTTCAAAAATTATAAAACAATTCAAACGCTTTTTTCCAAAATTAAAGATCCCACACCAATAACAAATAAATCTGACGTAATCTACAACATCAACTGTTTAAACTGTCCGTCAACTTACATCGGTCTTACATCCCAATATCTGGACAAGCAGAGTAAAGCTATGATTACAAAAAACCCAAGCAAAATCCTACAGCACTCGCTACCCACCATCTTGAACACCAGCACAATTTCTACTTCAAAAATCCAAAATATTACACAGAGAACAAAACAAACATAAACGTAATTTCTTAGAAATGGTTAATATCAACAGAGGTAAAAACAGCATCAATTACATAACAGATACATGTAAACTCAGTCGCAGCTACGCCAATATCATTAATCAAATTAAATACAGATTACATACCAATATCATCACATTACATTCCCCACATCAAATATTTTCACATAGTCTAATTGTCCAACAATTTACCTTTCCTTATCCTATTTATCCCTTTCTATATAATCCTGAAAGGATAATCTGGCCGAACCATTGCCAACACATTCTTTCCCGTCGTCGGCTCTTTTCACCTCAAGGAAACCGACTCCTTATACAAAACTGTCTTTTTTATACCGACATCCTTCCCCACCCCTTCAAAATCTAACGTATATAAACACAAAATAGCAAAATCTCACTGGCACTCTCGACACGACACGCAAGAATGGCACAATTACACAGAAGAAAAACACTTTGAGTGAGTAGAAATACTTTGATTGAATATATAAAAAAATCTACTTTGCATTGTATAAATTCACTTTTCCACATACAAAATGTAATTGTAATATGTAAAAATGTTTGTAAATCCCAGGCCCTGAAGATGATCTCAATAAAGATCGAAAGGTTAGCACGATAAAGCAAATGTTTGTCTGAAACCTACATCACACTAGACCGCATGCATCTCACGATTTCTAAATAAATATTATTTATTAACATAATACTTTGGTTATAACTCTTTACATTGAAATTGTTTAATTATTGGTGGTTTTTAATTAAAGCTGATATGATATCAAAGTCGTTTTTTGTCTGCATTTTTACAAAATGACCAGTAATAGTGATCACATTAACCAATTGTTATTTTTTTGCCCAATGTTCATCGGATATCTTTCTTTTTTGTTATTTTTTTTTCATACTTTTTATTCTATAATGTTGTTGTTCTATTATCCATTTTCATTTATTGCCTTTTCTGCTTCACTATATTTTACTAAGAATATACTAAATCATTGACTTTTTTAAATATAGTTGATATATTGTTAGTTGTACTTATAGTTAGTTGACAGTTTTAGCCTTAACTTACTTCAAAGCAAATTTGATACACTTTACTTAAAATAGTGAACAAAATTGTGTTTTTTCATATAGAGTCAATCAGACACAAATGGCATTTTTACGTTACGTTCATTATTACCAACTGAAAACTTAATTAATTGAAAGATATTAATTGGTGAAGCAGACTACGAAAACTAGTGAATTGAATAAGTTAAAATGAAATATATCTTCACTAAAGCTCTCCGTGGCCAATTTATTTGCAGCCGAGAATCAAATAGATTACACGACATTTGAAAAATGCAAAAAGGAGGAAAAATTCAAAAGGTTGGGTTGAGATGGGAAGGTATATAATATATACCTGGTGGTATATTTTAAATATATATAGATAAAATTTTATCATTTTGTTCACCAGTAATTTGCGCTAAATTCGTTTTGACGTTCCATAAGATTTTCATACAATTTTAGCAAATCTAATACGAACTTTATAGTTTTCGTTAGATTTTTCTTCCGTTGTAAATATGTTAATAATTACATATATATTATCGCTCAAGTTCTAATGGATACGTAAGCAAACATTGGTCAAAATGTGTGGTGATTAGTGACCGTTAATCGATATTTATTTAGAAATCGTGAGATGCAGTGTGGTGTGATGTAGGTTTCAGAAAAACGCTTTCTTTATCGTGCCAACGTTTCGATCTTTATTGTAAACAATGTTTGTAAATCCCAGGCCAGGCCCTGAAGATGATCTCAATAAAGATTTATATATGTTGGATTTTGAAGGGGTGGGGAAGGAAGTCGGTATATAAAAGACATTTTTGTATAAGGCTTCGGCTTCTTTGAGGTGAAAAGAGTCGACGAAAGGAAAAAAACGTTGGTAATGGTTCGGCCAGATTATCCTTTCAGGATTATTTAGAAGGGGATAAATAGGAATAAGAAACCTTAATCGTTGAAAAATTAGACTATGTGAAAAATGTTTGATGTGTGGAATGTGATGTGATGATATATGATATATGATTCCACATCCAAAATGTAATTGTAATATGTAAACAATGTTTGTAAATCCCAGGCCCTGAAGATGATCTCAATAAAGATCGAAACGTTGGCAAAAGAAAATGTTTTTCTGAAACCTACATCACACCAGACCGCATTTCACGATTTCTAAATAAATATTATGGAATTTTCCATTCGCCGGACATGTAGCATTTTTTTTTTAGAATTCTTGCAGTCCTTCTCGGTAGGATATTTTATGCCTTGTGGTGACTATTACGCCAGATAGCGGGCAACACGTGGTTTTTTTGCGATAAGAAATTGCCAATGGGTTAACGGAAAATGGCCAATCCTCAATCGCATTGGCCCTTTTTGGCCAACGGTTGCACCGTGTGGTTAAAAATCCTCTTTTTTGGGTCTTGGTCATCAAGCAACTGCGCCAACTAATTCATTCCTTGTTTTTCGCCTGTTAGGCTAATTGGCGTATTCGGGTCATGTGGCAGGCGAGACTGTCGGTAGCTTTTTGAGCTATTCTATTTTCTTCCATGCAAGTGTGTTTCGGGAAGCTGTTGTTTATGTGTGAGTAGATGCGAGGAAATGATTTTGTGTAACAAGTATTTTTCGGTTTGTGAAATAAATTAAACACTCAATACCACTCAGCCATACAAACTCTTTGCAAAAAGTGCTGTTAATATAACGCAATCTGAACCATTTCAACATTATCGGTGCTTCAGCTAAAAGTTCAAAAAAAGCTCTCTAAAAAAGTACTAAATGTTAAATGTGTTTAAAAAGAAGCAAATTGATCGAAATTTTTTTTCACTAATGAAAATATTTATTAAAAAACTATAAAGGATTTTCAGATTATAATCAAACTCAGTTAAAACAAAAGCTCGGTTTTTAAATATTAATAGCACTTAAAACAATACACTACATACAAAACTAATTTCATATTGCCAGAGAACTAAATTTTAAAATCAAATAAAAATATTAAATTATTAATGTTTCTAGACTTTATTTAAATGGTCTTTCGCCGTCTAGTTTAAAAATGTATATTCAAAAATGTGAAAAAGAAATTATGCTAACAAGAATGGACAAACTTAATATACTTTATAATTGATGAGAAGAAAATATGATTATCAAAAAGGAAAAAAAATTAAGTTAAAACTATGGCTTTGAGTCATTTCCACTTTTTGCGGGTCTGAATGAGTGCTTTATTATTTTAAATATGAAAGTTTAGTCTGTTCAAAGAAGCTTAATGCTCCGTTTCTGGATGTAAACTTTTCCGTGTGTTCATCTTGTTTCACTGTCACCCTCGAAAGGGGTGTAAACTTTTTGAACCGACTTATTCTACTAGGCAACTTTCCTATTGTTAACATCTTTCAAGTATTAATGTCCTTTTCATTGTGTAAAGGAATAAGGACACTTTTCATTTAGCATCATTCACTTCTTCTCTTTCACTTCACGGATTAAAGTATTTCCTTTTCCTAAAGAATATGGACGAAAGAGTAAGTACATTAGAAAAAAAAAACATTTTTTTTAAAACGACCCTAACTTCAATTTAAAGGCGCGAATTGTTGAATATATAAAGAAAATGTGGCTGGCCCTTCAAGTTTGAACTAGAAACATATCTTCATTTTGAAAAATCAAAAACAAGACGAATTTGAGAGAAAACTAAATCATTGAGACCAATCTTCAAGCTTTTGAGAAATGTATCCGCTTCATCAGAACTTTGGTATTATTATTAATAATACACAATGTAAGCTAACTTACGTTACTTACAGTACTGAAACTTATGACTTAAAACGTAACAAATTTCCGAGGCCTAAAACCCATTTATTCTTAGTGTGAGATATTGTCTCACATAATTTAAAATTATTTTAATATTTTAAGAGGTAAGAAATCCTCTAAGATGTGTAAAACCTATGTTTTCTGTGATTATATGTTAAAAACATTTATTTATCTACGTCTATTACATCTCTCGATTTTGGTTGCGTAAATTGATGCTTGTATTTTTTTAAGACTTGTACTTTAAAAATTCTGGCATAATCTTGTTTTGAAAATTTACAGAATTTAGTTAGTCTGTTGCTCTAATATTCATTCCTTCATACTGCAAATTGAACTTTATATTCAGCTACAATCAAAGTTTAACAATGGAAGAACAAACAACCGCTTAAATAAAACCGTGTAGGTTGAAAACAATGGTCTCAGCTGGAAATCGATAGCTATTTTCACTCGGTAAGGAATTGTTGGCGAGCCGGCTCGTTACGGCGTTTGCACAGATACAGAGTTAAGTGGTTTCTCTTAACACAATAGTGAGACCGGGGATGATGATGACGAGCTATTAATGGTGCGGTCGGAGGTTCAAAGCTGTTCTGCAAGCCGGAACTACTTAGACCACATCCCAAACCGCTAGTTAGGGGGCTCATTCAATAGCCCTTCAATAGTCAAACGTTATGTTACCTGATTCAACGTTAAATTGCGCTAAAGCAGCGAAATGAAATTAACAGCGGTGTGTTTGCATAGTTTAGCATAGCTGACCGGGCATAGTTGTTTAATTTCCTCTCTAGTTGGGAAACATTCAAAGAATTCACGTGCCAATTATGGTACCTGGTAAAATTAAATGGCAGGTTACACTAAAGGACATTGTGTGTTAATTTCATTAATTTCCCACTTTCGAACATGTCACACATGCCTTAGAGGGACGTCACAAACCTCAAGATATCCAATATATCAATGCCAAAGGGTGGATTAATCCGATCTTTTACTGAGGCATTCTAACTCAATTTGACATTTAGCAACTACAGCCAATCTTGCCGCCAGTACATTTTCCTTTCTGAACAATTTATAAGGTTAACACGTTCTAACAAAATCATGGATAGTAAAATATAAGACAGTAATAAAATAATTGACTAATGCAATCAAAGATACTTACATATTTAATTTTTCTTTAACATTATTTAAAGGTTGCAATATCATATACTTTTTAAACATTTATATCGTCCTATAGACTCTTTAATGGACAATCTTTTCCTAGTGATGTTTTTTATTGTGGCCGAGGTAATGAACAAATAGTTTGGCCGTTCCCATTCATCCGTGTCTTTTGGTCTGTTAGTTGCGCTCCGTCATCTTCAGTGGATGGTTTATGTATTATTTATTCAACGAAAAACATTTATACTCAACACAACATTTCAGAATAAAAATAGACGACGCTTTTATTTAAATAAACGGACTATGTCGAACACGGCGCACAGTTCAACAGTTATCCAATACATGATGGTTTAGCATATTGTGTGAACCGTGGATGTGAATATAACTTGTTTTTGGATATAAAATGTAAATGTAAATATTTTCAACTACTAATAGATTCTTTTTTTTTGGGGGGGGAAGGGTTGCAAGAAAAAAGGACCGCTGGTGACTGTGGGAATCGAACCCACGACCGCGGGTTCTATTGGGTTGTCCGGAAAATAATGCAGGATTTTGGTATTAAACAAAAAAAAAAGAAACTAGTTACTTTAAAGCAATGTTCTTTAATCAAAATAATTTCCCATACTCTCAATACATTTCTCCCAACGTGTTGGTAACTTATTAATTCCGTCTGAGTAGAATTCAGAATTTTTAGAATTGATAAAGTCAATAAATGCATTTTCCAGTTCCGTTTGATTTTTGAATATTATGTGTTGTAAGTAGTGGTCCAGGTGTCTAAAAAAATGGTAGTCAGTAGGCGAGAGGTCCGGAGAGTAGGGTGGGTGAGGCAAAGTTTCATAGCCAAGCTCCAATAATTTTTGTGACGTTACACGTGACACATGTGGTCGAGCGTTGTCATGCAACAAAATGGGCCCTTTCCGATTGACCAAAGAGGGCTTCATTACTGCCAATTTCTGATGCATGGTATTAATTTGGTTACATTATGATTCAGCATTGATGGTTTCGCCAGGATTTAAGAAGCTGTAGTGTATTAAACCAAATGAAGCCCACCATACCGTAACCATTACCTTTTTTTGATGAGTTGGGGGCTTTGGAGCTTCTCCTTTGTCGAGCCACTGTCCAGAACGTCTAGTGTTATCGTAGAGAATCCACTTTTCGTCACATGTAACAATTCTGGCCAGAAATGGGTCATTTTTGTTTCGACAAAGAAGTGATGCACAAACATCAAAGCGCTGATTTTTTGGCGATCGTTTAATGAGTGTGGAACCCAATTTTCGAGTTTTTTCACTTTTCCAATCGCCTTGAGGTGGTCAGCGACGGTCGTTTTACTGACTTTGAGTTGCTCTGCAAGTTCTCGAACAGTTGTTTTGGGGTTTTCTTCCACCACTGATCGCAGAACATCATCATTAAGAGAGGAAGGCCTTCCACGACCTTCTTCATCTTCAAGGCTGAAATCTCCCTCCCGAAATTTTTTAAACCACCTTTGCACAGTGCACTCATTAACACAACCCTCGCCCCAGACTTGGTTAATGTTTCTAGCCGTTTGGGCTCCGCTTCGGCCGAGTTTAAACTCGTAAAAGAAAATCGTACGAAATTCTCGCTTTGACATTATAAGGATGACTGAATTATTTCCAAGTAGCGGAATGCTACAGAGGTAAACAAACAATATCATTTGGAAGAGGATTAATAAGTGTTGACATTCATACAAATGAGTAATCCTGTAAACGTAAACAGAATATTTTATATAGATTTTTTTTAATGAAAACTTAAAATCCTGCATTATTTTCCGGACAACCCAATACAAGCCGACATCTCTCACTCTACCGCGGTCCCCGACTTTTCTATTCATACTGAAATCTTACAAATAATTTGCATGCACTGCAGATCAAATATTATATATAAATTAATGGCTTTAATTTTACCTGAGCTTATATACATATTATTCATAGTTTATATGAATGATCATTATCCTTTAGTTAAGGTTTTTAGTTGAGATAAAAAAGTCAATGGCACGAGCGGGATTCGAACCCACGATCTTCGCTAGGTACGCCGCTGCTCTACCACTTGAGCCATCGTATTGCGATCCACTCGGACAATAACTTCCCATCTCAACCCCACCTTTTGAATTTTCTCTCAACTAAAAACCTTAAACCCAAAAACCTCAACTAAAATTGTAATATATTAATTGGTCAAGTGGACCACGAAATTAGTGAATTATCCATTAGATTCCAAAAGTCATCAACAAATCTACACTGTTTTAAAAAGTTTAGGATAAATACCTATTCAATTAATTAATTTTATAGGTCGTTTTTAAACCCAAAAATGTTTCTGCTTGTAGAAGCCATAACTGTATAATTTTTATAATTGAACTACCTAATAAATTTTCAGTTTTTATTAATCAATTTAAAAAACAACATCACGAAGTATGCCGGTCACGTGTCCAAGCATCTAAGCATCTCTCCCTTTACAGTACAAATTTTTCCTGCGTTGTTCGACCTACATGATGACAATTTTGACTGTGTTTCTCCAATGACTTGCGATGGCTATTTAAACTAATAAGTGAGATTTTACACTTAAACTCGGCTCTTTGGATTAGAGGAGAATGGAGAATCGGTTCTTTGTGTAATTCGCGTTCTATTGAAACTGTATTCCATTTCTTGGCGGAGTGAACATCCCTGGGTGCAATGTTATTAAAATTAAATCTGAACAATAAATCGACAAAAAAAACCTTCTCCTAAAGTTTTAAAATATATAGATAGATATATTGTGGATAGTTTTAGAGCCAGCAAACTGTATTAGTTACAGCGATTCCTCTTATTCTTTCCTTTTCTTTTACCAATCGCATTTTATTCTTTCTAATTCATTTTTCTAGAATCACGACAATTAAGCTTTAGATGTTATTAATGCCACGATAAAAATATACATGTAATAATCACGCAAACTTTACACATATAATAAAAATATATACATTTAAAAACGAGTTAGTTTGGCGCAGAGCACTTGCTATTCCTAAAAATTGGTAAGGAAGAAGTCTCTCCATTCACCTTAATAAATTATATTATTGCCAGAATTCATTCACGTGTCGCTAAAACACTTGATGTACCTAGGAGTCCTTCCATTCACGCTAATAAATATCATTCGCAAACCAGAATTTATTTACAATTCCTCAAATGACACAATATTCCTCCGGGTTGTTGGAGAAGAAATCTTTCCATTCACGCTGGTTAATTACATCCACACACCACGATTCCTTGACAATGAGTCAGGAAACCCGATATTCCTTGAGGATCTCTCAATCCACACTACTAATTTATATTTCCACAGCAGACTTCATTCACAGTGCCTCAGAGTATTTGATTGTCTTCCGAGTAATTGGAAAAAAAGGCACTCCATTCACGCTTATAAATTACAATACGAGGTTTCATCACCCTGCGCCAAACCTTCGGAGAACCTCTATTCAAGCGAGTAACTTACATTTACACACCAGAATCCATTCAGACTGGTCCAGAGTGCTCGATTTTTCTTCGATGATTGGGAATGATACTTTTCTACTCATGCTAATAAACTACATTAACACTCAAGAATTCCAGTAATCGATATTTTTGGGGCCTCTACTTTCGCACAAATAAATTCACTTCATACATCGATACACGTATTATATAATCGTGCCGGGGTATTCGATTCTTGGAGGTAGCCAGTCCAATCTTGCTAATAAATATTTTCTTTCTAATAAATAACTTATAGACAAACAGAAACAACTGAATATCTACATATACTTTAATATTTTTATAATCCAGAAATGTTGTAATAGGTTAAACTTGTAAAAATTAACTAAATTTTTATATTTTCAAGCAATTAAATTGTGCATTGGGTGGTTTATATGTTGTGAGCACAAATTACCAAAATAAAAGTGGTTAAGGTATACTAGGCCAATTTTGGTTTTTTTCTCCATTTAGTCCGTCCCACAGAATCCAACAGGGGGACGTATAAAGCAGAGTAAAAGCTGAGATTAACTTTTCCTCGCAGCAACAAAAATGAATTCCGCTGGAACCCGGCGGTAATACGCGTATTTTTTACGCCCTGGAACATCAGAACGGGGCGGATCTCATTTTTCAAGCGGGTCTTTTTGTTTCTTTTTCATCTGGCATTTATGGGTGTCTCGTTTTAATCCATTATTAAAGATGTTCGAACAAGGGTGCGCTTTTTACATGGAAAAAAAGCGTTTTTACACTCAAAGCCAAACAAAGTATTGATAATTAATAAATATGATAATTAAATAACGTACAAACGTATTTAGTTTTTGAACAAATTAATTATTGAAATTCATGTTTGCAGTCCGATCTATGTTAACAGAAATAAATCACAATTCCTTGAACAATGCTACACTTTGAACATTGTCATTAAATTAATGAACCCGTATTTAAACATATTTCAAAGAAAATATAAATACAAAAATGGTGTATGATATTAAAAATGTTAAGTATAATAAATACACGACGTAAATGTTGTATACAGTTCCTTAAATTAATTATTACTAAAAGTAACGGAAACCTAAAGTGCATAAATCAAAATTTTACTGTTTACGGAATTTCTTCAAATAGTGAATGTTTCACATTAATAAGCTTTACAAGTATAATTTAAAAAATAGAAAAATGGAATTTGTATCCAAAATTGATATATTCTTTGTTTGAAAAAAAAGTTTTAAAATTTCAGTCCTTGCTCATATACATAGAAAAAAAAGAAATACGTTTTGTTTTTAATCGGTTAAATCTAAATAAAAATGCCTAAAGAAAAACTGAAATAAAGATGTATGTAATGATGAATGTGTATTAAATTATTCAAGATTTAATTTAAATTAGAAAATGCTCATAAATAAATATATTAAATAATGAAAATCAGTAATTGCAACGGTAAAAGCCAAAACATGATGAAAAATGAACCAAAAACTAAACCTAGAATCAAATTGAATTTTAAAAAGCTATTAAATCGCACGAAATGATGGGAAATTGTTGTAAAGATGAGCCAAATAATCAATATAGTTTTCCGAATCGGTCAGCAAAATTTGGTCAATTTTTCAATTTTTATACAAGATTGACGTATGTAAAATGAATTCTCTTTATTTTTGAACATTAGATTTAACGAAGGCCTGTCATTTAAAGAGAAAAGGTTATAATAATTATATTGGACGTAAAAAAAACTGAAGGTTAAAACGGGTTGGGACGTCAAAACCGCACGCCCTAACGATGCCAGCCATGTCTGATCTGATCCTCTTACCGTTAAAACTGATTACACTGTTAATTAAAATAGAGACTCTAATAAAAGAAATTTAATTATAATAGTTTATATAATTATTCTTTCCTTTTTAAAGAAAAAATCTCTTACGCTGACTTGCAAAAAGACAAGGGTAAGCATTTTTTTTTAATTGAACTTTTCCAGTGGAATTTAAATCGTTTTAACGAGTTTAAGGCGGATCCAGAAAGCTTTATAAGACTAACCATGATTCCATGAATGGGTCGCAGCCTGAAGAGTCTTTGAGAAAGTTAGCAAACCGTTTACAAAGTCTAACCTCTCAATTTATTTAGAACTCAACTTTATTCAGAGCTTAATATTAATCCGATACCGTCTTGAATCTGAATCCAGTTTCTTTTACATCCGTTAATATGGAAGAATTTAGGATGTCTGGGATTTAAAACATTAAAGTTAACCGTGGAAAAAAGTGTCGGATTATCGTATACGTCAGAACGTAAATACAACTACAGCATGAGTGTTAGGTGAAATCAAGCATTAAATTATGAGCGGGCAAGCCGATGACAGCTTTCGTCCATGATTTCTCGCTAGTGGTGAACTTCCGTATTAACATTTCGGCCCGGCATACCAACTCACACCGCTCATACGAATAATTTCAGCAGATTGCTCCACATGGTTCGCTTTCCCCTTCTCGCAGCCACCCCCAGTTCGTCTGGATATCTTAATTAGGACCCGCGTCTGATAGAAATCCTAAGTAATGTCCAAGAAGATAGCTGAGAGAAGAGATTTAATTAAACGCCGAGAAAAAAAATATCATGGTCCGAGAGAAAGGGGGAGTTTTGAGCCTTCTTGTTTTCGGCGGGTGTCCTCCTCAGAAGCCACTTGTTAAGAAAATTTATTGCCATTTCGCTAATGAGATGATCCTTCTTTATTTACTATAACTCATGTACCACATTTAAAGTTTTCGTTGCTACGTAAAAAACGTCCAGACGAATAAAACATGATGAGCTCTGCTTATTATCAGATTATAACTTTATAATGTAACATGTCACTATAAGGTAGTGAGATGAATTACTTGAATAGAAATTTGTAGATAAATATAATAAATAAGAGAAAAATAGTTAGTTACATAGAAAAAGAGACAATGAGATAAATAGAGAGAAAAAGTCCGGAAAAAAATAGCCCACCCTAGTATTTTGTCTTTACATTACAATTGTGTGGATTTTATTACTAAAATAAATGATTTTCTGCTAAATTTTAACTGAACTTTGTTAATATGTTTCTTCTTTCCTTTTTATTTAGTAGGTTTTTCCTTTTTATTTTCTGGTAGTGCGAGGTTAATGAACTCAACAACCCTTTCTTTTCTATTCCTTTTATTTTTCCGCTATGCGTTTCGGGGCCATCTTCCCATCCATAAACTCCCCAAAGCCATAAAGAGGGGAGCCGGGAAGATAGCCCCGAAATGCATAGAAAAATAAAAGTAATAGAAAAGAAAAGGTTGTTGAGTTCGTTATCTCCCAATTCCAGCAAATTTGTTACTTAATTTCCAATAGAATTTTAATAAATTAAAATAAATAATAGTAAATATTTATATGGAGGTAGTACATAAAGATACAAACACCTGTAGTTTGCAAATAAATATAATGCATAAATCCCATATGAATCTCTACTGAACTTTTCCTCAACCTACATAAAGAAGAAATGATATTTTCAAAAAAGCAAGTGGTTGGAAGACGTGAGATGGTATGGGGTGGATATCAGCTACAATAAAAAACAGAAATTGTCTTTATTTCTGATATAATGAACAAATGAAATTAACAAGGTAGTCAAAAAGAGTACCAAGCGAATAATTTGTATTCCAGCAGGACAATACGTACGGTGAAAATAGTAAATGGCTTTTTTCACACAAAAAAATCAAGTTCTAGAACGGCCAGCTAGATAATTGAAAATGTATGAAGAAACCTTGTCAAAGCTGTTTATAAGGTTTTTTCCCTTACTATTTCAGTATTGGCCACAGTTAGCTTTATAAAGGTTGCCGCCAGTTTCAGAACACAGAAGAAATGAAACGCGCTTGGTCCAAGCAAAATGTAAGAAAGAAATTTTCTCAATTTGTTCGTCGCCTTTACGTTCTTCCAAACCGAATGCTAACTAGGCTGGAGAAATGTGTAATCTATAAAGGTATTAGAATTGTTTTTCCATTAGTTTTAAAATTTACTTAAATTTTAATAAAGAGATTTTAAACTTTTGTTATGGATTTGTCTCCCCTCAAATTAAATATTTACTAAATTCTCTATTTTTCGTGGTCCGCTTGACCAATTAATATCATTCAATTAATTACGGTTTTAAGTTGAGACAAAAAGGAGGGAAAATTCAAAAGGTGCGGGTGAGATGGAAAGTTGGTGCCCGAGGGGATCGAAGTCACGATAGCTCAAGTGGTAGAGTAAAGGCGTATCAAGCCGAAGGTCGTGGGGTCGAATCCCGCCGTGACACTGACTTTTTTATCTCAACTTTAAACCGTAATCAATTGTTAAATATTTACTATTATTTCCAGAGAGTAATACTTTATTGGAAGATAATTAATAAGATATATGTAAAATGAAACAAAAAAAGTTATTTGTGATTAAAAAATTAAACAATAAAATTTAAGACATTTTACACAAAATATTGTATTAAGTGGGCTATCTTTTTGTCTGAAACCGCTCATAGAAAAAGACAAAAACAGAATGAGAAAGAAAGTACGAGAGGCTAAAGAAAAATGGAGATATTAATTAGTAACAAAAATAGATTGCAGTTTGGTTTCATTCATGGAATAAATGTATTGCAACTTACATTCACAGGGCTCAAAGTTTCCTAAACAGTCCTGTCTTGAAAGTATTTTCGGTTTTGATTAAAATGTTTATTGTGTAAATAGTACGGCTTGGTCAAAACGTTACATTTGATGGTATTAAATTCATAAACTAAATTTATTGCTAAATTCGAAAACTTGTGATCGAGAAAAGCACAAAAAAGAAATACAAGATCTAGGAATTAAGCCTTTGCATTCTGAGAAAACAAAAAGATGTTTTTTCTTATCTTCTCCAAATTCTGAGAGTTTATAGTTAATAATTTTTCTTGTAACGAAAACCTAAATTCCGTAAACCATTACTTACATTATAACATATTTAGGTTGAAAATTAAAGTGAATAAAAAAAGCGCATGGGTTACATGTGCTTTTATTGAAGGTTTCTCATAAACTATTTCCATCCCTTGTTCAAAATATCTACGAAATTATTTCAAAATCAGGGAAAAGCCACCAACACTTTTTCAAAGAATGAATCGAGTAATCCGAAAATTATAGCAATGTACTCAAAAGGGCTTGCAATTTAAAAATTGATGCAATACCAGGAAGACTAAATGAAGCATGGTATGATATTGATATTCCGAATATTCTCTGCTACTGAAAATCCACTGGACTTGCGAACCAATTCTAAATGGAGAGGGAGAAATTAGTGGTAATTTACAAATTGTAATATCCGGTCCTCCAGTTCTTTTTATTTGTACGGCTTTAACCCTTTAACCTCATGGTTAAAGCCGTACAAATAAAAAAGAACTGGAGGACCGGAAGTATTAGAATTTGTGAAATTACCACTAATTTCTCCCTCTCCATTTAGAACTGGTTCGCGTATTGTGATCGAGAATGATTCTGAAGCGAAACAATTTGTTTCCTTTGATTTTTTACCCGCTAAAATACAAGAACAGCAACTATTATTCTCGCAGTTGGTTGATTTCCCAGTATCCACACTTCTCTGTCATTCCATCCCTTTATTTTTTCATATCAGCTTCATGATCCAGAAGAAGTTTAACTACACCATCATAATCATTTTGTGTTTTCACAAAAAAATTGCTTGACAAGTTTCGATAGAGTTGAGATTGTTCCTGGAAGGAATCGTTACTCCTTCTGGAAGTTTTCCAATTAATTTAAATCCTAGTGCTATCGTTCACAAAACACACATTTTCTATTTTGCCAAGTAATTCATTGCAGCGTGTTTAGTAAGAAATTATATACAGAAGCGGAATTGGTATTAGCTATAACGTCCAAGAAAATATTTAAGAAATTTGAAAAAACAATAACAGAAGAAACCTCATTAAAGAGAAACAAAATGCATAAACGCACTAATAAACAGACCAGGATGATTGTAGACGATCAGGTAGAGCAAACGTTTAGAAAACTACAGCTGTGGAAAATGGATAAAAACAAGAAAGGGAGAGAGAAAGCTATAAAAATTATTACATTTAACTGAAACAAAACAAAAGAAAAATATCTTTTTAAAAATTTGTTTCTTTAAAAAATAATTGTCAGCAGCCAACGTTTTAAAAAGAACTACAGTGAGTAAATTTCTTAATATCAATACCATCAATTTAAAATAATTTATCAAAACAGAATGTCAGTATGTGAGATTTACTCATGGTACTTAGATTAGATTAGATTATATAGCAGCCGGCCTCTTGCGACCAGTATTGGTCTATTGTGCATCTTCATTTTTTTTTATCTAAAGCTCCTCGTTAAGCTTAAGGCTTTTTACCAGACCCCAAAGCTTTCTCAAGGACTCCCATGAGTATCTTTCAGGCCCTCTCCCAAGATTAGTAATCTCAGTCTGTATAGGCCTTCGCACCAACAGAGGATGTGTCCCGCTGTTTCTTCAATATCTACCCTGACTTGTTTCTGCCACTCCGAGTCAATACATATGTCTCCGAGTCTGCAGTGTTTAGTTAGCATGCCAACTATAATTCTACCTCTAGACCATCGTAGATTTAGTAGATCAACCGTTAGTTTCTGCGATGGTCTTTTAATAAGCATTGGGCCGCTGTTCCGAGAGCGGAGAATATGTTGTTAATCCATTCTCTATTGGATCCGCGTTCTTCGCAGTTTGGCAAGTCACAAAAGGGTACAGGGCCAATATCTTCTTTGAACTACTTTTGGCCAATTTATCGGCCTCTTGGTTGCTCTTCTGCTGTGCTCTGGTACACAGACAAGGGTACTTACCATTACCACTGATTTATCATCGAATCAAAATCATCAAAAATTTCTGATGACAATTGAATAACCCAAATATTTTATAAAAGCAATATTCTGATATGAAAAGTTAAAAAATTAAATGCTGCGATATCGATTTAAACCAGACAATTTAGACGGGAATTGAATTGAGCAATTGACAAAATCACCTTCAAAATTCTTTTGTCTAGTTACAAAACTTTTAAAACTTACATCTATGAGTAGATAAGGCAATAAAAGTTCTATTTTCCTTTACAGCTAATACAAAAATTTGATTTTCTTAAAAATATAGATATTTTTTGTATTACAAAGTGCACAAAATTAATTTTATATTATTTGGTCAATGAGGTATTGTGGTTTTTGTTAAGTACAATAATAATTTGCTTATTTTATATCAAAACAAAAATAATTTTTCTATTATTACAAATTTTACAAGGTTTTAAACAATAATATGTAAATATTTTGTGGCAAGAGATTTGCATATTTCAATTAACGCTGAAATATAATTTAATTTATTGTTTAGTGAAAAACTAGTTTTTTGTTTGTTTTTTTAAATCGTCTGTAAAATTTTCTACCAAATTGCGCTATACAATCCCAAGGCGATAACGTTCTACTCTTAATTTCAATCTCTCGAGGCCAGCATAATATTTCATCTGTACTGTAAAAATGTGCTCGGCCCGAATTGTTTTCTCTCGCTGCGGAATTTCGGGGAATGGAGAGGAAAATTGAATTCTGAATACAAGAAGCGTCGAATTATAATTCCAGCCAGTAATATCGAGTTGACCGCTCTTCGAATATGTTTTCCAAAATGAGAAAATCTTAATTTAGCAACAAGTCAATTGAGGCCGATTCGCCAAAGCGCGGAAGCGGTAGCAGTTTACATGGTATTGTCTGTTACAAATTGGACATGCCGAACATGGTCTATACTGTTGGAGAAAATGTGTCTACAACTAGATGCATTTGTGACAAGACCGCTGATCGTAATGTAGGCAACACATGATTCGAACCCCCAAAAATGTATTTATAATTTTTTAATACACTTTTAGGATTTCTCTTAAATTGGCGCAAACTTTTACAACTTGTGGAAAGTGTTTTCTCTTGTCTACAGGATGCACTTTGTGTTTTTTTAATCTTGTGGACAAATTGCGTAAAGTTTAACATATTGTAAAAGAAAAGAAATGAAGTATGAAGTTAAAAGAAATAGAACAAAATGTTTTCCAGCAACAACAATTATAAAAGTAATCCATTTACGTTTTAGTGGCCAATTGACCACAAATTATTTTATGAACTAACAGAATTTTATTTAACTAATCTCGCAAATTTATGTCGCAAACGACCTCTTTCAATTAATAAGAGCGAGAGAGGGGAGGGGATGAGTGGGAGAATGAGTGAGTAGAGACGATTCATTTATGCCAGATAAAAACTTACTTCCATTCACGGCGCGAGTGGTATGCTAAACCATCATGCTAAACCACAATTCTAAAGGTTAGGTTTATTTAATGGAAAAGACAATCTTCCTGAAGCAATGACGGTGCTCGCAATTTTTGAAAATTAAAATAACGTTGCTACGCACCTACTATATAGAATTATAAACTTGCTCCGCATTAAAGCTGAGTTCTCAAAGGCATATAGGCAGTCACACGTTTTGTATAGTAGAGCAATACCATGATTGTTCTCTGTATGTGCTGTGTCAACAAGACCAACAAAATAACTTTTATAAAAATATATTAATTTTTTGGTATTTCTTGCTACAAATATCACGTGCACTCTGATCTCCAAATTGTTTGCTGGTTTCGTCGGTACGACACGTTTAGGATTAAGGATTTTAGGATTTTGCTGTCTTTCGTAGTTGGGACATTTATATTTCGTCAATCAACTGTTTTATTATTACTTCAGCATTTTATCATAAAATGATTCACAAAAAATTGTTTGCCGGTCCACAAAATCGTCAATATACTTTGCATATTTAAAAATACTTACAATTGCATGAGTTGAGATAGCTACAGAGAAAAATAGATGGCTAGATAGAGGTGATAGGTAAATATATAAGAAAAAGAAGAGGAAGTTGAAGAAGTTAGATGATGGAGAAAGAATGAATGAAAGAAATAGTTCTATTTAACTAATCTCGCATATTTATTTCGCAAACGACATCTTTCCATTAATAAGAGCGAGGGAGATGTTGGGTGGGTGAGTGATTGAGAGTGAGAGAGTGAGAGAGAGAGAAAGAGTGAGAGCGAGCGAGAGACAGAAAGAGAGAGAGAGAGAAACAGAGAGGGAGAGGGAGAGGCAGAGAGAACACACGATTCATTAATGCCAGATAAAAACTTACTTCCATTCCCGGCGCGAGTGGTATGCTAAACCATCATGACTAGAGCGTCTTGCAGAACTAATTAACTGGGCGCCGTGCAAATCTGAAGTTCACTTAATATCAATTAATACATTGTATTTTATATTTTAAAAATTTTTGTAAAATAGTGATGAAGTAAAAACGACTCCATACAATAATCCAAAGGAAAATGGTGAATTTACTTAACACATGAATATTCCTCCAGGATAATTTGAGACGATCAGGGTTCATCAATAAGTTCTTCTCGCTGAATTATTTTGTTATAGAACATAATTCTACATAAAAAATTAAATGATTGTATGGTTACAATTTTGGCATTGCATTTAGTGAACATGGCGTGAATGAAGAAACAAACATCCTACTATTTTAGTCGATATGTGGTGGAAAAGAGAAAATTATCTGATGTTTTCCACAGTCGTTATTGGTTTTGCCTCCTAAATTTTGCTTTGAATTTATTCGAACCATGTTCAGAGACTCACTCAAGTGGTAAAGTAGAGGCGTATTTAGCTAAAGGTCGTTGGTTCGAATCCGGCTTGTGACAATGACTTTTTTATCTCACCTTACATAGAAAAAATAATTAGTTGAAAGAAATTCTAAAAAGTGCTGAACAAAATTACTAAATACGATATAATATTTTTGTTGTCATTACTAACTTTATTATGTTTATTAATCAAATTAATTATTATTGTTTCTGTTTTGAAACATTATAAATAAGCAAAATCTTGCAATAATTTGTCAATTTCTGTATGGTAGTTTCTGTGTCTATGCGTCTTTTTGAAGGATCGTATAATGAAATATGTAAAAAGATGAAAATATACAAAAATACATACAAAATAAACATTGACCCGAATAAATCAAAGCATGTTATCAAAACCAATCCCTTTTCTTGGATTGAAAGGTTTACATCTGCCAGAAGTCAGGATAAATTTGATGATTCAATTTTCGTAAAGTTCAATTCCGAGAGACACTACGGTCGATAAGGTTGCAATTTATAACGGCGGCATTAATGGTAAATGTTATTTTTGTGAGAGATAGTGCTTTCAGTTCTGAAACAATTTGCTTCGAGAGGAAGTGAAGTTTGACGCGAGTTGGATAGACTTAGGGAGGGTAGAAAGAAAATGGGCAACTCGAAATGGAGTGAAAAGGGGATCGGAAAACCACTTACCTCGTTTTCACTTAAAAACGAGGCCCAGGCTGAGTAGAATTGAAATCATTTTAACAATTTCGTCACGACGATTGCGAAACGAGCCAATTAATAATCGCCCGGGGAGATTCAGATAGAAGTCGGCCTTGTACCAATTAACCATCGATCAAACAATGAAGCCAAAAAACCCTTGAAGAACTAAACACCCGGTCTGAACATGGTGGACTAAAGGGAAAACAAAATTTGGGAGACAAAACCAATAACGACTGAGGAAACATCAGATAATTCTTTCTTTACAACCACATATTGACTAAAACCAGTTGGATATTTGTTTCTTCATTCACGCCATGTTTAATAAATGCCGCACAAAAATTGTAACCATATAATCATTTAATCGTTTATGTAGAATTATGTTCTGTAAGAAAATAATACAGCGGGAAGAAATTATTGAAGAACCTTGATCGTCTCAAATTATCCTGGAGGAATATTCATGTGTTAAGTGAATTCACCATTTTCACTTGTTTTATTCTACCGAGTCTTTTTTTACTTCGCCGATATTTTACAAAAAATGTATTATTTCAAATAGAAAATACAAGGTATTAGTTGATATTACGTGTATAAGTACTTCAGATTAGCACGGCGCCCAGTTCATTAGTTCTGCAAGACTCACTAGTCATGACGGTTTAGCATACCATGCGCGCCGTGATTGAAATTAAGTTTTTATCTGGCTTTAATGAATCGTGTGTTCTCTCTCCCTCTCTGTTTCTCTCTCTCTCTTTCTGTCTCTCTCTCTCTCTCTCTCTTTCTCTCTCTCTCTCTCTTTCTGTCTCTTTCTCTAACTCATTCGCCCACCCACCCTCTCTCTCGCTCTTCTTAATTGAAAGAGGTCGTTTGCGAAATAAATTTACGAGATAAACTTGTTATTTTATTCATTCTTTCTCCATCATCTCACTCTTTCTCTCTCTCTCTCTCTCTCTCTCTCTCTCTCTCTCTCTCTCTCTCTTCTACTTCTTCTTCTTTTTCTTATCTATTTACCTGTCACCTCTATCTAGCCATTTATTTTTCTCTCTACCTATCTCATCTCATGCAGATGTAAGTATTTTTAAATATGCAAAATATATTGACGAATTTGTGTAACGACAAACAATTTTTTGTAAATCATTTTATGATAAAATGTTGAAGTAGTAATAAAACAGTTGATTGACGAAATAGAAATTGCCCAACTACGAAAGACAGCAAAATCCTAAAATCCTAAAGCGTGTCTTACCGACGAAACCAGCAAACAATTTGTAGATCAGAGTGAACGTGATATTTGTAGCAAGAAATACGAAAAAAAGTAAAATATTTTTATAAAAGGGATTTTGTTGACTTTGATGACACTGCACATACAGAGAACAATCATGGTATTGCTCTACTATACAAAACGTGTGACTGCCTATACATTCCCTTTGAGAACTCAGCTTTAATGCGGAGCAAGTTTATAAATCTTTATAGTAGCTGCGTAGCAACGTTATTATAATTTTCAAAAATTGCAATCACCGTCATAGCTTCAGGAAGATTGTCTTTTCCATTAAATAAACCTATTATTTAGAATTGTTCAAGAACTATATCGATCCTTCGCCGCAAAAGGCCATTAAAGTTCATTAAAGTACGTTTTAACCCGAAACATTCAAGGGGAAGCAATTATTTGAGAGTTTAAAGTATCACCATTAGCGAGACGCGGAGAATTATATAGGGGCCAAGAATTCCCTTTGGATGTGAAATATTGAGCTGAAGCTTCTCGTAACGGGTTTTATGGGGGCCCACTACAATCCTTGACATGACTACAATTGTTGTCCGGCACATTTAACTCAAGGCCCCTGGAGAGCATAACACTTTCCCTTGACGCCAGGGCCCCTCTAAGAAATAGTAATCTCCGAAATGCCCTCAACCCTCTCGAGTTTTACAAGCGGAATAAAAAAACGGCTCATCCTTCGGTGTGCATCTGCCTCCGCGAGTACTTACCTTAAAATAAAGTGGTAATTCAACCCTCGCCTATTCAGTTATGCATCCGTTTACAAGGCGTCGGACCAGATGAATTATTGCTGATTTATGGCCACGAATAATTTTACATGAAGACAAACGCAGCTAAAACCAAACAGACCGTTAAAATTTTCCATTTATCCGTATTTATTTCCATTAATTAATAAACATCAGTTGAGATAACGAGAATTTTGAAATCGCTGACCTTAGATTGAAAAAATAATTATAAAAAGGTTAAAACATCGTCTGTAAAATGACGGGTATTTTATAAAATTGTGAAATAAAAAACATTTTTATGCCGAGAAGTAAATGAATATCGAATAGTCCTTATTAATTAGGCCAGTTTTGGAACTATTTTAGACTCAAAAATCCATCTATTTGCTAAAATAATCAAACTTTGAAACAACCTTATGTAGGAAAATTGGAATAGGTACCTTCTAATGAACGAAAACTACTTTTAATAAACTGTAATCATGCAGAAACACGACTCTTTATAAATTTGACGCTGAACTGATTACTTCCTATGTTAAGTTAATTTTGTTTTGAAAAAAAACGAGCTAAGGGCCTTCAAGACGTTTAAATTAAACATTCTATAATATTTGAAGAAGAATTTTTTTTCAATTTTTCCCCCTTGATTCTTTTTTTTTAGTTAGTTGAAGCAAACAAAGTTAAACTGCATTATCGTTCGAGGGGTGGCACCCTTGTTAGCAAAGAAGTGGGAAAAAAGATGTTGTAAATCCCAAGAATAATCTTTATGGTAATTTCAAAACGGGTTTATCTCTGAAGAGAGCAGGAGTAAGGCTTAGTTTAGGGACCGTAATAATTCCCCGAACAAACCCATTTTCTAATAATGTTACATTTCTTTTCTTCAAAAGAACAAGTCGTAAACTGAGTAATTATTACTGGAAAGACAATACTTCGTAGAAGAGCCATTATGATTTTACATTAGATTTTCATCTTATTTGTTAGCTTGTATAATCTCAAATATTATTAACATCTTAGTAAATTATGCTGAATTGTCAATTTGGCACTACCATTAATCTTTAAACTTCACTAGGTAATTTTCGAATAGAATATGTTGCTGTGATATGCTCAGTGTTCAAATGGTTCTGCTTTTTAATAATTAAAAAAATATTTATTCAGTAAATGCATACTAAATTTTAAGGTTTTTATATTCCTTCAGTTAAACAAATAATGGTTCTTTAATCGGCGGCTTTAAATAAAAGTTTGCTCTTTCTTGGGAATTGTTTCTTCATATAAAGGTTTTGTTTATTTGTTTACATATATTTTTTTCATTATTTTTAATCTAAGATGAGAAAAAGTTTTTTTTTTCTTCTTATAACCGTGAATTTTTTACCAAAACGACCAATAAGTCATATTGATACATGCGTCTCTCCTCGAGTTGGAAGCCCCCGCCCCCAGAGAAACGGTTGATTGATTAATAAAAAATGATTAATCTAACTCATAAATCCTGCAGTTGACGGGAAGAGAGAGTATAAAAAGTTTTTAGCCAAAAGAAGGCGACGACTTCCCTCTCCTCACTTTTTCGCCCCTCAAGACTGTCTTTCCCATGTCAAATTATTCTCCTTGAGCTAACAACAGGCCTTATTTAGTCTAAAAATGTTGCTATAAAGCGTTCATGAGATATTGTATATTGGAGAACAACGCTTTTTCAAAATTAAAATTATTAATTACAAAATATTAATTACATTTAGCCTGTATGACATATTTGTTAAACATTGAAGGAAAATAGCACCTGATGTTGATTACACAAAAGTCACGCCAAAACTATTATTTACCTTTAATTGATTAATCTTTTTTTGTAAAGTTTTGGTTGAAATGAAGAAGTCAGTGTCTCGAGAGGGATTCGAACCCACGACCTTCGGCTAAATACGCCGCTCCTCTACCACTTGAGCTATCGTAAATTCGATACGCTCGTGCACCAATTCCCTATCACACCCTACAACCTTTCAAATTGGATCGAAGTCACGATAGCTTAAGTGGTAGAGCAGCGGCGTATTTAGCCGAAGGTCGTGGGTTCGAATCCCTCTCCATACACTGACTTCTTCATTTCAACCAAAACCTTACAAAAAACAATTTTAATCAATTGAAAGAAGTAAGTTGGTCAATAGACTAATATAATAAATTATTATTTACTATTAATTATTTTTACGATTTAGTTTGCGTAAAGATAATTCTTATTGAATAAGATAAACCAAGCAATTTCCTGCTGAAAATCAAAGCATCCTTGCCCACAGAAAGGTTAATAAATTAGTTGTGGTTAAACTTAGCCCGTTTATAAAAAATAAATTAAATAATCTATGATAAGTTCATTTTTATATCAAAATTAATTGTCCTAATAAAATATTTTACGTTTATAAATTAGGGAAAAGTTTCTACTTATCAACCTAATAGTCACGTGATTTCACTTCACTCTATTAATCAATCAGGGCGTATTCCTGAGGATAAAATAAACTTTAAATAAAATGTTTTTGTAATTATTAGATCACCGATTTATATTTTAAAATAAAAACAATTACCAGGATTTTAGTAGTGACATTTATGCTACAATAATCTTACTAAAAGATTTATATATCTGTAAATCTCTAATTTATCACTGAGAGCGTTCCATTCTGAAATATCACCATAGTTTCAATAATCCTGGATTTCAAATATGTACTTTTCAGCTTTCTCTATAAAAAAAAAAAGTGGCTGTCGCGCTCTCTAGTACAAAATATTATAAAATGCTGATAGATGATATGGACGGGCAGATTTGACAAATTTCCTAGCAGTCAGAAGCCGGGTGGCTCCTAAATATCGCACATGTATTTGAAAGCATTCGAAAAGCTTTGAATTCAATGCGCACACAATTCGCAGCGCTAGATAAAATAGAGGCCTTGTGAAGGGGCCATTGTTGTTAGAAGATTGAATTAGATTCTCTCTCTGTTGTCTCTGAGTAAATGGAAAGTACAAGTACCTCCGTAACAAAGTACCTCGCGGTTTCTCTTTCCATCCTTAATGCCTACAATATATTTTATCAGCATTCGGGCCGACAAGAAAAACGTGAAAATCCAACATGATTTTTATAAAACATAATCAAAACCATCAGTTTTGTAACTACTCTGTAAACATTTATATAAATGAATTTTTAGGTAAATTAAATTCGCTAATTATAATTATAATCATAATTCAAAAAAATAATTATAACCAGAAATCTTTTAAATAATGAGAAACAAAATGTGCCATCTTAATCTTAACTATAGGTAAAAGGTAATAATCTATTCTATGTATTAACCCGCTTAAAGGTTTTTGCACATTTTATTCAAAGCATTTGCATTTAAACAAAGGAATCTAGATAGAACAGATCGGATTAGGCGGTAGTTGTTGCTTCGAAGAATGATCTCAAAGGGTTTTCCGAATAAATCAATTCAAAAGAAAAATTTATGATGCGCTGAAAGCATGAGATATTTTCTTATCGTAAGAAAAAAGCCCCATCAACCCATACTCATCATTAAACATGACATCAACCCTTTCCCTGGTAATGTTTTTTAATTTTTCTTTCTCACAACATGAAAGTACTCACTCAAAATTTTTCAAATAAAACTATAAATAATTTCATCTCTATTGTAGAACTATCCGATCTTCCTGCTTTGCTACATACATCCCTTTGGATGTGTCCTTGTCCCTTGACGTGTTTCAAAATTTTGCCGCCATTTTTTTATTTTTTTATTTTACGACTATATTCACTTTAAATTATAAGTATTGATTGATACTTTAATAGAAAACATTTGATAATTTGTTCGTTACAAGTCATTTTCGTCTGCCGATCCTCTGGTGATTCTGACGAATCCATCCAACGAGGAAAGGCAAACCAAAATAATGAGTAATGACAACAGGATCGTTACCCCGTAGACCACAAGAAAAAATCTGATAAAAATATTATTTTCCCTATTGAGCTTTTTTTTTAATTTTTGTACACTGATGGAAATAACAACCCAATATTCCCTGTTTGTAAATTTCCAAAAATGTCACTTCTGATATGAGCCTCGTGCTTCAATTTGTTCAATTACGCTAAAATTGACGAATCGAAAAAGGATCACATTTCTGCATTTCAATCTCATTCGTTAAACTAACTCATGAAATTTAACAGACATTGATAAACCAATCAATTTATAATCACAACATCATCGGACATCATTGTTCGAAATTTGCTGGAAAACAGATTAACCCGGTTGAAAAATAAAAAGGCGTGATAAAGCGAAAACTCTTTAGAAGGTCCTATGGACGGGAGTACATTTTACGACCGATAAACGGCCCAAATGGTGAAATAAAGCCAAATAGCGTTAAAACCTGTCTTTCTACTCTTTACTCCGTCGGCATTAAAAGGTGGAGCGGTTTTGGAAGGTGTAAAAGATCTGGGATCGAAGAAGTGGGTCTTAAAAAAAATATTACTAAAGGAAAACCCTCCCCGGCATCCCTTAGTGGATAATTAAACAGATCATTGACTATGTGTAAAGGTTCAGATAGAATGCGGGGTGACAATGAATGCTAATAAATAATAATTATATTTCTTGAATTACGATCCCAATCATTGGAAAGACATCATCTCCTTTCTAGCTCTTTTATAAAATTAGAATAAAGATTGATAACAATAACACAACATCAAAAATTACAGCAATCTGACTGTATTAAAAATCCTTACTATTCTCTTTGCCCTTACGATTTTTTTACAAATTGTTATGAGTTTTCCTTCTTGAAGGTGGGATAATAGGTCATCTCAAAAAAAACCAAACCAGTTTTTATCCACAACGTTTCGGATTTATTTTAATCCTTCCTCAGGTGAGTTAACGCCTGTACACGGAACAAATATTTTTTACATTTTTAGATCAACGTGGTTATCATTGTTTCTTCACTACTTACAATGGTTAAAAAAGGGGTCGTCAGTCATTAATATTTTATAACAGTTTATTTTAAAAAAGAGCCAGTGTGGTACTTATTCAGACTACGAAAAAACGTTTTAATATTTTGAACCTGACTAGACTCTTATCACAACCTCTCATGTGACGTTCGACCTCTTATCAACATCTTATCACAGACCAACGAATCAACATTTAAAAAAACCAGTCAACAGTCAAAATTGAATTTTTCTTAAAAATCTATTTTTAAACAACAAATTTTATTTAATTTTATTAACTATATTTTAACACTTATTATCAGAACTATCACAGATTTTAAGTTTCCTCCAGAGTTTAAAATTGACTAGATTATTTTTATATATTGTTTAACAAATTAAAATAGCAATCACTTATCATATCACAGTTTTGACGGTAATTAACAGACAGTTTATCTTTTTTTATGTAAAGGGCCTCCAGGAACTTTCGTTTTTTACTATTTCGTTCCTTTGTAACAATATTAACATCATCAAATAAAAATGTATGACATTCAACAACTGCATGTTGTGCCAAGGCAGTTTCATTGTTTTTACTAGTTTGGACTGTGTATTTATGTTGATAAATTCTATTCTTTAGGTATTGTTTCTTGCAGTCTTTGCATTCAATTTTGTATATCAAGCCTGATTGTAGTCCTTTCTCAATTTTATCTCTTAGCGGTGAGTAGTATTTTTTAACCGCATTACTGTTTCGGAAGGCCAACTTAACTAGAGAGAACTTCCTTTTCAGACAACTTCTCAACTGTTCTGATAACCCTTGGATGTAAGGGAAAGTGACATAGGAAATTTCAGAATCATTTTCATCTTCTAGGATTTCCGAGTTTTCGTTTGGATTTATCTTCCATAGATTTTTATTGTTTATAAATTTATTTACCATTTTTCTCGGGTATCCATTTTTTGTTTAAATTTCCCGAACTAGTGTTTTTTCCTTCTTCATAACACCTTTCGACGACAAATTGAAAACCCATCTTAGTAATCCAATCAGCACATTAACTTTAGTTGACCAAGAATGGGAGGACATATACTGTATCAGCCGGTTCGATGCCATGGGTTTGGAGTACCAACTCGTACTCAGATTTCCATTAACCTTATGTGTTACTTTCACATCCAGAAACGCTATACAACAGTTTTCCCCCACCTCGCAGGTGAAGTTTAGTCTTTCATGGTAACTGTTAAGTATTTTCAGTACCTCATCAATTTTAACTATTGGAAGGGCCGTCAAAATGTCGTCCACGTATAAAAGCAAAAAATGGGGGAATCAAGTTTCGCCAAACACACGTTCAATAATTCAGACATCACCAGATCAGACAGCACTGGACTCAACGGATTCCCCATTGCCACTCCAAAAATTTGTTAATATGTTTTGCCATTATATTGCAAGTAACCAGAATAACAGCAAAATTTTAGTAATTCAAGAAATCTCTTTTGGTATACATGTGTGTTCTTCGATTAATGGCCATTTATTGTCAACATTTTCTACTATTAACTCAATGGGCAAATTAGTAAATCTAGTCAATTTTAAACTCTGGAGGAAACTTAAAATCTGTGATAGTACTGATAATAATTGTTAAAATATTGTTAATAAAAGAAATAAAATTTGTTGTTTAAAAATAGATTTTTAAGAAAAATGCAATTTTAACTGTTGACTGGTTTTTTTAAATGTTGATTCGTTGGTCTGTGATAAAATGTTGATAAGAGGTCGAACGTCACATGAGAGGTTGTGATAGGAATCTAGTCAGGTTCAAAATATTAAAACGTTTTTTCGTAGCCTGAATAAGTACCACACTGGCTCTTTTTTAAAATAAACTGTTATAAAATATTAATGACTGACGACCACTTTTTTAACCATTGTAAGTAGTGAAGAAACAATGATAACCACGTTGATCTAAAAATGTAAAAAATATTTGTTTCGTGTACAGTCGTTAACTCACCTGAGAAAGAATTAAAATAAATCCAAAACGTTGTGGATAAAAACTGGTTGTGGTTATTTTGAGATGACCTATTATCCCACCTTCAAGAAGGAAAAATAATAAGATTAACTGTTGAGGTCGAATATGAGAAAACGTTTACAAATTGTATTATTTAATGCATATTTGTAAAATAAAAGAACGTATGCAAAATAATTTACATACGCTACGTATAAAGTTATTTTGCATTTTTATATAATTTTGAAAATGGTTTCTTTTGTACAACACACAATACATATTAATTTATATGAGGTGCGGACTGAATGTATATTTGAGCGGATAAAAATGTAACCCCTCACAGTTAAACTAATCCTCAAATTAGCAGGAGGCCTCTAGTATCCGTCTTGGTCGGCTTAGTCTCTAAGCTGTGAGAAGTAATGTATTGCTCATGATAAACCTTCCTGGGGACCCCTTGGCTTCATTAACTGGCCACTTGTAGGTCCCAAATACCCTTGCATGAATACAATATTACCTCCTATTCTACAAATATCACTTGGGAAAACGTTAATGTATAAGTTCGATACATTCTAATTTTGGTTATTAACAAACTTTTTGTATTTCAAATGACTCTAAAAAAATCTTGGACATCAGCTACTTTAAAAAATTACATTGGAATTTTCCTTTTGTGTTCCTGCACTGCGGCAACAATATGAGATTTAGATTGTGCCTTAAATTTTCAATTAAGTTGTTATATGGCCCCATCAAAATTACTGCAATTACATGGCAAAATCCTTTAAAAAAAACTCGACCTGGAACAATTTATGAAAGCATCAATTCCATATCATCCCATCAAATCAGGATTAGGCGACATCACTCTACCATTTAACACATCATTGCATCCGCCGTTGAGTGGAAAGAATGCTGCTCGGGTACTTTCCCAGACGGGACGAAAGTCTTCGATCAATTTTGACACCAGTCCTTACTCTGGAAACTCAAGGACATTCATTCATTTATTACCTCATCCTAAAATCCTATCTGTCCAAATGTACTTTCAAGTGCGTATTGAAACATCCCTCTCGGTGGTGGCGCAGTGGTTAGGTCCCAGCATAGCCCATGGTTTTTTAATTGAAAATATAATTAAAAAATGTATTGTAAAGTAGTTTGATCCTACGCCACATCTAATGGATAGTTGGACGTTAGGCCATCCTGTAAGACATGAATTACTTTACTATTCCAAAGCTGGTGTTCCGCAAGGCAGTATCCTCGGTTTCATTCTCTATTCAATATACACTGCAAACATTTCAATTAATCCCATAGAGTCCTCATAACGTATGCACACGATATCCATCCTTTAAGCAAAATTAATAAAATCGGTAGTACCTTTCTGTAATTTTCAAGACCGTCTGTCCAGTTTGCCAGAATGGTTCGGGAAATGGAGGATTAGGCAAAACGAAACAAAATTGCAGCAAATAACTTTCACCGTATCACTTTTCCTTATTCCCCGAAATCATTGTCGTCCGCTGTTTTGGACATCACATCGACAGATTTACTTGAAACCCTCTCAACCGACTCAAAATATCGGGTTGTCCGGAAAATAATGCAGGATTTTAAGTTTTCATTAAAAAAAATCTATATAAAATATTCTGTTTACGTTTACAGGATTACTCATTTGTATGAATGTCAACACTTATTAATCCTCTTCCAAATGATATTGTTTGTTTACCTCTGTAGCATTCCGCTACTTGGAAATAATTCAGTCATCCTTATAATGTCAAAGCGAGAATTTCGTACGATTTTCTTTTACGAGTTTAAACTCGGCCGAAGCGGAGCCCAAACGGCTAGAAACATTAACCAAGTCTGGGGCGAGGGTTGTGTTAATGAGTGCACTGTGCAAAGGTGGTTTAAAAAATTTCGGGAGGGAGATTTCAGCCTTGAAGATGAAGAAGGTCGTGGAAGGCCTTCCTCTCTTAATGATGATGTTCTGCGATCAGTGGTGGAAGAAAACCCCAAAACAACTGTTCGAGAACTTGCAGAGCAACTCAAAGTCAGTAAAACGACCGTCGCTGACCACCTCAAGGCGATTGGAAAAGTGAAAAAACTCGAAAATTGGGTTCCACACTCATTAAACGATCGCCAAAAAAATCAGCGCTTTGATGTTTGTGCATCACTTCTTTGTCGAAACAAAAATGACCCATTTCTGGCCAGAATTGTTACATGTGACGAAAAGTGGATTCTCTACGATAACACTAGACGTTCTGGACAGTGGCTCGACAAAGGAGAAGCTCCAATACATTTTCCAAAGCCCCCAACTCATCAAAAAAAGGTAATGGTTACGGTATGGTGGGCTTCATTTGGTTTAATACACTACAGCTTCTTAAATCCTGGCGAAACCATCAATGCTGAATCATACTGTAACCAAATTAATACCATGCATCAGAAATTGGCAGTAATGAAGCCCTCTTTGGTCAATCGGAAAGGGCCCATTTTGTTGCATGACAACGCTCGACCACATGTGTCACGTGTAACGTCACAAAAATTATTGGAGCTTGGCTATGAAACTTTGCCTCACCCACCCTACTCTCCGGACCTCTCGCCTACTGACTACCATGTTTTTAGACACCTGGACCACTACTTACAACACATAATATTCAAAAATCAAACGGAACTGGAAAATGCATTTATTGACTTTATCAATTCTAAAAATTCTGAATTCTACTCAGACGGAATTAATAAGTTACCAACACGTTGGGAGAAATGTATTGAGAGTATGGGAAATTATTTTGATTAAAGAACATTGCTTTAAAGTAACTAGTTTCTTTTTTTTTGTTTAATACCAAAATCCTGCATTATTTTCCGGACAACCCAATAATTGATAAGAACAGACGGCATAAACAACCAAACTACATAATGCAAAATAAATTCTTCATCTCCATATCATTACCATGACCAACCTAAAAGTAAAGAATTTAAGCTGTGTTAAACCAAGCGTTCCTACGACAAAAGAATCAATCGCTTCAGATCTTTTGAACCATCGCTCAAACTCTCTACTTTGTATCCTAGTTCACTATTCACACAGACCTTCAAATCTTATTTGTCCTCGAAAGATCAAGAAATCGATAAAGACGCCACCAGAAAGCTTTGGACCCTCATCCTAATTCCTTACTCCAACAGCTTTCATTCCGAAACCGAACTGACCATTCTCGAAGACGCCTAAACGCTCTACGGAGGAAGCGAACAATGTTGTGTTCAGAGTGGAATATATAAATTATCTCTCTATTCTAATAATTTCTTAATAGTAAATTCTAATAGAGAATAAACTTGCTTGTAGTGCTCTAGTATAATAAATAAAAAAATGTTTTGATGGTAGAGTGAAATCATTCATACGTCAACCCTTTTGTTTTTTTATTAATTTGGTACTACATGTTGACTTTCAGATGTCATAAAGAGCAAAATGTTACAAATACTCTTAATGAAAATGTACAATTTAAAAATCATATAAATTTTAACTCGTCATACAACCTCGATTGTCAAACCATGTCAATATGTTTTAGAAAAAAGTCTGTGCATCTATATCAACCATATTTACTTTATACTGAGGCAATTTAAATGGTAAAACAAGTTTAGAAAAAGGATTATATTAAAATAATATTGACAATGATGATATACCCTAAAGTTTCATTATGAAGAGCTTTCGAAAGAGCAGCTGATAAAAAAAAATTACATATATCACTGTTAAAGTTATAACATTTACTGATAATTGTATTAGCAATAAGTAAATGTGCTGAACATCCTGTCCTTTAATATCCAAGTTACAACAAAGAAGAGATAATTTTCTTTCAAACTTTCATGAATAACTGTACTGAATAAAATTAAAACATACATACACGCTAATATTTAAAGTAAATTATTTACAATTGGTTAGTCATAAAATGGTGTTCCAGAATTAGAATTAGAATTGCGAGACCTCCTAGGAGGCCTCTCCCTGATAGATCAGGGGGAGTCACCCACCTTGGTGCATAAGCGACTCCGAGGTTGGGCTCTGGTCGGGCGCCATCGACTTCTTTGGTCATTTCGGCGCCCTGACGTTCCCTAAAACTAGTCATTCTCACACTCACTCTTACAATAAATACATACTACTATATACAAATCCAATCACACATGCATATCCTCTGTCTGGAATCCGGGTCGGAGGGTACTCGATATTCCGCTCCGAACCGGTTTACCGGAGCAGCGGTGGAGCCTTGAAATAATATGCTGCACCGCCGCCCAACATACTTCTATTCTACCAGAAACTAAAGCTAAACTTAAACCTATAAAATAAATACCCCTCTATATACAACCCATAATCCCAATATCTGTTAGAAACCTAAAAAGTTTGTCCTTGAATTCGCTGCCATGCTCGAGCATTCTTCTATAACCCGGCGGTATTCCATTTCGGTCCCTATACAGAGCCAAGCTGCGACACCCCTCCAACACATGCGACACCGTGAGTCTGTCTACTTGACATGCTGGGCACCTAGGTCGACTCGCGCCAACCAACAGGTACCCATGAGTCGCACGTGTATGGCCTATCCGCAGGCGGGTCAGGACAACGCTTTCCCTTCGAGATATCCCCTCCGGGCTCCACCGGTCGACCGTCGGCTTAACGGACAAAAAATGGTGTCCTAAATATTAACTTGGTTAAATATTTATATTTTGGTAAGAAACTAACGGTTCATAAATATAATCAACACTTTCATAATTAAACTTATTAAGAAATTTGTAAGAGTAACTTGAATTGTTTGAAAAGTTTAACGTTTTTACAGGACAAACATTGGAATCGAATTTTTATTTAAAGATCCGTGTTAAATTTAAAATGTTTGCACAAGTTTAGTGTCGGTGAAGTTACGTAGCTAAACAGTATATCGTATTGCTTGGTAAAGAGCGTAAGTTGGAAAGTTGTTAATTATTCAGATGTGGATTCTCTAATGCTTCCTTGGGATTCTTGTTTATGTTTGAGAAACCGGATCATGGGTGTAGAGGAATTTTGGGTCTTCGGGGCGTTTAAGTTGTTTTTTTCTTTCCTTATAATTTTTTCAAAATATCTATCTTGCTCCTTATATGCTTACTAAGTTCGCTAATTGGTAACGTTTTTTTCGCTACGGGTATTGATTTTGTCGTTACGTAAATACACTAAAATGGAAATGCCTGCAGCCGACATTCTGATTATCAGACCTCACGAACTGAATAATATATTTTGCGACATTTTTACTTTTTTCGTTTATCATTTTTCTTCGTCATTGCAAAAATTCTAACTTGTATTTTATTCGCCTATTGCAAATGTATTACATTTGGTTTGAATAAATTTAATTTCAATTACAATCATTTAAAGCCTGACAAATTATTTAGAATATTACCTGTTTATTGTGTAGGTGTGTTGCGAATTCAATTATAAAAAATTATATTAACAAAATTTTAAAAAGTCAATTATAAATAATAGAGGAAAAAGAAATAATTTATTCTGAGACAGGAGGGTCCCTTTAGAATGATACATATGTTAAATTAAAAGGTAATGACATTTTTTCACAAAAATAAACCTTGTCGTGGTAATCAACGTAATAACAATGGACTTACAAAAAACAAAACCCAAAGGAGTTAAAACTAAAATGAGTTACTCTAACAAGTAACAGACAACTAAGCAAATCATAATTAGTGAGTGAATTTAAGCTGTGGTTAAATAGACTTTGCTTTGAAGGAGAGAAAAGGTGCATGTTCAAGAGATGTTTAAAACAGAAAACAGGTAAGGAAAGCGGCTTTGCGAATAGTTAGAGAGAGGGAGTTCCAGAATTTTAATGCTCGGACAAAAATGACCGTTTAAAGGTACGTGTATTATGCCGTGGAAGGATTAGATCAAAGGGAGATGAACAAGTATTTGAATCAGGAGTGGAAAGAGTATTTGAATCTGATGATTGGATAATGTAATAAGGACGATGGGTGTTAATGGACTAAAGGAAGGAACCAAGGAAATATAGATTTCGGGAAGAGGGACAGAGCCAGGATAAGGTCCGAATACATCCGTGACACCATGGACACTCGAGGGATGCCGAATATAAACCTGACACAACAGTTCATTAATATTTTTAGGCGCTTATTTCTTCCCCCGAAAGCCCACCGTAAGCAACGCAGCTATAGTCGAAGAAGAGTAAGATGAGGGAAGAGACCAGGTGTTTACGGTAGGAGAAGCCAGGATTGGAGGAATTGGGTAAGGGAGGCTAAACAACGACGGGAAATTTGGGACATGTGAGTGTACCAAGAGAAGTTTTGGTCAAAGATAACTACAAGTTTTTAACGGAGGGCCAGAAGGAAATGGGCCGGTTGTTGACGATGAGAGAGGAGAAACAGGAGAAGGATTTGAGGAAATGACTGGATCCTATCAGTGGTGATAGCTGTGGACTTCGAAGAATTGAGCTTAAGGGCATTTTTGTGGCCCAGTCGTAATACTTACTGTTGTAATACTCAACAGTCAATGTAGGATAAGGAAAAGGCGGACAAGGCGGCTAATGCTGAGACATCCCACACTCGGACTTAGACTCGCGATCAGGCCCTCTGACGCTAAAAATTAAAAAAAAGGTGCCGCATCGGTAGACCGGGTAGAATACTGTGTAGATAAGTGGCCTTCAGAGGATGTGACTCATAGAAGAGTGGTCATCCTCACGCCTATCCGCCTATAGGATAACCATCTCATCCAATTAAGGATTGGCCATGCAAAGTTGACACACGGACACTTGCTTTTGGACCAAAGCCAGACTATGTGTCCTGCATGTAGAGATAGGTTGCTCGTTGTGTCCTGCATAATAGGGCAACTTGTTAGCTCTATATAGAGAGCGTGTAGGGCTACCACCCGATATTAGAGCGTGTATGTGGGTTCCCTTTTCCGATTTTTGGATGAAACAGGGTTGTTTTATTGAGTATAGTTGATAGTTTTGTGTCCTTAGCGTGTATTGAGAGTGAATCTATTTATTGTGTGTTTTATGTAAAATGAATGTATTTATTGGCGCGAAAGTGAGTGTGAATGGGCGGTAGTGCAGGAATATCGAGTACTCCACAGACCCACCGATTTAGGTTAGTATTTGGTTAGTAGTATATTAGTATTAGGCTAGGTGTTTCTTGTAGACTGAATGGGCGGAGGCTCTGTCTAATATTAAATGCTCCAGTGACTCCGCATTCTTAGCTGTGCATGTAGAATGAATGGGTACTGCTTGAGTGAATGTATTCACTTTTATTTTTACACTATGTATGAAAAGGGTGATGGCGGAATACTGAATACCCCATCGGCCTTCAATTAGATTAGTTACATAATGTGTGTAGAGGGCGGTGGAGTACTCGATATTCCTCCATCACCGTAATTGAATGAAGGGTATGTAAATAGGAGAGAATGTATTTAAGAATGAGTAAGAGTGTGAATGGTTTCGGATCTAAGAATAGTATGTGTTGGGTCTTGAATTGACCTAGCTGTTGACAGCACCGGAAACCCCGGGGGCTTGCTTCAGGTTGTTAAGTTCTTGATGAAAAAGACCGATGTCTACTTCCGGACAGCCAGCATCTGGGGTGCGTGATTGTCGAAGCCTGCCGGCAATTGTAGCTTACGAAAGTTGGAATTGCCGATGAACCGCGAGAAGTGATAGGGTCAACTCGGCACATGTGTTTGTATGTACACATTTTGCCTTTTGGTTTTGAACCAAATTCAAGTGCAAATCATTTTTTTAACGAATTCTACATTAATAATTAATAACAATCAGACACTATGGATTTACATAGACATAAATGTATATTATCCGTGTTACAATGATTATTTGAGACGGTAAAGTTAAAAACGTTTACTAATTCATAGCATGAAATGATTGTATTGTTTGCGAGGGCGATGGGAGAAAAGGTCTTGTTTGATTTGACCAATACAAACAGGATAAAATAGGATTACACTGTAACCCCGAAAAATACTGCTGTTAGTCATGACCCGGTTCCCCCTTCATCACACGCCCCACACCCTTTCCGCCCGAATAATATATTCATCTTCATTAGTGCACAATCAAAAGCGTTGAATCGTAAATCCGTTTAATGCCCCAAACATGAAGGGGGGAAGTCTCGGGCATAAACCCAGAATGGTATTAGTTCACATTAAATCCTGGGTTCGGTTCGGCTGTAATTTTTAAAAAATTGGCCCCGGAGAAAGCGCCGCGCGACACCCTCCGGTAATTAACGACCGAGTTAACAATGTTTCCAACAGCAATAGGGGGAATAAAGTTTCATTATCTGTTGAGCAATTAAAGATAACTTTTTTTGTCCTCCTGTTTTAGATGATTTACATCTCAGAAGTTACTTCACTAGATCATTACGATTAACACAAAATGTAATTTTTTCTGTTTATCACTTTTATATAATTTATATACAATCATAATAGAACGAAATATTTTTCCTTCCATTAGTTTTTGTTTGTAGGAATATTAATACAAAGAAAAATTGAACATAATTTGAGGAAGTAAGCTATAAACGAAAAAGAAAGATTGCACTATTTCCTCTTTTTTTAGAAGGGTTGTTGTTTATATATTTGTTAATATTTTTTCCTTATAGAAAAAAGTAAGACCATTTTTTTTATTATATGTATTACTGATGTTGAAAACACTAGTACTAGTACTCTAGTAAAGTGTGGCCATGAAGAGGAGCCGAATGTTGGACCGATAGTTTTCATAGGAAAATCAAAAGTGCAAAAAGGGTGCAACCAAAACAAATGCGCTTTACCAAAAAAACTCCATCACACTTTCATACCAAATTATGATAACAATATTTGTTATGTGTAAACCCAACTAAAAACGTTTGAATTTGTAATATTTAAAATAATAATACAACTGGTTCAACGTCGTTAATTTGGAGGTTAGCGATCATTTTAGATCAATTTAGTCTGACTTGCCGCTTCGATTTGTCAGACCCAGCAAGGAGGCTGTAAAATAATCAATGATTTCTTTCAATTAATTAATCCTTTTATGTAAGATATTGGTTGAAATGAAAAATCTGGTGTCACGAGCGGGATTCGAACCCACGATCTTCGGCTCAATACGCTGCTGCTCTAACCACTTGATCCACTCGGACACCAACTGCCCATCTCAACCTATAACTTTTTGAATTGTCCCTCTTTTTTTCCATTTTTCAAATGTCGTGTAATCAGGATTCGATTTTCGGCGACTTCTTAAGTGGCCACGAAAAGCCGTTAGTGAAGTTATACATAATTTTACTTATTAAATCCATCATATTTAGTGGTCTGATTGAATAGATTACTTCTTTCAATTAATTAATCTTTTTGTGTAAGGTCTTGGTTGAAATGAAAAAGCTAGTGTCACGAGCGGGATTCGAACACACTCAAGCCGAAGGTTTTTCATTTCAACCAAGATTTTACATGATAAGATTAGTTAATTGAAAGAAGTAATTTGGTCAATCAGACCACTAAATAAAATGGAAAATCAATAATGACAAAATTACAAGTTTATAAATCCACAGATCAGAGAAATGTCACAGTATTCTTATTGCTGAGAAGCATGCTATAATTTTAATTATTTAAAACTGTTGTCAGAGGAAATGACACACATCTAAAATAGAGAGAATTAATTTACGTTAATTAAGTTAATTAATAAGTTTTAAAAAAATTAATGTTTATCTACGCGCAGGTGTGTGAGCAAAATTTTGTGCATTTCGAATACAATAAAATTTCAGTGATAAAAAATCCTCATTGTCTCCAATCATTTTGCAGTGTAGCCCATTTTTGTCATTTTTTAACTATTTCATAAATTTAAATACAAAAATCAAGTGCGAGGAAAATTTGAAAGAAACGAAGAAAAACTCTCAGTCCCGCCGTCAAACTTTGAAGAAATATATCTCCTTCTTCAAGACTTTGAAACAATTTTTAATTATTTAAACACTAATAAATATAAATAAAATCAAAACAACGATATCTGAACGTTTTAATAAAAAAATGGTCTGGCGGAAGATCTCGCACACTCTTCAAAGCAAAAGTTATAAATTTCTTATGGATGAAGCCATACTTGTGAATATTGTAAGAAGATATATACATATGTACATCCTTTAAATCATGAGAATTATCTTTAAAGTCCTGATGAAGAGGAAATCTTGAGGAAGGAAATAAGTATTTTCTTTCTTTAAAATTTGCCATATCGCTGTTTTTTTATATTTAACTTATATAATTTAACTTTTATTAAGATTGATATCAATCACATCAATATATTTCATCAAAGTCAAGCTTTAATATTTTTGAGTGCTTTATATTAAATGGACAGAAGCTAAGCTAACTAAAGTTTAACAAGCCCGACCTGTCAGGCATGCTTATCCAGTATATTTTCTCCGCTGGGAATTTGACGATATTTTTGCACATGGATTTTAAATCATAGAGAATTCACCTATGATTCATACAGGAATGAAACGTATAATAATTGAGTAATAAGACTTCTTTTAATTTTAAATTTACAGGTATTTTTAACAAAGTACAATAATACAACCTAAATAATATAGCAATTTGCCTACAAAAAGAGCTTTCAGATTAATCCAATAACCTTCTTATACTTTACACTGTAATTTGTTATTTAAAACTCAAATCAAACAATACTTAGCAAACAAACTTTGGCGAATACTTAACGACCAAAAATAACTGGTTTAAACAGTTGCCGAGCTATATAAACAAAACAAAGTAGAAATAATTTAGAGCTTACACGCCTCCGCACTTAAAATAATCCATTTCATAAAATAGTGTGTACATTTTTTTAATCAAAATTATTGTTATTCTGAAACTTAAATTTTTATTTTTTACTATTTCATTTTGTGAAAAAAAGTTGAATTTTCGAGGTACAAATACAATTGTACCAAGCGATTTTTATAAATAAAATTCAGACGTTGTTCCTGTAATTTAAAAAACTATCAATACAAAAAAAAAACAATCATTTCTACTTGGCGATATTCCAAAAAACGCCAACTGAGAGAATAATTTTTTATTTGAAATAGGTTTATTTGCCGAGGAAAAAAGCACTCAGTTGGAATGAACCCAAAGCCGAATACAGTTCCTTTAATTAAATGGATGCATAAGTTAGCCCAGGTTCCGTTTTACAATGTCGATAAGGATCAAATTCGTGATTCATGAATTAGTCTGTTTGTTTATTTGTTCTATTAAACCCTGTCTAAATGGAACCTCTTGAAATTCTGTATACGAACCACCAGACGAATTAAATTTGTCTTAGATTATTTTTGAAAAACACAAGTCATTCTGATGTTGTTTTAGTACTGTTTACGTCTGAGCAAGTTGTAAACTCGTGGAATTTAATTGTTCACGAACAGTTGTACATGAGAGTTGACAAGTCCCCTGCACTTTACCAGCCCTTTAAGTACAAAGTTGGTCTCGGCTTAAGTCCGTAAGTGCACTGCTAATTTACGTAAGACGTTGTAAGCCGGTTAACTTTTCTTCATGATTATACATCGCACATTTCCTTACTGGCTACAACCGACAAAACTATTGATTACATAGTATATACCGAATTATTCGGAGATCGTAAGATGCGGTCTGGCGTGACGAAGGTTATGGAAAAACATTTTCTTTATCGTGCCAACGTTTCGATCTTTTAATTAATTAATATTTATGAAAGGTATTGGTCGATATAAAAAAGTCAGTCGAATGTTCTGGAATTTTATTGAAAAATGGCAAAAAGGAGGTGAGGTTGAGATGAGAAGTTAGTGTCCGAGCGGATCGAACTACGATAGCTCAAGTGGTAGAGGACGGCGTATTTAGCCGAAGGTCGTGGGTTCGAAACCGCTCGTGACACTGACTTTTTTAACTCAACCAATAGCTTTCATAAATATTAATTAATTTAAAAATGTTAATTGGTCATCGGACCACGAACTGTAATGGTAATCTTTATTGAGATCATCTTCAGCGTTCAAAGTGTTTTTTTTTCTGCGTAATTGTGTCATTCTTGTGTACCGTGTTGAGAGTACCCTCTATATAAATAATAATTAATTCGTTATTTTCAAAACTCAAGTACAAAGTTTAGAGACACTTCACCGATCTGTCAATGAAACGAATGATCGTAACGTAAAACGTATATTTGATAACAAACCAATAACCGAATCCGCATCAAAGAGGAAATTTCTCTGGTGACAAAATCGCATTTTTCTTTTCCCCGTGGTGTGGTTGAATATCGAATTTTTGCCCACACTCAGATGTCCACAACAAGGCAATAATTTCATTTAGAAACAATCCGATCAAAAACAGGCTCACCGAGTGCGCTGAGTTGTCCAGGGCGGTCACGTTTGATCCTCAAAGTCAATTTTTCTAACAGTAATTGAAGCACGGCGCCGTCACCGGCGGCATCCACGGCACATCCAAATCTCAATTTCAATTCCAATCAACCCACGACTCATACAAACCCCCTTCGAACGCGCTTTTTCACATCATAACGTGATTTTTTTTCAGTTTATCATTTTATTAACACGACTGTACTACCAATCTATTGTTTTTCTTAAAGGCAAATTTCACAAAAACAAAAAAAATGGGCAAAAAATCAAAATTAATTACGAATTAATTTAATTTATCTATAACAGTAATTAAATATATTAATTTAAAAAATTAAAAAAATTAAACATATTGTCAGATAAATATTAGTAGCCATTCGCAGCTGCCGGTTGTACTCTTTCCCATACTAAACATGAGAAATTTCTGTTGTCAAAGAGAGAAATGAACACGTTTCTATTCACTAATGCATGCCACTTTTACTAGATGGCTGCGTTTATTTTCTCAGATTAGAAACTACGATATATTTAACGTAATTGACCGGTCGTTGGATCCATCAACGTTTATTTGTTTTGTCCCCTTTTACTCTACATAATATAGGCATTAAAGCAATTGTGTCGAACATTTTTAAGTTAACGTTTTGAAAACTAAACTTGAAACTACACTCAGGTCACTAGCATAAATTTAAAAAGCAAACTGAAAGTTTTCGGAATTCAAAATACGAAAACTTCTAAATTAGAAATGGCCTAAAACAAAGTCAAATATTTCAATCAAATCACTCGTTTTTCCTCGATTGTTTTTCTGAGTTTGTTGTTTTGTTCAGCATAAAAATAGGGTTATTCTCACACACCGTGCAAATCGTGTTAATTTTGCTAAAATCTAGACGTCTTCTGACGAAATTGTGCTATTTTCGAGCTAAAAGCACACTATTAGATATTACCACTAATTTCTAGATGTAAATATTGGAATTTATACGCTTGGTCCTTTCTCTAATTTAAAACAGTAAACTTTAGCAAACCACGTGCTATTTTATTGTATAATCCTTTTAACTTGCGCTAAACTCTAGAAACCTTCAAACGAAATTGTGCTATTTTTGCGCTAAAATTAAAATTAGACACCAGCACTATTTTATAAATAAGAATATGTTTATTCTCTAGGTAAAAACAGTAAATTTTAGCAAATTAAGCAATGTCGTAGAATTGTCACTAATTCGTCTAATTTAAAACAGTAAATTTTAGCAAACCACCGCTATTTTAGAAATTTCATTAACAATTAAATTGAGAATTTATCTTATAAAAATTTGTCTTCCCTTAAAATGGAAAATTAATCGAAACAACGTCAACTATTAATTTAAAAAGAATCTCGCTGTTTTTACTTTGCCGTTTTTAACGTTTTTTGTTGTCAAAACGTTATTTGTTATAAAATCTAGAATTCTTCTGACGAAATTGTGCTATTTTTGGAGATAAAAGTACTGTAGATATTAGCACTAATTTATAAAATAACAATGTAGAAATTTATACATTTGGGTATTTCCTAAAATGGTTGCTAAAATGTTACTAGCTCAAGAACTATTTTAGAAATTACATTGAAAATCTAATTGAGAATGTATCCCATGAAACATTTTTCTTTCCGAAAAGTAAATATTTTGATGAAAAAACATTAGCCATTAATTTCAAAGAAATCTATCAGTTTTTCAAATTCCGTTTTCCCGATTTGTTGAGCATGAAAAAGGGGGATTCGTGGAGACTGTAGAAATCTTTAAACGAAATTGTGCTATTTTTGGGCTCAAATCAAAATTAAATACCAGCACTACTTTATAAATAAGAATATGTTGACTGTTAAGTAAAACCAGTAAAATTTAGCAAATTAAGCACTGTTTTAGAAATGTCGTTAAAAATCTCATTTAGAATGTATCCCATGAAACATTTTTCATCCCTAAAAATAAGGAATTCACCGATAGAACAGCAAACAAATTTCCCTGTTTTCCTTTTCTTTAATCTAGTTCGGCATAAAGAACAAAGGTATTCGTGAAAACGGTAAAAATCGTTTTATTTTAAAATCTAAAAGTTTTGTCGCATTGGCATTAATTTATTCAGAAATAATGGCAAACATCTATAATCGTGGATTTCAGCCTCACGCCATCTTCAATGAAGAACTTAAGGAAGAACGTAAACCAGCAAGAATATATGGGCCCAATAAAGTGATAAATTTTGACTATTTCAACAAGTGTTTATCTACTCAGAGACCAACCAACACCGCCAACCACCAAAGGTTCTTAATAAAAGAAGTTTTTCTTGTTTTGTTAAGCTTCAACTACCCAAATTTATGAAATCTCATACTTTATTTTTTGCGTTCAAAAATCTATTTAAAATTACTTATTAAAAAAAGACTCATAAATTATATTATCTTAAAAGTTTGTACCGTACATTAGTTCTACCTGGATTTAGACACATTTATCACGATGTCTTTATGCATCCTAAATGAATTTGATTAAAATTAGTACCAAAATATATACTTTCTATCCAGCATTTTATTCTCCAACATTAAACTATTTGACCATTTTAAACAGTTCTTTATATCCTGGCGGTTAGAATGTTAATTACATCAAAACGTAAGGTTTTAAATTTATACGAACTTGTTTGACATAATATGAAAATATCGTTGTTACAATGGCTCAGTGTATACTGATTTTTCTAAAGCTTTTGATAAAGTAAATCACACAATACTGTTAAGGAAACTAATGGATTATGGTTTTACCGGAACTATCTTGAATTGGTTATCCAGCTTTCTCTCCGACAGAAAAAAAAAATAGTCAAAATAAAATTATTTAAATCATGTACCTTTGCGGCTTCCTCGGGAGTCCCGCAAGGGTCTCATCTTGGACCAGTTTTGTTTCTCTTATTTGTTAATGATATCCATCTTGCTCTCCCTCCTCAATTTTTATTATTTGCTGATGATCTGAAAATCTATTCCAAAATCACTTCTCCTTCTGATTGCTTACAATTATAAAATTCTATGAATAATGTGCTAACCTGGTGCTCTAATAACAAACTTGCTCTTAATGTTTCTAAATGCTACACAATTACATTCTCTCATAAGAAACAACCTTTTATCCATGATGCTCTTTTAACGCGAGTTGAGGTCGTAAAGGATCTTGGTGTACTTTTTGATCAATAGCTCAAGTTTAAAGAACATATTTCTTCAATAAAAAATAGATCTATGAAGATGCTAAGTTTCATCATCCGGAACACTCATGAATTTAAAAATCCTCTATGTTTTGTCCATATTTATAAAGCTTTTGTACAACCCATACTAGAATATGCTACACCTGTTTGAAAACCATTCTATCGAATTATCAAAACATTCTTCAATCTGTACAAAACAATTTTTTTTTTTTTAAACTTTCCTACAAACTCAATCTTGCTCCGAACTCTGCCTACCCTGGAATCCGCTCTGAATTTAAACTTTTCGAACTGGCACTAAGAAGGGATTACTTTGATATTGTTTTTGTATTTAAATTATTAAACAATCTCATTGATAATCCTTCTCTCCTCTCTCAACTACAGCTACATGTCCCTTCGCACTCTCTTAAAACCTATAAACTATACAATTAATTAAGATTTTTAGTTGAGATGAAAAAAAGATAATGGCACGAGAGGAATTCGAACCCACGACCTTCGGCTAGATACGCCGCTTCTCTACCACCTGAGCGATCGTGACCTCGATCCCCTCGGACATCAACTCCCCATCTCAACCCCACCTTATGAGTTTTCCCTCCTTTTGCCATTTTTCAAATGTCGTGTAATTTAAAAAATGGCAAAAGGGGTTGAGATGAGGAGTTGATGTCGGAGTGGATCCAGGTCACGATAGCTCAGGTGGTAGAGCAGCGGCGTATCTAGCCGAAGATCGTGGGTTCGAATCCCTCTCGTGCCATTAACTTTTTTTCATCTCAACTAAAAACCTTAATTAATTGTAAAGTATTAATTGGTCAAGCGGACCACGAAATTAGTGAATTTAAAGAATCCTATAAACTATTTTATATTGAATTCCAAAGCTCTAACTACATGCTCTCTTCTCCTGTACACAGAATGATGATCAAGAGTAACAACATCTGCAATAGCATTGACTTCTTCAACAGTTCTGTGAAATCTGTGAAAAACCATACCCTACAATCTTAGTTGAATGCTTTTATATTTCATACTGTACACAATGTATTACAATTTATTTCATTTTCTGGTTCAACTAATTCTCGCACTCTAGTCTCATTTACAAAGAGAATTATTTTTATTAAATATGTACCTAATTATTGTAGTTTCAATTGTCTTTCAGCTTTATTTCGTTCCCTCTGCCTTATTTGGTTAGTAATTATGTCTTTCATTTTTGTTGTTCAGTTTTTACTCTTTAATTGTATTTTTATATTTATTATTTATATTTACCATTTATATTATTACCACCTACATATGTCCTTATTCTTTTTATATATATTATTTGTATTTTTTGTTATTGTAAAATGTCTTTTTTATAGTGGATTTCGATCCGATTCAATCCAAATAAATAAACAATACAAAATCAAAATTTTAAGTTAGGTGCCGTTGGAAATCTTCTGCTTTTTTCTGTCATACATGGCGAGCTTTTCACTGAGTTTAATAAGTCTTGAACTTCAGCTTATTAACTTTAGTTCATTAGCAAGGAGATATGGTAAAGTGATTAGAATAGTAATAAATGTAATTATTATAATTACAATTAGTAAAACAAACAATCAGAAACTTCAGCACCTAAGATTCATGTTTATATAAATAAAAACTACATTAACAACTAATTCTAAAAAAATCTTATTGCTAATTAGCCTGTATTAACAAGTGCTTAACACACCTGAACCGCCTTTTAGATACCAACTGTTTTTGTGGGTGGTTTGTGGTTCAAAAAGAGAAAGAGGTCTAAATGAATCATGCCACTTCATTTGTTAAAAAACTTGAAAAACTCCTCAAGGGCGAGAAAATTGCTTGTTTTTGCTCTTTGTTTGGAACATTTTGTCGTTGTCTTATTGAGTCGGAAGGTGACTTTGTCGTTGTACAGGTTGGAGGTTAATAGAGTTAGACTTCAGACACCTAAGGGAGCGGCTCAATGGCTTCGTGCCGTAGCTTGACAGCTCATCCCCACGATTTGGGACCCATTGTTAAACCTCCAAGGGAAACCCCTTTCCCTTTCCTCCTTTCCCCTTTTCCATGGACTCATTCCCCTCTTCCTCCATGCAGGAAATAAACAAGCTTTTACCTCGCCTCGCTCCCCCAAGGTTTAGCCCGTTTACTTAACGAAATCTGGAATCCTCTTCTAAAACTCTTTAGTTTAGCTAAAGGTTCTCGTCTATTATAATCCCCTTTGGGATTAAATACTTTAATCATAGTTTTCATGATTTTGCATTAATATTATTTACATGAAACTTTCATGTATTAAGCTCGTTATAAACAATATTACTAACCAAACTATTATTTTAACCATCATTTTAAAAAATATCATAATACATATACAATTTGTAGCAGTAATAAAATTGGAATATGCACTCTTAAAACTAAAGAGATTAGAACCAAAACAACCTGAATTACACCAAAACAACCTGAATTACACCAAAACAATGGAAATGACAAATTATTTCAATATGAGCATGCACTTTTATTTCAAACAGTGATATTGACCATCAATCTCTAATCAATAAAATAATTCATCATTGTTTTTTTTATCAATACGTGTAAAATGAAGAACAAAGAATATATAAGATCAATTACATAAGTCAATAAATTATCTAAGTTTGTTAAAATCAAAGCAGAAAAGCATCTTTTCAATTAATTATGCTTATTATCTAAAGTCTTGTGAAATGAAAAAGTTCGTTTCACAAGCGCGATTCGAACCCTCGACCTTCGGCTACATGGTGCAACTTTTCAATGATTCTAGCCATTTCTTGTGCAAGCTTGATTTCAATTTATCATCGATTATTATAAATGTGTTTTTATAGTTTTTCACCATTAAAAAATATTATTTTTTTCAATTTATGTTACCACGAGTAAAAATTTAATATTAATAAAGGTTTTTGTCCAGTGTTTTCTTGAAACAAATCCCTTCCATGCCAGATGTTCTCGCTGAATTTTTGTCCATGTTCTTTATGCATTGTTGTGTTATTGTGGTTTAAGGCATTACGTGACATTTTTCTAAAAGGGCTTTTTCCGGCCTACTTACCTCCTCCACAGGTGTACTTCCGGATGTACAAGGCTATATCTATAACGCCGTTATAATTTCTTTATTTTTCAAACGGAACAGCTCCTGAGGATGGAGCGTTATAACTTTTTTTCTATCGCCTTTCTGGAAAGGATGGAGGCAATTCCAAAAGTCATTACAGCCGCTCTTTATTTTTTTTCTTTGTTTCTCCCCGGCAACGGCAGAACAGGGATAAAATAATGAATCCGTGTTTTTCCGAGCGAACAAATCATTTTTATTACAAATACACTCACTTAAAATACAATCTCGTTCAAATTGTATCTGTTCTTTTCATCCGGTTCTTTCTTGCTTAAAACATTTAGCCAATGTGATTTGTTATAGCAATCTTCTTGGAATATGCTTAAAATTAATTAATTGTAAGTAAACAAAACAATGTCACAACACTCAAGAGAAGGTAATTTAACAACCCTCCTCATATATTCAAAGGATAATTATAATATACTTATTTATCCTTAATGATCATTTACCTAACTTTAAATCCTTAAACGTCTTTACGCTCAACAGTTAATAATTTTAAGTAAAATCTTGTCATACAAGAGGGCTTAGCTTCGAAATACCCGTTGGGTGTTGTTGACAACAAGTCAAAAGACTACTATACCTTTGTTATTTTGTTTTTAATTTTTATTAATTTTCAATTGTTTGCTGAATTTCCTCTTTATAATTAAGGGGCACTCTCAACATGACACACCGTAATGACACATCTACACAGAAAACAAACACTTAGAGTTCTGAAGATGATCTCAATAACGATCGATACGAAAGAAAATGTTTTTCCGAACCTACACCGCATTTCACGATCTGCAATCATTAATTAACGTCATTAAACACTACGCATTTATAATTAAAACTAATTTTTACGTCCATGCTGATATTTTAATTAGAAATAAAAAATCAAGCGGTAATTTATTTTATATCTAGATTTAAACTTAAATCGAATGAATTTTTAATAAAGATAGATAGCGGGGAATTAAACGAAATTCACAGCAAGATATTTTTTATGGGTATGTAACATTCACTCCAGTTGGGAAAAAGCGGAATTTAATGCGGTTCAATGGTAAAGATCATGGAAACTAACGAAGCATAATTCTTTCTCCTGACAAACAAAATTTGCACCAGTCGATGTTCATCCCAGCTAGATTTCCCACAATCGATCTATCGATTCCTCTGATTTTTATCAATTTGTCATGAAAATCACGACAATTTTTATTTAATTGACTTTTTGTTTATCTTTTTGTTATGTGGTAATTTTCAAGTTAAATTATTATTATTAACAATGAAGTAAACTTTATTTAATTTTCAAACAAACAATAATTTATTTAGAAAAAAATCTTACTTTGTATTTGTTTAAATTGTTCAGTCAAGAGAATTTTATTAATTTGTTATTTCGATTTGTATTATATAAAAATATAAATAGTTCATTTGCCAAACAAATAGTTAGAAAAACTAGCGCTGCTTTCGCCATAACGTGAAGTAGCTTGAAGGCAGTCGTAGAGTCTACTTCATATAAACTATTGTTCACAGGTTGGCAAAAGAAAATATTTTAATTCTTTTTTGTATGATTATTTTGATTGAGATTTTTTTACATTTTGTTTCAAAGTTGTTTGTTTATTTTTTAAAAAGGAATATAATTTTGGTTGTGATTCGGATTTTGTTTTATTTGTATTATTTCCACTGCGCAGCAAGGATCTGCTGAATATTATTTTTTTATTAGTGTCCCATTCGGCAGTGTCCGAATAAAAGTTACCACATACCTTCATTACAAATTATTGGTTAAATAAATATTTTTTATATATACAGTTTAATTTAAATTGTGAATTAAGATATATTTGGCTTCATGTAATATTTATCGTTCTGAATTAAATACTTTTAGATTTTACAATTGGTCCTAGAATATGCTAATCCAATAAAGATTGTAAACAATTTTAAATGGATTTCAGTGCAAATCTGAGAATTAGAACTAGACAGTTATGTTAAACTGTGATTATTAAACTGTCAGCCAAAGTTGTATACTTTGAACTACCGAACACCCCATCAATATTATTTACACTATAATCATTTATGTAGTTTTTTATCACATTGGAAATTTTCCATGTACAATCGAATCTATTTTCTAAATTAATTGGTTCGTTATGGCGTGAAAATTTGTATTTGACCCAGACAGTTTGTATTCGTACAGTTACCGTTCACTTTTGGCAAGCCTATCCTTGCTGCGTTGGGCTATCAGATAAAGAAACATAGATCTGTGCGATATTTACTCTATCGTGTCTTTTTACGGTTACCACAATATATAGTTTAATTATAATAGTTTAATGTCAGATTATACGCATGGCGTTTAGTCCATTAGTTACACAAGGTTCAGAAGCCGTGATGGTTTAACATACCTTCCGCGTCGTGAAATCAAGTGAGGCTACGGTTTTAGCAATGGCAAATTCAATCTATAATTTCTTACATTTATGTAATTATTGGAGCTCAATATTATATATTTAAGAAAGTATAATTTTAAAAATTATAAATTGTGTTGGTAAAATGGAAATGTACCGTGGGTTAAAGGCTGATGACTAGAAGTATCGGAGGTGATCCAAATATAAATTGAAATGGATAAATTGGTGACAACCCTAATTCCATAAAACGGAAATTGTCAATAACTCCGACACAGAGAAAACCCCATTTGAGATATTCCTGACATTGACGTGGGCGTCAAAACTCGGCGGGATCGTCCTTCCGGAAATCATTGTTATGAAAGTCAGAGGATGCAATAAAATATACGACGAATATTATTCAGCGTTAAAGAAAAAACACAGTCCAAATCTGGCGAGTAAATAAGTAATAAATAAGAAACTAAATTTTAATTTTTTTCAGTAAAGCGTGATCGATAAATCTGGTAGTTTTTTTTTCAACCTTGAGAAAACAATTACTACAAGTGCATGATTACCTCCAGACTTCCGGGGAAAAGTAATGAAACGGGCTATAAGAACTACCCATTAAGACGGTTTAAGTAGGGAATGAAGGATGTGTTTACTTTCATAGAGTACTGATTAATCAGACTTCCTGACTAATCGCGTGGGGACTCATACATCACTCCGCTCTTTATAGCAACTCTTAACGGATATAGAATGGCTGTGTTTTTTTAATTTACAGGAAAGATTTATCAATATGTTAATACAAATAATTAATTAATTTTTGATATTTTTATTAATAAACATAATATCTGATTATAATTAAATCATTGGTTTTAATTTATATGTATTAATTCTTAATTACTCCTTTGTTAATACAACAACAATCAGCCATCCATCTCATACCAAAGCTGTACGTTTGTAGTTTTTCTTCGGTTTTTTAATTTGTTTACGGACTGTTCATGTCACACTGTTCAAAGTATAGAGATAGAGATAAAAGAGGCGGCCACAAGGCCTACTGCACCTCGAACTGAATAGATCTATTGTGCTCCTCTGTTATTTATAACTCACTGGCCAGCTTCAGGCTATTAACCAACCTCCACAGCTTTGCCAGTGGCTCCTTAGTGTAGGATCTTGCTTGTGGTTTTTCCTATGCTAGTTGCAAGAACATACACCTAAATTGACCTTCACAGAAACATAAAATGTGTTCAGCGGTCTCCTCCTCTTCCTGGCAGCATCTGCACAGTGTTTCTTCTGTTTGTACTCCCATCAGGTGCATGTGCTTTCTTAAGTGGCACTGTCCTGTCAGGAGGTGGGACCTTTCGTGAAGCTTGCGTATGGCCAATGTANCGTCAGCTCTCATCTTGAGAATCAAAACGTCCGATAAGGCCATATAGGCTAGGTGCGGACGTTAAAGATCCTCTTGTCTTGTTGACGATGAGTAAATCGGGAGGCATACTTTCCTGTCAGGAGGAGGTTGGGGAAGCGAAGGATCGGACCACCTAGGCTAGACCTATGGCGTCCCTCGATTACGTGCAGCAGGTGTTGGCTGAGCTCGATAAGAGACCCTTTACCGTAGACAGTGCTCATCTAGGGGGTGGGTAGCAATCCCACTATAATCCGAAACCGTTGTCGGGGCGTTCCCGGCAGTTTCTACGCTGGAGAAGCCTCTACACTCAGAGAGATAGAGTTGCCTTCTCTATCTAGGAAGTACGCGAGGGGGGGGGGGACGGGCTGATCCCAGATTTTCCAAATTCTAAGCATTTAACAGTTTTCATTTTGCAATTACAAAAACGTTTTGTTTTTTATTGACTATAAAAGCCCTTATTCGTGTATTTTATTGGACGGTTAAAACGTATCCATCACTGGGGAAGGAAAGAAAATCGCGATCTATAAAGAAATCTGGAAATTACACCCGATCAAACGAGACCATAAAGTGCACGGCCTAAGGTCAAATTGCCGTAAGAGATATAGCGAGAATGGGAGGTTCTTCGGATATTATAACAATAATTTTTAAGAGAGGATCCTAATTTTTAATAGTCCCACCGCCGTTTTCCTGAATTTACGGGCACAGAATAAATGCGAGCTGAATTCGTTACGAGGTCCGTTAATGGTTCATAAAATAACAAATAGTGCAGGATGATAAAACAAAAAAAGTCAAGAAGATAAAGTAGCAGTCAATTGTTAGCTGAGTATTAGTGAAAAAAAGAATATAGAAGGGACAAAAGTAAATTAATTGCCAAAGCAACCTCGCCAAGATATGTACACATATTAATATTAAAGTATGATGAAAACGTTAAAAAAATTTTGCCCCATAAAATTAAAAAGAACAGTTAATGCGCACGACGGTAGAATTGTAAACATAATATAAATTGAACAAATATGTTTTAAAAAAATTGTTAGGGTTAAATATGGCAAAACAGATTTCTGAAATGTTCTAACTAGTTCGATAACCGTAACCAACTTATAATGAGTTTTGTGCCCGCCAATTGTATTAGAAAACTGGGAAATGGGTTTTGCTGGATGGTTTGTTGCTTTCGTGAAAATTTGTGAACGGTTTGATCGGTACATGGTTATTATTCTTTCTATTATGTGCGCTCTTTCTTCTTCGGTTTCCATTTTTATTTATTTATTTTATTTTACAAAGAAGGAAGACAAGGAATGAATAAGGAAACCGAAACTGTTAGTTATTTTGTAAAGAAAATAAATTATACACTGACAGCCAAACAATCCGCCTACTGTTAATATCACTTGATTTGTATATATTTTTATATATCAATAAAATTTTCACGTTTGATAACGTTTAATAATTGAGCTTTAGTCTAAAAGAGTAAAAAAATGGAAAGTGCTAAGGAAAATGAAAAGAAAATTAAAAAAGACGGACAGATAAAATTTGTTTTAATTTTGTTTTAAATCTTAATTATCATTTCAATATCGTGTCTCACCTTGCCTTAATTACATTACGGAGACGCCTCGGCATACTTTCTAACAATCTGGAAATGTCTCTTTGCTGGAGGTTAGCCCATTTTTCAGGAAGAGACCTTTCGAGATCGTGAAGCGTATCAGGAAATGATGGACATGCTCTTATTCGTCTTTTGAGGTTATCCCAAAAATTTTCGATGAGGTTTAAGTCTGAACAACGGGCTGGTCAGGCTAAGACCCTGATGTTATGCTGTTGAAGGTATGTTTGTATTATGGGAGCGACATGTGGATGGGCATGAAGTTCCAAAATTTCATCCTCATAGCGAGTGGTCGTCAAAGACCTCCACGAACAACAGCCAACTCTGTGCGACTTTTCATACAAATTCCCGCCCACATCATCACTGAGCTACGTTGAAAAGGTCGGCTCTGGGAAAAATGACAGGCTTCGTACCTTTCATTTCGCCTTCTCCACACTCTTTCATGCGCATCTGGAAATCGTAGAGTAAATCTACACTCATTTGTAAAAAGTGCAGCAGATCAATCTTTTAACGATTAATGGCTGTGTTCTCCAGCAAATGGGAGCCGTACAACTCTGTGTGTTGGTCAATTCTGGACCTCTTACGGGGCGAAAAGCTATCAGTCCATACTGATTTCATCGTCTTCGAGCAGTGCCTTCAGAAATTTGAACTCCTCGAACTTCCTGGAGTTGAAGAATCGCTTGGACAACAATAAGGTGCAGGTTTCACAAAATTCTCAAAGTAAAAAAGGTCATCCTGCAGGGGTCGGCAACCTGCGGCCCTTTGCAACTCTTTGCGCGGCCCGCCAAAGCCCAATATAAGTTTAGGAAAAATCAACAAACTTAGAGCGTGAGCGTGCCGAAATGTGGCCGGTGACAAAAATGCGCGCTAACAGAAGCATAGTGGGAAACCTATTTTACTGCGCAAGTTTAATCCCCACTCCCCATAATGATATTTATACTCGTATATGATATAAAAGCACTATTTAAGTTACATTTAATGTGCGGCCCGCATAAAAAAATTTATTTTGAAAATGGCCCGCCGTCCGAAAAAGGTTGCCGACCCCTGCCCTAGGGCATCCAGAACCGGGCCTTCTATAGTAGGACCGAGTTTTTTAAGTTAGAAGTTAATATAAAATAAAGTTTAAGTTTTAAGTTTAGGTTAATACAGAAATTAGGAAAACAAAGATGAAAACTAAACAGTTTATTCCTTCAAAATTCAAATGAGACTGAATAAACATTTTAAAATTTCGTAAAAATTAAGCATTGAAAAATCCTTTATTTTGATTTGGATTAAGGATTAAGTGTATTTACGTCTAATTATTATATATATTCCCAATTTAAAACCTAGCATAAACCAATATTTATTGATAAAAACAATAAGACAAATTAAGGGCAGAATTTTCTTTCATCGACAAAATAAAAAAAAAATCAGTTGGGTGGAATTTTTTGCCTGTTAGTGTAATAGACATTTAATTCTACGATCGCCACCTTGGGTCTGAAAGTTGGCGGTTCAAATTCAAATTCCACCCCTTTATTTTTTCCTCTTTCAATTTCACTTTCTGCCCATCTCCTTTCCTTACCTCTATTCTTTTTTTCGTGGTTTCGGTAATTATCTTTCCCCAAAAACACCGTGGCGCTCAACTATTTTCTCTCACTCCCTACCTTTCTCCTTCACCCTGCCCTTTCTACGATAGAACGATAGAACACAGTGAGGTCGCTCGGATTTGGTCTGTAAATTCGTGTTATTTACCAACAAAACAGTCTAGGTATAACAAGATAACAAGTATTTAATTAAACTGGTTATTTTGGTTAGTCTCCGAATGGAAGTACTCGTGCTAATCTGATCGAAATTGATCTCTTTTCTGGGTCCGTCTATTCTCGTTTGGTTTTCTACGTTGAAGGCGCCATGATTCCAAAATGTTATGAATGCAAAGGAAAAACAAGCGATCCAAAATAAACTGTTTTTGCAGTAAACTGATATCAATTAATTTTGCAACCCGTAATTTTAAATTTATATATAATTACATTTATCGTTATTTTGATGTCTCTTTTTAAAATCGTTGACTTTTAAAACTACCTGGATTGAATATATATATAACAGCCGAATAGGTTTCGTGGTCCGATTGACCAAATAAATTCTTTTCAATTAATAAATCTTTAAGTAAGGTATTGGTTGAGTAAAAAAGTCAGTGTCAGGAGAGGGATTCGAACCCACGACCTTCCGCTAAATACGCCGCTCCTCTACCACTTGAGCTATGGTGACTTCAATCCACTCGGACACCAACTTCCCATCTCAACCCCACCTTTTGACTTTTCTCTCCTTTTTGCCATTTTTCAAGGATTTAATAAGTAAAATGTAATATTTAATAAGTAAAAAGTAGTAATATCTTCACTAAAGCTCTCTGTGGCCAATTCATTGGCAGCCGAGAATCAAATAGATTACACGAAATTTGAAAAATGGCAAAAAGGAGGGAAAATTCAAAAGGTGGGCTGAGATGGGAAGTTGTTGTTCGAGTGGATCAATGTCACGATAGCTCAAGTGGTAGAGCAGCGGCGTATTTAGCCGATGGTCGTGGGTTCGAATCCCGCTCATGACGCAGACTTTTTTATCTCAACCAATATCTTACATAAAGATTAATTAATTGAAAAAAATATATAACAGCTTTCATATTTGGTCAAACATCGCATTGATGATGATTCAATACATGTTATATTTACTTATTTTAAGAGAATTTTCATTAATTCTGTTTATTTTCTGACGGGGAGAAAATAATCTTCCATCTTGCTTGCTTGTGTATCCCTTTGAGCAACTTTAAGGAAACCCAACGTTGTAAATCGTGTCTTTCGAGCTTTCTCATATTTGTCAACGACGTTTTACAAATAGTTGGATTTCTTTGATGTTTTAAAAAGAATCCTCTCCACTTGAAAAGTCAGTGCTCGAGCCCTTTGACGTCTATAAAATCAAATAATACGAAAACCGGCGAGACAATAATTTCTTTGGTAAAACTCGGTCGAGTTTAAGTCGACACCTCAAACCACGCCGAACAAACTTAATTCACATAATTAAACACATTTGCTCAAGTTAATTTCTCGATCCTACGTCACGGGCATATCTCAAGAAGGGGGGGCTGTATGGAAATGATTGCAAATTGCCCTTATTACCGTTCCGAGTTTACTAGGACAAATGTAAACTCAGTGTCTCTCCTGAGTCTCTGCATACGATTACCCTATTAAATATCTACAAGCCATCTCCACTCTTGAAGTCTACTCCAAGATGTAATTAGCAGGGTTATTGTTGCGTGCCAGAGTCTTCTCTGACTTTCCTTTTGAAATGTCGCGTGTCACCAACATGCTCTTAGTAATTACTGTCTTTTTCAACATTGCCCCGCTTGATTAAATTGGCCGTAAGACGAGTTGTGATGTTTTGTTTTTAACGCTCAACCGCCAACTCTCTTTTTGTATTCAAGCAATTTATCTCAAATAAATTGCAAAAATGTATATATTATCTATTATATCAATAAAAAATATACTCTATTAGTACATAAACTGATACATACAAGACAAGAATATAACAATTAATTCTAGAATTTTCTATAAAAAATCGTGATAAGGAAATTTTTTTTTAAATTATCACTCTTAATTGTCAATGAGCTTTTCGTCTTTGAAGATTACAAAAGAATCCTAAATGTGCGCCTTACTGTTCAATTTATTTCCGTTCAACAAAAAACGCAAAATACATAAAAATTTATTTATAGTGTGTGGTGTTAAGTGACCGTTAGTTAATGATTATTTGGAAATCGTGAAATGTGTTTTGGTGTGACGTAGGTTTTCGAAAAACATTTTCTTTATCGTGCCAACGTTTCGATCTTTATTGAGATTATCTTCAGGGCCTGGGATTTATAAACATTGTATAAACTACAAATACATATAGGATTTTAAAAAATGTATTCAATGCTAACGATTTTAGATTCAATCAAAGTATTTGTACTCCTCAAAGTGTTTGGTTTGCAAAAAACCCAAACAAAATCCTACAGCCTACCCACCATTTTGAATGCCAACACAATTTCGACTTCAATCCAGAAATATTACACACAGGACAACACAAAACAAACATAAACGTAACTTGTTAGAAATGGTTTACATCAACAGGGATAAACACAGCATCAATTACACAGCAGCATCAGTGTACAAGTGTCATTTTTGTGTGTCGTGTTGAGAGTGTCAGTGAGATATTAATGTTTTATGTATATATACGTTGGAATTTTGAAGGGGTGGGAAAGGAAGTTGGGACAGAAAACATTTGTATATGTGGAATCGGCTTCTTTGAGGTAAAAGGAGTCGACAATAAAAAAGAGTGGGAATGGTTCGGCCTGATTATCCTTTCAGGATTATATAGACGGAGATAATTAGGGAAAGGAAAGCCAAATCGTTGAAAAATTAGACTGTGTAGAAATGTTTCATGTGTGCAATGTGATGACGTATTATATGTTTTGTGTGATGTGATGATAATATATGTATTGTGTATGTTATCGATATTGAATTTTATTAATGATATTAGCGTAGCTGCGAATGAATTTACATATGTCTGTTCTGTAATGGATGCTGAGTTTATCCCTGTTGATGTAAACCATTTCTAAAAAGTTACGTTTATGTTTGTTTTGTGTTGTCCTGTGTGTAATATTTCTGGATTGAAGTCAAATTGTGTTGGCATTCAAAATGGTCGGTAGGCTGTAGGATTTTGTTTGGGTTTTTTTGCAATCATAGATATGTTGCTTTACTCTCTTGTCCAGATATTAGAATGAAATACCGATGTAAGTTGCCGGGCAATTTAAACAATTGATTTTATAAATTACGTCAGATTTACTTGTAACTGGTGTTCATTTATAGTTTAGTTACAATTCTTGCTTTTAAAAATGCTAACTTAATGTAAAGGGGGACCGCGGTAGCCGAGTGGTTAGCATGAGAGACTCTCACGCCGTGGTCGTGTGTTCGATTCCCACCGTCGCCTCTGGCCCTTTTTTCCCGATAACCCCCAATTTGAACAGCATATATAAGAATTCGTCATGGCTAATATGCAAAGATCATAAGGCAAAAAAAAAAAAAAACTTAATGTAAAAAGTTTCGGTTTCGAATTAATTTAATTGCTTTTCTTTTTGTCGTTTATCTTAGTAAAATAGATTTAATATTAAATTGATGTATTGGATCTTCTTGAGGTCATTTTACAGGTGAATAAAAAACATCACTATTGGGTTTCACCAAGCTTTCGGCGAATGTTCCGCCATCTTCAGGGCCTAATTTATTGAAAACAAATTTACATTAACAGGATTACATAAAACATCATATACTCATACATTATAAGAATAAAATTACGTACTTCACCCAGTTTTTTAAGACAATTAAATTTATTGCACATGTTTGTTGTTATTTTAAACTGAAGGTGGAAATGAATCTACATACTGAAAATAAAAAATAAAAATAAAATAGTCTTGTTTAAAATNAACTTATAAAGAGGTGGGACCAAAGGATGGACCGATGAGTGTCACTAGATTTTAAACAAGACTATTTTATTTTTATTTTTTATTTTCAGTATGTAGATTCATTTCCACCTTCAGTTTAAAATAACAACAAACATGTGCAATAAATTTAATTGTCTTAAAAAACTGGGTGAAGTACGTAATTTTATTCTTATAATGTATGAGTATATGATGTTTTATGTAATCCTGTTAATGTAAATTTGTTTTCAATAAATTAGGCCCGGAAGATGGCGGAACATTCGCCGAAAGCTTGGTGAAACCCAATAGTGATGTTTTTTATTCACCTGTAAAATGACCTCAAGAAGATCCAATACATCAATTTAAAACTACGGAGGTCGATCACTATCAACTAGATTTAATATTGTAATAAAAAAGAATTCTCATAATTTATACTTTTTAACGATCGCAAGCCACTTTTGCAAGTTTTCATTAATTTTTCTGAAACAGTAGTTCGACTTATTGGTAAAACTTTTTTTAAAATAGAAATATGAATGAGTCATTATTTTTATTTGCTCAGTTGAGAGGTGTGCGTCTGAAAGAAAGGAAATATACATTGTTCATAAATAGAGAGATATGAATCAATAGACAGACAGATACACGGAAAGAGAAAGGAGCAGATAAGGAAAACAAAACTATTAATTTAAATATATTACATTTACTTCATTCATGCTATTCATTTTTGTTTAAATCTTGATAATTTAAAAAACAAATCTAAATAATCATTGCATTCACACATAGACAGTATTCCAAAGACAGTATCAGTATGTTGATAGAGATAGATAGATAGACAGAAAGAAAAAGAAAAGGGGAGAAAGAAAAAGAAACGATATTAATAATTTAAATATGATGTATTTACTTCATTCATGCTCGTCATGCTAAAAAATTATCTCACTTGCCTTCACAGCTCAGACAGCATGCCAAAGACAGTATTAGTAATATATGTAAGTATATAGTAGTAAGGGTTAATAGATTGAGTATTTAATTGCTAAATAACAAAAAAGGTAGTTTTGATTTCACGGCGCGGAAAATATACTAAACCGTCATGACTGGCAGACCATTCAGAACTGTGCGCCCTGTGTTTTATTGGGTTGTCCGGAAAATAATGCAGGATTTTGGTATTAAACAAAAAAAAAGAAACTAGTTACTTTAAAGCAATGTTCTTTAATCAAAATAATTTCCCATACTCTCAATACATTTCTCCCAACGTGTTGGTAACTTATTAATTCCGTCTGAGTAGAATTCAGAATTTTTAGAATTGATAAAGTCAATAAATGCATTTTCCAGTTCCGTTTGATTTTTGAATATTATGTGTTGTAAGTAGTGGTCCAGGTGTCTAAAAAAATGGTAGTCAGTAGGCGAGAGGTCCGGAGAGTAGGGTGGGTGAGGCAAAGTTTCATAGCCAAGCTCCAATAATTTTTGTGACGTTACACGTGACACATGTGGTCGAGCGTTGTCATGCAACAAAATGGGCCCTTTCCGATTGACCAAAGAGGGCTTCATTACTGCCAATTTCTGATGCATGGTATTAATTTGGTTACAGTATGATTCAGCATTGATGGTTTCGCCAGGATTTAAGAAGCTGTAGTGTATTAAACCAAATGAAGCCCACCATACCGTAACCATTACCTTTTTTTGATGAGTTGGGGGCTTTGGAAAATGTATTGGAGCTTCTCCTTTGTCGAGCCACTGTCCAGAATCCACTTTTCGTCACATGTAACAATTCTGGCCAGAAATGGGTCATTTTTGTTTCGACAAAGAAGTGATGCACAAACATCAAAGCGCTGATTTTTTTGGCGATCGTTTAATGAGTGTGGAACCCAATTTTCGAGTTTTTTCACTTTTCCAATCGCCTTGAGGTGGTCAGCGACGGTCGTTTTACTGACTTTGAGTTGCTCTGCAAGTTCTCGAACAGTTGTTTTGGGGTTTTCTTCCACCACTGATCGCAGAACATCATCATTAAGAGAGGAAGGCCTTCCACGACCTTCTTCATCTTCAAGGCTGAAATCTCCCTCCCGAAATTTTTTAAACCACCTTTGCACAGTGCACTCATTAACACAACCCTCGCCCCAGACTTGGTTAATGTTTCTAGCCGTTTGGGCTCCGCTTCGGCCGAGTTTAAACTCGTAAAAGAAAATCGTACGAAATTCTCGCTTTGACATTATAAGGATGACTGAATTATTTCCAAGTAGCGGAATGCTACAGAGGTAAACAAACAATATCATTTGGAAGAGGATTAATAAGTGTTGACATTCATACAAATGAGTAATCCTGTAAACGTAAACAGAATATTTTATATAGATTTTTTTAAATGAAAACTTAAAATCCTGCATTATTTTCCGGACAACCCGATACAAAGTGACTAATTAAAAAGAAAATGAAAAATTGAAGAGTAATCGTCTTATTCTGAAAGGTTGTGGTTCAAATATGAAGACAAGACCGGTTAAATAACACACAGACCAACTTCTGAATCCGAGAAATGCTGAAACGCGCCTAACAGGCCAAAACAGCGGGGATAGAACTACGACACTAGATAACATTATTTAATAATTATTTGGAGATCGTGAGATGCGGTCTGGTGGGACGTAAATTTTAGAAAAAACATTCTTTATCGGACCAACGTTTCGATTTTCATTGAGATCATTTTCAGGCCTAGGATTTATAAACATTTTTTAAACACTAGAGATAAACAGAGTATCAATTGCAGAACAGACACATTTAAATTCAGCCGCAGCTACGCAATATCATAAATGAAATTCGATATCAATAATCGAATAATAATAATATAACACACAACAATAACATGTAATACAAATGTAAAAAATCATTACACTCTACACATCATACAATTGTGCATATTCTAAATTCCCAAAAATTTATCCCTACTTTCCCTAATAATCCCGTCAAAAATAATTCTGAAAAGATAACTAAGCCCGAACGTCAAACTCCCTTTTGCCATTGTCGGTCCCTTTCACCTCAAAGAAGCCGATTCCTCATAGAAAAACGAATTTCTACCATCTTTCTTCCTAATTCCTTCAAAACTAAACATATATAACTAAAAAATTAAATACATTAATATCTCACTAACACTCAACACGATATACAACCGACAACATGACAACACGACAACATCTACCCAGAAAACACATACTGTGAGTTAGTACAAATACTTTGATTAAACCTAAAATTTTTATATTTATAATAAATTAAGATGTATAAATTTATTTTCACATCTTACGTGTATTTGTATAACTGAAACCTTGTTTATAAATCCCAGGCCCTGAAGATGATCTAAATAAAGATCGAAACGTTGACACGATAAAAAAATGTTTTTCTAAACCTACACCAGACCGCATCTCACGATCTCTAAATAGTCGTTTCTATATAAGTTCCAATTTTAATGCCAACATACTTGAAATAAAAAAATATATGAATTTTCAAAGTTTCGAAATTATGAATATGTAATTTCAGTTTTGATGAAGGGTATATTTTCCTCGATAAAGAAAGTGTTTTTTGCTAATTATGTTCATCGTTGGTAGTCTTTTAATATAAAATTTCAATTAAAAAAATTTATTTTTAGCGTTTCTTAAAACCGTGTTCATGAAAAAATTTTTAAAAATACAATAGAATTTCAAAACATGATTTTCTGCGAACATAACATAATTATTAATGACGAGTCGCCTAATTTATCCTAAATTGCTTTAAAAACATCCTCAAAATTTTACTTTATTTATATTGAATCCACGGTCCGTCTCGTCTATCTAGATGGGTATAAAAGAAACTCCAAGTTTTCCGTGGTTGAAAATTTATTCCAATTTTTTGAATTATATTGGACGTTCGGGCTCAATGGCCCATCATCAGCACTAAACATAGAGAGATTTTTTATTTTATAATTATCAGTTAGAAAGCACATATGTCTATGATTTTAATTTTTTTATATAAAAAGTTTTATAAATACCTGGACTATGCCAATAGAATATTTATATTCTTCTACCCCCTTTTTTGTGATGGGCTTTACAAGATTTGAAAAAAAAATTTAATATCCAAGATTAGGTTTAAAGTGCCTACTCCAACATGTCTAAACATACCAACAATATCTCTATGTAAGTTTTTTTAAGCTGCGTCCTTTCATGGGACTGCGTCAGGTTCCGGTTTCCTCCTTGGTATCCCGGGGAAGAACTCATCTTACTTTATTTATATTGAATCCACGGTCCGTCTCATCTATATTTTAAAAAAAATTCAAATCTTGTAAAGCCCATCACAAAAAAGGGGGTAGAAGAATATAAATATACTATTGGCATAGTCCAGGTATTTATAAAACTTTTTATATAAAAAAATTAAAATCATGGATATATGTGCTTTTTAATTAATAATTATAAAATAAAAAATCTCTCTATGTTTAGTGCTGATGATGGGCCATTGAGCCCGAAACGCCGATATAATTTAAAAAATGGAATAAATTTTCAACCACGGAAAACGTGGAGTTTCTTTTATACCCATCCTCAAAATTTACTTAAGCAAAGGCCTCATCGACTTACGAGAGCTAATTTATTAATTACCGGGGTCTGCCGGGTTAGAGAGTATATAACAATTAAGTGAAGCCAAAGGCATTATTCTTTGTTAAAGGTCTGCGTAATTAATACGGGCCTATGTTAGCGACTGATTCACTGTTCCCTCGGGAGTGCTTAGTCAAGCTACCTGGCCGAGCCGGATTCTCCCGAGGGATCTTCGGCCCATAAAACGACTCTAAATGTCGGCTTTGATATCAACACCGCCACACTCGAAGTCCCCAAGTTTACGGCCTAAAGCCAATAGACGATTGACCCGTGGAGATTAGACTCTTATTGTTGCAGTTCGGCAATCTTAAACTCCTTTCATATATTTATATATTTGGTAATAGTCCATCCCTTCACCTAATATTAACTTACCGATTTTATAAAGCAAATTGATAATATTAAACTAATGAAGTTTCTTAAAATCAAGACGCATGAAAAGATGAAATTATCATAAAGCAATGACGGATCGGTCCTGCTAGATAGATAGATAATAGTTTCCTTAACTTTTTTTAAATACAGATTACAACCTGATTCTTTTTTATTTATGTTAGAAGTGCAAAAAGACACTGGGCTTTATAAACTTCTACAACCTTAACAATGTAATCATTTTGTCTGTTGTTTTGCCTGGTATTTGCGGGGGAAAACGGATTTTAACAAGAACCGTTGTCACTTTTGACTCATGGTTATTGATTTTAAATTATATGAACAATTTAAGACTATTTTGAGTGTTATCTGTCACCAATTTGACAGATAACAGAGTTTAAATAATTTATATGTACTTAGTTTTAAATTATTTATCTCAACCAATGCCTTACATAAACATTAATTAATTGACGTTATCTGGTCAATCGGGCCACAAAATCTAATGGATTTAGTAAAGTAAAATGACGTATATCTTCACTAAAGCACTCCGTGGCCATTTGATATGTCGCCGAGAATCGAATAGATTACACGACATTTGAAAAATGGCCAAAAGGAGAGAAAATTCGAAAGGTGGGGTTGAGATGGGAAGTTGGTGTCCGAGTGGATCGAAGTCACGATAGCTCAAGTATTTCGCCGAAGGTCGTGGGTTCGAATCCCGCTCGTGACACTGACTTTTTTATATCAACCAATACCTTACATAAAGATTAATTAACTGAAAGAAGTTATGTATAAACATTATATATAAATTTGAATAAATACAATATAAATAGAAGAATAAATTAGTATAAATAAAGAAATAAACAAATGGAATAAATAGTTGATTACATAATAAATAAATATGCTCTGTGGACCCTCTCGTCGTGCCCTTGTTAGAGAAATGCGCCGAGCTGGACCTCTCGGAAAAATGGTGGTTGTTGTCTGTGTTCCCGGACACGTCAGCCTGGAGGGTAAGGAACGTGCGGACGAGGGAGCGAAAGCCGGGACGTCTTTCCCTCCGGATCGGACCATCGTGATCAGGCCCTCTGACGCTAAGCATGCAGTGAAAAACATCTTAAAAGAAAGATGGCAGCATCAGTGGGTGGGGTCGTCGGAGAGGCTCTTGCGAGTCTAGAGCACGACCGGTAGATGGCTTTCAGAGAGCCTGAGCAGGAGACGAGTGATCGTCCTCACCCGATTGAGAATTGGCCATACGCGTTGACACACGGGCACCTACGCGGCTTTGGGCCAAAAGCCCCTTATGCCCTTATGCAGAGAAAGGTTGCTCGATATGTCACATATAATAGAGGCGTGTCATGCCTTGGCTCCATACAGAGAGCGTGTAAGCATGCCGCCGGTTTTAAGAATGGTTCTCGAACACGGTAGTGAGTTTCAGGGTCCCCTAATTTCTTATAGTATATTGTGTTTTGTGTTTCTGTGTTTTGTATGAGTGAGTATATTTATTAAAGTGAATGGGGAGGGACTGATGGTGGTATAGCATCCCCATCGCCGCTCGAGCTGTGACGTGACTTGGGTCGATGGCGGAATATTTATAGAAGTACCTCATCGTACAACCCATTGGATTGGTGTATTAGTGTGTGCACGTTGATGGAGGAATATTCAGTACTCCATCCACCAAATCTAATGAATGTAATATATATAATTCACTAATTTCGTGGTCCGCTTGACCAATTAATATACTACAATTAATTAAGGTTTTTAGTTGAGATAAAATAGTCAATGGCACGAGCGGGATTCGAACCCACGATCTTCGGCTTGATACGCCGCTGCTCTATATCGAGGTCACGATAGCTCAGGTGGTAGAGCAGCGGTTTATCAAGCCGAAAATCGTGGGTTCGAATCCCGCTCGTGCCATTGACTTTTTTTCTCAACTAAAAACCTTAATTAAATGTAGTAATGTATATAAGTGTGAATGTATTTATTTGTGGGAATGCGTAATAAATGTGTGTTGCAATATTTCGCATGAGCTCGGGCCTGAAATGACCAACTGTCGGATGCCCCTTTAAAAAAATAAAATTAATTAATTAATACATTCACAAATAAATAGGTGATGGCATAAATATGCACATGAACCTACGTGTATCTATAGTCTAAGAAAAAATAATTAAATAGATAAATAAATGTAACGTGTGGATATGTGCACATACAAAATGTACATGTATCTATACTGTAAGAATAAATAAATAATAAAAAAGATATATAAATGTAACGCGTGTGGACACGAGTACATACAAATTAGTTAGTGCAGGATTGATTTTAATCGTTTGTACTTCCAAGGAATCAGGGTAACGTAATTTCCAATCGATCTGCAGAGGAGGTTTTTATTTGAAGCGAGTTTACAGCGAAGATTTATGGTTTGTGCTTTCATCGCGTTGTAAATCCAAGATATGTCAGATTCGTTGTGGAGTTGATGTGCCTGCGAGATGATGTGTCTAGTCTTAAGAATTTCTTCAGCATCCTTTGTATATTTAGCAGATTCCTTTTGCATGTAAAACTCCATGCAGGACAAGCGTAGAGCAGGGTTGCTTTTTCCCCGAAGGGGTTTTAATCTTTTTAACACTAATGCTTACACCCCGAATATTTCATCTACATCTACATCTAGACAGAAGAGGCTTATTTTTCGTTGTTCAGCCTGTTTGTAATGACGTTTGTTCTCCAGGAGGAAGAAAGGAGGGCTACATCAGTCCTGCTTATTTAACATAGCAAAACGCCGTATCGCGATTTCTTCACGTTTATTTGTTAAGATTAAATAGTTGCATTATTACAAAAATAACTGAGGTAATAAGAGAAATGAAGAGTGATATAAACAGATATAAATAATGAATGAAGAATTCGACTGGATTGAGACGGAAAACTTTGCTGTTGTAGTAACCAATAAAAATGTCTTATTCGATTTGCTCTTTCTTGTTTCTTAGCTTTTGCACTGTCGCAAATGTCTAGTCCTTTTTAAGACAAGGAAGAGACAGTTCTTGTTAATAATAACTGTCCGGAAGACCGGCTTTCTGGAAGGGCGGACAATATTACGCTCGAACGCTTCCTCAACCCATTAACCGAGCGAGAGGCTAGACACTATTATCGGCCTTTTCCTGGCGTAGGACCTTATTTTAAACCGGAATCCCATAGGATGGGATCTTTCTTACGGGACACCTCCTGAGGGGAAAAAAGGTGAACCAATCCCACTTGCTGCCGGCAATCCGACTGGAATCCCCGACGGCGTCGACAAATCCGCGTCTCGTCCCAGTGAAAGGACTCACATCAATCTGAACAATTGGCCGAAAACCAGTTTCTCTCTGTCAATTAGTCGTACTTGTTTAGTTGCGCTTATTGACTTCTCTTGGGTGGGAATAGTGAGGAACGGCCCTTAAAATCTTTAAAATTAAATAAAAATTCTTTCCGATCTATACTATCAATGAACTAGTAGGATGACATCTAGACTACACAATTACAAGAATATAACACATATCTCATGTATAATTAATTTTACCCTTAAATATTACACTGAAAATCTTGCAAATTTGATAGAAAACACTCCTCAGTACATCATAGTATAAAATGAACAGGAGTTTTTAATTTTTCTTGAAAAATAAATCACAATTTAGTATAATAGAAATAAATTACGTTCAGTTTTAAAACCACAAATTAAATAAGATAGGCTAAAAAATTCCTAACTCGAAAACGTTTTTATGTAAATAAAAACTTATTCTTTTAAATTTTTTCTTCTAAAAATATTGTAGAAGGTGATGATAGGAAGGTTTTCCAAAACGTCTGAATGAAAAAAATTCCAAAAAAGTCACATGGTATTGTTTTCACTTATCAATCAATATAAACTAATAAGACAAAACGTCTAATATTTAACAAAGTATAATAAACAATATTAGTTTCAAAGTTCGGATGAAGTTCTGGATGAACATGAACTCTGATCACGATTAATGTGCCATCTAATTGCTTTTCAAAAGTACTTACAGATACTACTGGACGATACCATATATTACTATTAGGGAAAAAAAACAGTTTTTCCAGGTGGAAATGGAGAATCAATACTTGCTCTACGGGGAAAATAAGAAGTTTATCTGATCGTCCGGGGGAAATGCATCCTGGGGTCCTCGAACGAGCACAAGGCATGTTGAAGGTGCTTAACTTGATGATACAAAAAAAAGGAAATGCAAGTGCAGCATGAATTACATTTGAAAAGAGGGCGAGCATTTTACAACAGAAAGAAGAAAGCAAAGATCGAGACAAAATCGGAGGATTTTCCAGGCAATAGTGATGGAATATCAAAATACTATGTCTTACCGAATATATTCATAAACGACGTATACAGAGTATGTACATGTGCTTGGTAATAGTAGAAGCTTTTTTATTCTTACCCCGAAACAGTTGGTAAAAAATGAAGCAACGAATTACTACGTCATTTAATCACTTCGTTTTTAACAAGCTTCATCAAGAAGTTTAAAAATTAGAGATATTCAGCAATTCTTTCGCGAGTCAAAATAATAATTGGCCCGATACGTGTGCGTTCCTACTGACTGCGACAAAAATATAGAATTAACCAATTTCAAAACAGAACAAAGGTTCTTTCTCACCTGTACGACCTGCTAAAAGGTTCAAAAGTCATTTGAAGATATTACGTTCATCCCAAACATAATCGGAAACTGGAAAGCATGATTATGGAACCATTGCCTGCCATTTCTACTAACATAAACACTTAACTAACATAAAACGTAACTCTTAAAGGTCCAGCTTATCAAAACATTGCTATTTGATGATTGCGCAGGTTTGATTTTTCACAATCTTGGGTATCGTTCAAAATGTTAGAAACTCATAAAAAGAGAAAAAATAAATGTGTTTTTGGATTCAATCAAAGAAGGCGAATTTAATTTACCTAATCGTCTCTACCACCAAAACCTTCCGATATCTACAGCCAAACAACAATATCCTTTAAAAACATTTTTGTCGTAGAGCTGAACAACTTTTTTCAAAATTGATGGCAATATGGTGAAAATCATAACATCTAAAAAATTTAATTTTCATTATATGTTCGTAAATACCACGTTTATTGACATTCCAGGTTTATTTTAAGAAAAATTGTTATTTTATTGACATTCCTGATTTTCTCCCTAACATTATGGCTTCAGTTTAATTAATTGCCGGAACAAAAAATCTGTAAATATAACCATATCTACAACATTGACAGTGTGTTGTACATGTTTACTAAAAAATCAATTTAAAATTTTTATTATATATTTTAAATATTTATAGGGTTTTGTATTTTAAAAAGGACTTTTCTCAAAACCTATTTCTGCAAACATAGTCGTTACCGTTTATACATTCCTCGAAATCTTGACACAGTTGCATGTTTTCTTTCAATTAGACCTTACCCGTAATTATTAATATAAAACTAGAATAAAATAAAATTAGAACAATGTTTGATCTATAATAATTATTATCGAGATGAGCTGATGGAAATCAAGAGTCATATTCTGAAAACCTATTTTCTTGGATGATATGAATGTATTTATTGTCGTGAGTGGTTAAGTGTACGGTAAAAGATATAATTCATAGAGTTCGCAACAGCAGAGGTCATATCAACCCTCGGGGTGCCGGTGTTTTTGAAAAAAAGCCCGTTTGTATATCGGGATCGAACAGGGTCGCTGGATTCGAACCCGGGACCTTTACTTTACGTTGATGAGCGCCGTGTCAATGCCTGAACCGTTGCGGCCACCTACGCTCCCATATAAAAACTTGTTATTCACTTTAGTGAGTAAAGAAGTACCCAAAGTCCAACGTGTAGAAATTAAAAAACATTGAAACTTTTTTCACTTTTATGATTTTTATCAAAAAAGTCCGTTTTAAAAGGGCATCTTTAAAGAAAATAAATTCGTCGAGCATAAATCTACTCTGCTCCGAGGTAGTTCCATCCTCGTTCTTCTGTGAACCGTAGAACTCATTTAACACACCTTTACTACCAACTCTTTTATGCTCTTTTGCTAACAACGACGAGATAAGGGAGGGCAGCCAATTGAGCAACTTCTGTTCGTCTAGTTAGCAGAGCATAAACACTTCAAACTACTCCGGGTCAGAGTTTTACATGCAGGGTCGCTGGATTCGAACACGGGACCTTTACCTTACGTTGATGAGCGCCGTGTCAATGCCTGAACCGTTGCGGCCACCGACGCCCCTAGGCTAGTTATTATAATACATTTTGATTTTTCCTCATGAGGACTGCGAGTTGCTTGCTAGTCCTTCATCGAACGCTTTTTTCTAACCAAAACATACCAAAATTTAAAAAAGACATAAAATCAAATACCCCTGTTGCTTCCAAGATGAACTGCACATACGGGATTGTAAGGTTCTTTCTTGTATGAACGTATTTATTAGCGTAAATAATGAAACAGCATTCGTTATAAATACTACGTTAATCTTTGGCCATAATTTTTAAATTAGTTTTAGGGGGTGGGTTCTGAATATCTTGAGTCCAGCTAAATTTAGGTGAGGTGTTTTCAGCTGTGGTGGTGTGTGTTTTTAACGCATTTATTATTAAAATAAGACCATTTGTCACATTTCAGGATTCAAGTAGTCATTATAATTAATAATTGTGATTGATTAATTGTAACTGTTCATCGCAAAAAACTATCATTTGGATTTCATTTGGTTGACTTATTTGACAAAATAGTTAGATGGATACAGTCTAGTTACTTTTACAGATAGCAGAATGATTTTGGACTCTACATTCATCATTAGCAGGTGTTGTATATCAGAACTGCATATCAGAATAGTTACAATCAAACTCTCATTAAAAGTAATAGGGTTAAAATGATTTGCATAACTTAAATAAAGACCGAAACGGCATACTGTACCCGAGCTAAACAGATAAGCAATCAAGGACTGTCTCCGCAGAAGCGACAAAGCGAATCAAACTTGTACGTGCAGACAAGAGAATCCCACGTGTATAATTTATGACCCCCTATTTGTATTGTGCAGGGCCGATTGTGCTCAGTAATCCCAAGCAGGGTTATTTATTCACTGTGGTCTCTCATCTCACCTGCATCAGTCACCATCCTTTGCACCCTCGCAAATCCTATTAGCATTTATTTAGGCTGATGTGATCTGGTGATCAGGTAATCTTTTTCTAATCGTTTACTGTGTTAGTTATTTCGGAGTAGATGGATTACCTCTAGTGGAAGGTCAAATCACATTGAAATCTGTATCTATAGCTTAAAACAAATGTACAAACGTAACATCATAATATTTAATATGCCGCATACTTACAAAAATTAATTTAATTAATTAATTACAAACTATATACTTTATTAGTTCCAGTGGTTATAATTTTTTTGACAATTTTATTTTTAAATTTATTTAAAAGATAGTAAGTAATGACATCTTAACAGTAAAAAAATGAGATTTTTGAGGGGATTTTGTTTATGTTATGCCATGACATCATTAAATAAGCAAACCAAGTAATTTCAATTACAATGATAAGCAAAATAATCCTTGTTATCATAGACAATATTTGAAAGCTGTTGCATCAAGTTCTATATGAGAGAGAGAGAGAGAGAGAGAGAGAGAGAGAGAGAGAGAGAGAGAAGATCGAGGAAGTACTGACAGTCAACTCTATAAAAGAACGAAAAATCTGTTATCTTCAAAATCTTGAGCTGTTTCCATTCATTTAAGTCAATTTTTATTATAATCTATAATATTCAATTTTTCAAGTAATAAAAAAATTCCATCTTCAATACGATTTAAATTTCCCCTTCCTTCCAAGTTTATGAATGAGATGATCTCAAAAAAGTTGTACCGAATCTATCAAGCATATCATTTGAAAGCTTAAAAAATGAATCAGTTTTTGTGAACTTGGCCGATCTCTAAGATATGTTTTATCGCAACGTAGGAAATTTCTGGAATTCTTTACTGGTCTAATAATGTTTAAATTGTATAGGTTTGTCCAAGGAAAACGAGAAAATCACCCATCCGAAAAGGTTAAAAAAGCGTTCTTTTCTTTAGAATTCTCCTTATTTAAGGTAGATTTTTCAAACGACCTAATTGTAATGAAAAATGCAAAGATAATTTTTTTTCTTTTGTGGCAAGTTCATTTTTCCCATCTTCTCAATAAAGTGAATTACAAACATGTTTCTTTGGGCATTCTACTGAATTTTTTGCATATTATAGCAAACTACCTACAGGAAGAGAGATTGATAAAAAGAGAATCTTCCAGAGAAAGATAATGATAGAGCCAAATGCTGTGTGAGAGAGCAATTGTGTGTGTGTGAGTAGAGAGATAATTGATCAAAGAAAAAAATGAAAGAGGGAAGCAAAAAAGATAGAGAGCGTAAGGAAGAGAAAAATATATTCTGAAAGCGGGAGTGAATTGAAAAAAAAAATTGGACACAAAAGGTAAAATAAAGGTTGATAGGGAAAAAATTCGATATGCATTAAATTATTTTGATTACGCGCAGAAAACAAGTAAATAAATTAAAGAAAATACTTCTTTGAGTTATGTTATTTTGACATCTGATATTATTATGGTGTAGTTTTATTTCTTAATTTTACCTAAAATTAAAAGAAAAAGAAAATAAAAACCGTACAATTGGCAAGTGTCACATGGCCGTGTAATTTCCGGGGCGTTATTGTTCTAAAAACTGCCCCAATAAAAATCATTTTTTACAAATAATTCTTCATTGTAGAATAAAGGAGAAAGTCAACAAAACAAAAATAAAATAAATACAGAGAGATAAAATGAAAAAGTACTGATTTGTTATTTGTGTGAGTTACATTTTTAGTTCATTATCTACCATAAATATCAAGTATACATTTTTCACAATACATTCAGTTATACACCAATCTAAAGAAGGTTTCGTCAGACGGTTCGCATTATTCGACCATTTTATACAAATGTAATAAAAATACTTTGGAACATATTTAAAAAACAAAGCCAAAAATGTTAAATCTATAAAAAAAGACATAAAGTTGTCTATTTGATACATACAAATACTATGTTTATTGTTTAAATCAAAACCTTAGACGTTATTTCATCCTGAATGCACAGGGTTAGGAAATGTGTTATTGTAACATCTTGTGATTATTCACAAGACTTGTATGCGAATACTTACTTCCTCATGGATTATTCAGATCATTGCTTTAATTAGGATAGCATTACAGACCTAGAAGCAAATGTAACTTAAACACTCCTGGATGTGCCCAATTGAATACATAACACTTAAAATATAACCCCGCTTGATGTTTGACTACCAGCCATCCTCCAACTTGTAGGAGGATCTAATTTGAAATAGAAAGTTCATATTTACCACTCTGCCAAAGCACTACCTTCTTGAGAACTTGACAATTCAAACTATACTCGTTCGCCTCCTTTCTGCGTCATTCAGCTTTCCTCTGAAAAATTTTCCATTTTAAATTAAGATAATTTTTGATTTGATTGTCGCAAGTTGATATAAATCAAGTTAATTGGAACTAAAAAGAAGCGGAATAAAAAGTGTAAATGGCATACAATAAATGCTTATTAATAATTTAGCTAGTCCAATTTATTCATTGTGTATTTTGACAGAATAAAAATCCTCATACTTAAGCTGGTTTTCTGAAATCAACCAAGAATCATAAAAAAGAAATATTCCCGTTAATATATTTCAGAAACTTGTAGTCCTTCCTGCATCAACATATTCCTGCATGATTTTGTTTTCCCTCCGTTTGTACAAAAACAAACCTATAATCTAAATATCTTTAAGACAAAAATTATATAGCAGAAAGTTACTTTGTATTCATTTTAACAGGATTACCAGAAAAACAACTGTTAATTGGAATAAACCAAACTGTCAATATTTGGCATCAGTCTTCTATTGTTAATTTATCACAATAAAATCAACATATTGACTCAGAAGGCTTCAAAATTTTTATAAATAAAATATGAAAATTATAATATTGGAACATAAAGGATCCGACTGCCCTCCTTATCCCTGTAAAATTAAAATAATTGGTTCCGACTGTTTCTATTGTAATAAAAAAGGGGGGAAAAGTACTTTCTCGGTCTGCTGCGCATCTGGCTTCCATTAAAGCGCGTGCTTTTTCTTCTTCTTCTTCTTCTTCTTCTTTCTGAAGAAGAGGAAAAAGAGATAACAAAAAATCTTTCCCTTGAACGAGGCCCCTTATTCCAAAGGGCATAGCGTGCTACAAAGGATTGCGTGACCCAGCTGACGAAGTTATTAGCACAATTTAATAACTGACACTTAAGATCAAAGGTATAATAAATTTACCACTCTTGTCTCATTCAAGAGTAAACGTTTTGTTAAAATAAAAAAACATCGTCTCATTTTCTTCCTTTTATACCGGCTACAGCTATGAAACAAGAAATAAATTTACTTTATTCAATTTCTGTTTGAAAAAAATAATTAGTATAAGAATATATTAATTTCTTCTGACAGGTTTTTCAATGTGAACGTACACGAGTCATTTTTCTTCATTCAGTCTTGTCCTTTAATTTTCCACTAGTCTTCGATAAGCTCAATCGTTCTTGGATCGAACTTGGATTGGATTCGAGTTAAAGGGCAAAATTTCGCTATCGTTCGCATAGGTTGTGATGATGGTATAAAATATAAATGATGGACAAATGTTCCCTTGTGAAGGAGAAATTCGCATTTAACTAAAAAGAACAGGTTTTTGTAAATTATTCAACTTGTCTCACAAACGTTTGGTTGAGATTTTGCCTCTGTATGAAGGGTTAATTGACCGAGGTTCGAGGTTGATATGAATCCATTAGGTTTAGTGGTCCGATTGACCAAATAAATTATTTTCAATTAATTAATCTTTAAGTTTCCTTTTCTATCTCAACCAATATCTTACGAAAGTTAATGGATTTAATAAGCAAAATGAAGAATTCTTCACTTGCTCTCCGTGGCCATTTCAATTGTCGCCGAGAATCGAATAGATTACACGACATTTGAAAAATGACAAAAAGGAGGGAAAATTCAAAAGGTGGGTTGAGATGGGAAGTTGGTGTCCGAGTGGATCGAAGTCACAATATCTCAAGTGGTAGAGCAGCGGCGTATTTAGCCGAAGGTCGTGGGTTCGAATCCCGCTCGTGACACTGACTTTTTTTCTCAACCAATATCTTACTTAAAGATTAGTTAATTGAAAAGAGTTGATATAAATAATTCAAAAATAGAGGAACAATGGATAAAAGTTATAGGTCCAAGATTGTAAGAACCGTATTACAAAGAAATGAAAAGTATCTAAAAACAACAAAAACAGCCAATATGTGAAAATGTGTGGGACGCCGGTTAATATCTGTCCGACTTCCAAAAACTCGTTACCGCACCTCACTCTGAAGCAGCGGTCAGTTACTTAGGATTTCAGGATAAGTTAAAAAAAATACGAAGCTCGTAAGTTCATAAAACGTGCCTGGCTACCAGGCCCTATCAGAAGCCCGTTTTATATCTAGGAACAAACCGTGCAATTTTCTTTATACTTTATAGAAGAGAAGATAGAGACGACAACTCTGAAACCTGAATGAAACGTAAGCCAGCATGACTGGACAAACAGGGTATTTTCTTAGTGTTGTCCAGTTCAAAATGTATTATGCTTGTTTTGCAAGTTTCAACACTTTCGAAGCATTTTTATTTTTTATGTGTATTGATATTTTACATAGTTATTCAGATATCGTGAGGTGCGGTCGGGTGTGATGTAGGTTTCAGAAAAACATTTTCTTTATCGTGCCGACGTTTCGATCTTTTATTGAGATCATCTTCAGGGCCTGACTTTATAAGATCCAAAATGTCATGGTTCTGTTCCTGGAGTACCTAGGTTCAAAATTTCAGCTGAATGACCATTTTTCCCTGGACAATTTTAAAGAGTGGCCACTTTTACACTCAAAATTGATCAACCAAATCCGTACCTCCCACAGAAGGAAATATCTCCTTCATGCTCAAAATTCCTGTAAGTTTTTGCTGTATAAGGACCTTAATATGAATCAACCTTTCTTGAACTTAGCGCAAATTTCTAAAATTCCATCTATTCCGCTAGCTCCCTGGTTTTTCAAAGTTAGGTGCGAGTATAATCCCACAAAAATCAATAGTTCCGACAAGCCTCTGCTACAGGCAGGCTCGAAAAAATTGTTTTCACTTTTTAGCAAAATGCCCAGTTTTAGCGGAATTGCTAGCCCGGCCCATGTTGACTAGAGACCACCCATCTCTTTATTAAATAACCCCGAATCCTTAAATTTAGTAAAGTTTGCGATGGAAGCCTGAAACTAAGGCAAATACTGGTTGTTGTTTTTTTTTTTTCAATTATTAAATTTTTATTGAATATAACAGTGACACCCTGGTTATTTATTTGTGCATTAGTAATATAAATACACATAGATATGTTGTTATTTTAGTTTAGTTATATAGTTTTTTCTCTTTTGTTTATTCCTTGAGAAAAAAATGTGTTGTTTGTTTATTAAAAGTTTATAGTCCTACTCCGGCAGACGCTTGATAATCATTGCCGTTATGTGCTTTTTAGCTATGTGCAATTTTTTTCTCTCTTATTATTTGGAGGTCGTGAGATGCGGTCTGGTGTAACGTACGTTTTAGAAAAATGTTTTCTTTATCGTGCCAACGTTTTGATCTTTATTTGAGATCAACTTCAGAGCTCAAAATGTTTGATCTCAAATAAAGATCGAAACGTTTGCACGATAAAGAAAAGTTTTTCTAAAACCTACGTCACACCAGACCTCATCTCACAATCTCCAAATTGGCTAACGGTCACTAAACATCACACCTTTTTTCTATCCTTTTTTTTATAAAGTACTTTTTTCATTCATTTATTCGTAGTACGTAATGAAGTACTACCACATTAAATCTAAAATAGTCAACGAAACAATTTGCGGTGCATCCACTTTAAACTTAATTGACGAGATTGAAGTTGGGATACTGTGATGATTTAACAGTGTAGTATGACAGTTTAACAAGAGAGACACAATCTTCCGATAAATTAAACAACCATTCCGGTGAAATTGTTCCTCGATAATGTATCGCCGCGACGGAGACCGTGTTATCCTGGATGCGGCTTTGACGCCATTAGGCGGCATTATCCAGGTAATACGCCCGTCGGAGTTAACATCCCTCTCGTAAACTCTCACCCCTATCTTGAAGCTGTAACTTTCTGGATGTAATTCCGTACTGGTCAGGATTGTAGCCGGTGGCGAAGAGGAGAATGTGACAGGGGACCGGTGGTTATAACCGTTATACATGCGACCTGGCATGTTTTTATTTTTCAGAAAGGATAAATTATTTTTTTACGTAGAAAGATTTGTCATTATCTTTCCTCTGGAGTAGTTTTCGACATTCTTAGTAAAAAATTTGATTTTTATATTTGATGTCTTCCTCTTTTTGTTTTTCATCTTTTATTTCTCTCGCATTACAATATTTCAAACAGTTTTTTTTTAATCAGGATAAAATAAAAACAGTCTATAATAAATACATGTTCTGACCGATCCTACTAATTATTTGAGTTACTTCAAGGTTCATATTACGCAACTAAAATAATTGAATTTTGTGAAGATTTTGACTTTAACATACTGAACGTTAAGAGATGAGAAATGGTAGCTCACATTTGTTTCTGCCAGAGGATCTTCTGTAATTGATTTGGCCATGGTATTGATTAACTGTCCAAAGAATGTCAGTTAAATTCCTTATACACTCTTAGAAATAATAATTAGGCAACTCTAAAAGATGGCTTACAGCCATCGTCTTTATATGCTTTTAATAATAATATGATAAATTTATACATAAAATATTGCTGTTGTAATATTTTTTATTTTATCATTTTTTGCGAAAATAAAAGCATTTATTCATTCATTCATATTACGCAAGTCGAAAAAAAACGAAGCATTTATTTGTTATAAAAAATAAACTCTCGTCGAAATTAAATAGACACGTTTATCGGATAAATTGTTTGAAACCCAAACCGGCCGGTTTGTATCGAATTCCGATCAGTTGAGCAATCGCATCGTATCATTTTATTGTGAGAAATGACCGTTTTTACTCCTGGCGGAATCCTATCCAACGAATCGATTTTGGCAATATGAAAGTGGAATTCCAACCAGCCTCTCCGATTTGTAGAATGGAAAATCGACCCAAATTTTCAATTTGGCCGATTGATATTGCTTCACGTGGCCCTCAGGAGCAAATGTGGCCACGATTGCCATTCTGTCACGTCCGTGTCACGCCATTTAAAATTGATCGATATAGCGTAATATTTCTCATATACTTATGTTTGCTCCGCTGGTTCAAATTGAAAGTAATATATAAACTTTTGACATTCTGGACATAAAAATCCAAAAGTCATAACTTTTAAGAGGTTGGATTAACAATTTTTAGCATAAAATATTTCAACTGCTGAAAAATAATTAAAATTATGAACGTACATATAAATACGTAAACATAAATGCTTTAACATTCATTTGGTATAAAATAGATTACTCAAAATACAACAGACTGAATTAAAATATTTAGCTGAAGTAAAGTTTGTTCTCCTTCTTTTCACTAAGTAACTTGATAATGTCGAAACGATGAAACTACGTACTTCAACAACCTATTTTGAATTTAAACGTTGCATGTTACAGTTCCGCGTCTAGGTTTTACTTAATATTTTGCTGAAAGGAAAGGAAATTTACGACGGGCTACGACATTTTGGTCGATAGTCAGAATGCGGCCTTTGTTTATTCAACAGGGGACGCGTCCTTCGGTTTAAAAGGAATGAATCGACCTGAAGCAGCCGAGATCAATTAAAACAACAAAGAAAGCAAACATCCTTGGGTAAATATTTGAGCCTAGCAGCTGGCAATATCTTCCGTCCGGAGCCGACTCGATTCCTTCAGTCCGACGATATTGAGGGCATCTTGGAATTATTTACCAGCTCTTATAAATCAACTTCTTATCGACTTCTGCGTCAAAATAGCCCTGTTCATGGAATAATGCCAAGCTTTGCACGAATATTGTTCCTTTTGGGAAATTCGAATTTATTTCAGTTCGCTTTTCGTGTCGCCGGTATAAAGTGTCATTTGGACTTGTGTCGGATTTCCTGTGTTCTCGTATATAACCAATATAATTAATAACTTTTGTAGACCCTAAAGAGTGGCTTTTAAGTGATGTGATGTAGGTTTAGAAAAACATTTCCTTTATCGTGCCAACGTTTCGATCTTTATTTAGATCATCTTCAGAGCTCAAAGAGTTTGTTTTCTGCGTAATTGTGTCATTCTTTTGTGTTGTGTTGAGTGTGCCGATCAGTATGTCAGGATTATTTTAAAGAATTTTTTTGGTTTTGGTGTGTTTGTTGAGATATGTTGTACTGATTTGTAGTGAGGTGTTGTAAGTGATTTGTTATTGTATTAATGCATTTTGATCGTGTTATGTCTTTTTCTTCTACTGCTTTTGTGGACTTTTGGATTGCATAACCTACTCACAGGGTATTCGTAACCCGACACACACGAATATCACAATTACGCAGAAAACAAACATTTTGAGCCCTGAAGATGATCTCAATAAAGATCGAAACGTTAGCACGATAAAGACAATGTTTTTCTAAAACCTATGTCACATCAGCCCTCGTCTCTCGATCTCTGAATAATCACTTTTTAAGTATGTTTTCAGATATTTATAGTATACAAATATTTCTATCCAACAGAAGTTTGGCAATGAGTGGTCATTACAATATCGTATACAACTTTTTTAAACTATTTGGTAGAAAAAGTACAAACGATGGCTTCAAGAAAGATTTCCAAATTAAAAATAAAATATAACAGCTATTTGGCAAAACGCTATGTAACCGATAAAAATTTAATTTTATATTCAACATCATGGATAAATCATGGATAAGACCAATTTGAAAAGAACCACTCAGTTCCTTCTTCGAGTTTCGAGGAATATATATATCCTCTTCATCGGGACATTAAAAATATTATTAATAATTGACAAATTTCAAATGTAAATATCTAGTTACAACATTGAAAGCTATGATTTGAAGCATAATGAAATTAAGAATTAAACTTCCTGCGAACGAGATCAAACACTTTCACGTTATACACTTACAGGCAAAAAATTCCAACGAATTGATTTTTTTCATTTTCTCGATCAAAGAAAATTCTACACTTAATTATTGTTTTTACCAATAAATATTTGTTTATGCTATGTTTTAAAATAGGAATATAAATTAGAGGTAAACACACTTAATCCTTAACCAAAACAAGGATAAGAAAGTTTTCAATGTTTACTTTTTACGGAATTTAAAATATTTATTGTCTTTTTGAATTCGGAAGCAATAAACTTTTTACTTTTCATCTTTGTTTTCTTAATTTCAATTTTTAAACTTAAAAATGCCACTTAATGCTGGGCATTACTGATTATGGACGTTCCACGAGGTATGCGGCAATTGCCGCCATCGGAGTTCCCTACGAAATTCTGCGGGACGTCGTTGGACCTTTCGAGCAACGGGGTCCTACCATTGAAGGCCCGGTTATGGACGCCCTAGGATAACTATACTACAGGATGACCGTTTTTGATTTAGAGAATTTTGCGAAATCGGCACCTCTCTGTTGGTCAAGCGATTCATCAGCTCCAGGAAGTTCGAGGCGTCCAAATTTCTAAACCCACTTCTCGAAGAGAATTATTAAAGGAGTATGGACTGATGGCTCTTCGCCCCGTAAGAAGACCAGACTTGTCCAGAACACAGAGAGTTGCACGGCTCCCATTTGCTCGAGAACACAGCCAGGCTTTGGACGATTGGTCTGTTGTACATTTTACAAATGAGTGTAGATTTACTCTACGATTTCCAGATGCGCGTGAAAGAGTATGGAGAAGGCGAAATGAAAGGTACAAAGCTTGTAATTTTACCCATAGCCAACCTTTTCAGCGTAGCTCGGTACTGGTGTGGGCAGGAATTTCAATGGAAAGTCGCACAGAGTTGGTTGTTGTTCGTGAAGGGTCTTTGACGGCCACTCGCTATGTGGATGAAATTTTGGAACATCATAAGTTGCCTATCCTCAATGAAATCAGCGACCATTCTATTCTAATGCACGATAATGCATCCACATGTCGCTTGCATAGTACAAACGTACCTTCAACAGCATAACATCATGGTCTTAGCCTGGCCAACCAGTTCTATAGACTTGAACCCATCGAACATTTATGGGATAACATCTTGAAAGGTCTCTTCGTGAAGAATGGGCTAACCTCCAAAGAGCCATTTCCATACTGCCAGATTGTATGCCGAGGCGTATTCGACATATAATTAACTCAAGAGGAAGAAATACGCGATATCGAAATGTTAATTAAAAATATAATAAACAAATTTTATCTGACGGTCTCTTTTTTCATATTTCATTTTCCTTAGTAATTTACGTTTTTTACATTTTTAGACAACGACTCAATTATTAAACGTTAAAAAACGTGAAACTTTGATTAATATATAAAAATATATACAAATCAAGTTATATTACAAGTGGGTCGAATTTTTTGCCTGTGAACAAGTTCACCCTTGGACTCAAAACTGAAGTTTGAAATGAACGATCATTTTGATTCGTAATTACATTACGCTTCATACCATAGATTTCAATATAGTGATTAAATATTTATATTTGTTAACTTTATAAATTATAATAGTTTCATAGCACTGATGAAGAAGATACATTTCTCGAAATATCTACGAAATGAATGAGGGTTTTCTTTTAAATTAGCCTGATTTTTAATATAAAATTGGAGTATTGTAATCAAATATTAATTCTATCGTGCACATATAAAACTCGAAATTGTGCATGCTTAATACTTTTATGTGTACTAGAGAATAATCTAAGAAACATATTATACCGATTCTTCATTAATAATATATTAATACAAAACACATCACATGTACTAGATATATGCATTATTTTTATAAATAGCAAACGCAACATACATAAAAGATTGGATCTGAAAAGCCATTGGAAAATGGGTCAATACAAACATGTTTATAAAAGAGTTTCTCCGACGGAGGGAAAGTTGATTTTCGAAGTAAATCTAAGCCGGAAAAAAGGTGGGAAAGCTTTTCTTCTTGGACAGATCTTATTTTCCGATAAAGGAGGCGAAGAGTCACGTATCAACAAACGAGGTTAACCCCCCTGACCTCCATGGCGTTCGTGCCAAAGCAAGGCCCAGGGGCCCAGAGCACAAAAGTGTTAACATCTGTCAACCTACCCCTCGGTTAAGATCTGTCAAAAACTATTCGAAACTTGAGTCATAAATCCGAAAACTTTCCCTCCCCCCAACCACGCAAAACCACAAAGCTGTAGCCGCGTATTGGAGAGGATTCGGAAAACAAAGTTTGCCGGTGAGTTACCCCGTTGCCGTATTCTTCAAAATCTGATTTTTAAGAGGTAAAGCTGGGCTAGTTCGGAACAAAATGAACTAACGATAAGATAAAAGAAAAAAAGAATCTATCGTTAAAATTGAAAATTAAATCATATTCCGTTCATAAATATAAATATATTAATATTACCTATTAAAAATAGTCCAGTTCTAAACTTCTATTAAAATTCGCACATTTTGACCTGAGTGGGCTGCGATGTGAAAAACATCTGTTCAACATCACCTATAGGTTAGGCTCTGTGTTATTGGCGACCTCAATTTAATAACAACAAACGATACTTTAATGATTCTTATATTAAATATTCAGGAACGATTTACGGCGCTCAGTTCGTTACTCCTGCAAGGTCTGAGAGTAGTGAAAGTTTAGCATACTCTTGGCGCCGTGAATTGGACTACTTGTAAAAGCACTCTTTTTTTATTTTCTTTAATCGTTCCTTTTATAAGTTTCGTCGTTTGTAAGTTTAGAGTGTATATGAAAGCTGAGAACAGCCTAAGACTTTTTATATTGTTGTTAACATATTTTATGAGATGCCATGTAAAAAGTCGAAACGCTACTGATAGACAAAACCAATGAAGAGACCGTGCCAATCTTAAAACAGTAATAGTCACAAAAACATGAAAATAAGCTTATTGAGTAGGGTAAATGTAATAGTATGCCATCGATCTTCATGATAGGCAATATGCTATGAAAACGAAAACAACCAAATAATGAAGAAACTGTTTACAATATTATTTTTATATTTAAATCGAAATTACATAAAATTTAAAATATTGCATTTCCAATATGCTTTTTTTCCATTAATATAATTGTATACAATGCAATAAAATTTGTATTTGTAATAACACATTTGTTTAAAATGCTTCAATTCTAAGTAGCTCATTTTATCAAATATGTAACTTATTTAAAAAATATATTTAAATTTTAATTTAATTAAGTTAACAAAACGATCAGCCAGTGGTTTATGGTTACATTAGTTGAAAAATTGTTTTTTGTCAAAATGCAAAAACTTAGAATGGTATATTTAGAGCAAGGTTGAATGATGTAAGAATAAAACAAGCTCAATCTATAAAATCCCCCACATCAACCATCCACGGGAACGTGTTACCACGTTTGTTTTATTGTGTTATGAATCGGAGAAAGCAGTGGAAGGTGTGTTTGCAACCCTGCGGGTTTGAGGTGTGATCTGCGGTGCGACAGTTGTTCTGACAAATACAGCAGACGGGAATTCAACAAACCGATTTCCATCACGTGCAAAAAAAACAGCACATCCATGCTTTTGAAAAACCCGATGGATCAAAAATTTAACTCAAATAAAATTTATAAATCATGATAAATTTGTTTAATACTAGTAACGACAAACGTACAGTTGGCCAACAGCCTATGTTATTGTATTCATGAAAATATCTTTTTAAGAACGTTTTTATATTACAATATTTAGTAGCGTTTAATAACAGTTTCATTATGAAATGATCAAAAGTTATAGAATTTTTTTTATAGTTTTACAAGTGTTCTGAGGAAATAATATAAAACATAAATTATTATCATAATTTCATTCAATTAATTAATCTTTATGTAAGGTATTGGTTGTAATAAAAAAGCTAGTGTCACGAGCGGGATTCGAACCCACGACCTTCGGCTAAATACGCCGCTGTCTACCACTTGAGCTATCTTACTTCGATCCACTCGGACATCAACTTCCCATCTCAACCAACCTTTCAAATTTTCCCTCTTTTTTGCCATTTTATTGTCACAAATAACGAATTTTATGTGAATCTGCACTATTTCAATTGAATGGTTGTGTTTTAAACAATTTCGATTTACTTTGGAACGAACTTATTCTTTTAGATGAAGTTCGAGCATATTCCCATTTTTGTACCAGTTGTTAAATGTGTATTGTTTACAATGCATTACGAAATTTGCGGTTGGATGGTTACGACTAGTTGTTTCGAGGGGCACTAAGCGTACGACCCTGTAAAACAGGGGAGAAATAACTACATGTACTGGACCAATCCGAGTTGCCGATCCGTGCTACGGATTTAGTCAAAACTTCAGGAAACATTTGTTTGTCTAATTTATCGCTTTGTTTGCTCAAACTACTGCTCCATTGTCTGCTTTCGGTAGTCGCTTTCAAAAATAACTATTACTCCCCACCATTTGACCGTAGACTATTCATTTAAACCGTTAAATATAATGTGTGTGTTTTGAATTTTGTAAAAATTGAAAAAATCCACCCAGCCATAACAGGCCAGATTTACACACATTTCCTTTCAACCTACATTTGATCATAAATACACAAATACACTTCCCGTCAAAAATATCGCAACACTTATAAATGTCGATCTTAACCAATGTTTAATATATATATATATATATATATATATATATATATGTGTGTGTGTGTGTGTTTGTGTGTGTGTGTGTGTGTGTGTGTGTACACCAATATTTTTCTTGGTTCATTCATTGTTCGTTTCAGTCAGTTTTAACTTTTTCTTACCCCCTAAGTATCAATCCATTGATCAGTCCAGTCATAATGAGTCGTTTGAGCCGCCAGAAAGAATCATCCTTTACCATGAAGAAAGAAAATCATTACTCTACAGTGCTAATCTTCTTTCCATTCATTATTAGTCAGTTACAAAAGCTATTCAAAGTACAAGGCGTCTGGAAATCACTCGAGGCCGCCAAATTTAGGGCGTTCAGAATAACCAACATAATAAACAAAATACAAGCAACCCGGAGGCGTAACTCAACATTTCTGGCAATAAAAACCTGATCGATGGAATTCAGGGCATATCAATTTTTAAGTTGACCACAAAACACCGAGATACTGAGAATTGCAAAGGAACACCATTCATAGTAATGAAAAAAGTCATATACACTAATGAGACCATAAAGACACTTAAAAGTCCAAATAGCCGTGAATGAGTCTGGAGAAGAGCTGCAGACAGTCAGTGTTGAACGTAGAAACAGTGACATTTCGAGGGCGTCTTTGGGAGGCATTTTTTGGGAGTACACGAGGACACTTACAGAGTTGGTACCAATTAAAAGGAAAATTTGAATGCCCGTATATCTAAAATGTGGAATAAACGGTTGTATATTAATTTATATCTGGTAGTGATTAGCTTCCAATATTCCATACTAACAATTAATTTCATAAAAATCTATGAACAAAGGAGGAAAAGTAGATTGAATAGTAGATAATAATACATCTCATCTGCAATTATGAGGAAAGCCAAATGAACATTCATTTTAGCTTTTAAGAGCGGACTTAAAGAATCGAAGTGTTCTTCAATATAAGATCGATTTAATTCTATTAAATACTCAACTCAACAGTCTAAATGCAGCTATTTAGGAAAATCGGCTTACATTCCTGAATGGAAAATGGGTTTGTTTTCCTCCATGCCGACTCAAAGATACGTATTTGATCTTGAATCAGAAAAAAAAACAAAAGGGTTTTGGGTTATTTCACCAATCCATGCCGGCCAAAGTAGAAAATATTTAAAATAATAGAAACAGGAAAACGTTGCCCAGGGTTCCGGGGAATTTGGCTACGAAAGGGTTGTTTGGAGTAGTCCTCGATTTGGAAATTGAGGAGCGAAGGCGGTTTCGTGTCGCGGTTCCTGCTCTCCTGGCCCATTTCTCTCGTCGTGAGATTTATTGCGAATTAGGGTAAGCCTCCGGATGGGAGGATTGGCCTGATTAGAAGATGGTAGACGTCTAGCAATTCGGCCGGATCAGTCCCAACTATGAACGGCTTTGGACGAACGTCTAATCCGTCCGGATCGAAACCTAATTTTATTACGTATATAAAGTCGAATTATTGATCAATTTTAGGTGGACTCCTATCATCCCTTGCCACCAGTCGCTATGGTATAACTTAATTAACTCTCATAGCTAATAAGAGAATAAAACTTTATCGGTAACATTTTTTATTTTAAAAAATCAAATGTACAATAAAAACACCGGTCAAAGTAAACTTACGTAAACAAATGCTTTATAATGCTATATGGAATTACATAAATAAATTATCACAAGACATGAACATTATACTTTGAAAATAAATGACTTGATTTACTATGCTGCCGAATGATTTAAGGCTTTATTACAATTAGATGATAAAAGTCATATAAATTTATATCAAAAGTTCTAGACAAGCACAAGTTTATAAGCAATTTAACCTGTAATAATAATATATTAATAATTATGAAATATCCTAGTTTTATATTACGCCTCTACTAAAATTCCTTTAGCAAAGCACACTTTATTAAGTTGATGTTAGAATCTAGTAAATTTAGCATGAATTTTGTTAATTTCCTGAATTGATTAGTTATAATTTTTTTATGTTTTGTCTCTACGTTATGGTTTAATATTGTTATTGTTAATTTCTGTTGGTTTTTGAATCCGTTAGTTTGGTCAAATTCGATGTTCCTTGATCTGTCAGATTGTATTTGGACATTCCACTAGTTCTCTTTCCTCTTGTTTAACATTAGTTAGTCATTGGTAAAACTTTTTGTAAATTAAAAATAAATATCATCATATTTTAAACAACTTGTTTAGATAAATAGAAAGATAGTAATTATTATAAGTAAACTATTATTAGTTTGAGTAATTAAAATTTTAATTATGGGTTTTCACAGTAAAAAATAGCTTCTTATCTGTCTAATAAAAAAGTCTCTTACTTCACAGAGTATGCGAAGTCTGACTGGCAGGTATTGCAGAACTAATGAATTTTACCCTGGAGTTGAATCATTTATTATTAATATGAAAGAGTCTTTTTGATGCGAAATGTTGCACTAAGTCACGATTGACAAAATAATAGAGACACTTGAGATAGCGCAACACGTCTGACAAAACTATGAATTATTAGTAGATGAAAAAACATGGTATTTTAACTTTAATTTGGCTTCCCTTAAAAGTAGTCCCATACGAAATGTTGTGATTACGATGAGGATATTATTGATAAAATCACGCAGAGACCGGCCTCTAAAGATAGCGAAAGTCTGAGAAAGCTATAAATTATTAGTAGTTCTAACGAACACGTTTATACGATAATGTAACAATAATTTGACTTTTACTGGAAGCAGGTCCACTCGCAATCACGGCGCGAACCATAAGCTAAACCTTTATGACGCACGTGCTACGGAACTAATGAACTTTTCGCTGTGCGTATTGCGTTATTTTTTATGAAGTAATGTAAGGACACGATTTAAAAAATAACACAGAAACCAATCACTGAAGAGCGAGAAACGCATCTGGCAAATCTAGGGAGGTTGGAGGATCAGAGAAGATCAAACAGTAGATTCGTCACTTAGCAGACCTCATCACAATTAATGAGTTTAATGGAAGCGCCTGTTGACCCTCTAGATCAACGTGTTAGATTTAGATCATTTATTACTAGTGGTTTTAACGTAAACTTGCAAAAACAGCAAATACACACAGACCAGGTTGTTAGAAAATCAAAAATGAAAAATCTCATGCATGTTCAAAAACACAAAGGTATGATAACCTTCATGAATGGCAGATATTGCGGAATTAATAAACTTTGCGCTGTGTATTGATGCTGAGTATTGCTTAATATTTAATATGATCAATTGAAGAGATGTAAGTATAGGAAAATAACACAGACAACCACTGAAGAGTGTCAAATGGTTTAACGTGTCTGACAAATCTTAAGAAAGAGGAGGATCAGAGTAAACCAAACAGCAGATTCATCACCTGCAGAAATATATTATTAATGATACAAAATATCGCAAATTGTTATAAACTGATATTTTGTTACTAACTCGTAAGAGTACGAACAAGAACGCAATTTAGAAGAATTCACAAACTCTGAGAATTTCTGTATTAATTGAACCGTAATTTCGATTGTCATAAATTTGTCTTAAATTTCAATTCATTCTTTTAAAAAAGTAGAGATTAATACATTCACATAAGGTTAAAATTAAAGTAATAAACAAGTTGTTTCTCATAATATTTTTTACAGCCATGGCGTATATTTACTTTTTACAATGATCTCGTTATTACCACCAGCTCGAAATGGTCCAGGAGAAAAATTTGAATAATGCTACGCTTCCACCAGCTCGCTTTTTTTCTTTTTTTTAAAGGTTAGAGCAAAAAGATTAAAGCCCTAACCCAGAACAAAAAAGACATAACACGGCGAAAGTGTCGTATATCTTCGGATTGGTGGGATATTAGATTCTGATGGGTCGTGGCCGTAAAATACTCGCTTCACACAAACCAATCATTGCGGCGATTTGTACAAAACCGAGGGTGTTTTTCTCCTTCTTCAGATAAACACTTTCCTCCCCGTTTTCATCTAAATACAAATTACTCTGTAAATCTTGCGCTGCCTCCTATTTCCCCTTGAAACTTTCTCGAGCTTCAAAATTCACCTTATGAAGGAAGTTTCATAACCTGGCGGAGTTGTTGTTTTATCCCTTTTAGAAAATTTAAAGCTTGTCAACCTGAAACTCTTACAAGCAAGTTGAAATAATCGGTTAACAAGCTCGAACCGACTCAGGTAATAAACACCAGATTTAAACGGTGTATTACAGCTAATCACATTTTTCTAAAACTCACAGGACAACAAAATTACTGCAATATAAAATCAGTATTTTTTTTTTGTAACAAAATTTAAGAAAATATCAAAGAACACATAAAAACTGTAGCAACTAACATAACACATACCACAAATAATGTCTTCATATGATCAATAAATTGCCATCCAACATAATTTTCTTATTTTCGAATTATTTTATAAGAAAGGTTCTAAATTAGATTTTAAAAAATGTTTTTATTTTTAATTATACCGCTATTTTTATTAATGTATTTGATCTCAAATGATAATTGTAAGAAATAATAATTTTAAAAAAATATTGTAACTTCCTTAACACCCTAAATGGAAACGTATCTTCCTAGTTGATCTCTCTTTAGCCAAAAATCCTAGCCAGCGCTATAACGTGCTTCAACTAAAATTATTCAATTAGCGATATCAAATTTTACTTTGGTATCGTTTTAACAAATCTCAATAGGTTATGTTTTTTATGTGGTTAATAATGACATGAAATTAAGTTGTTTTTTTGTTTTGTTTTTAAGAAAGAATTGTTAACATTTATAAAGGTTTTCTTTCTTTCTTTTTCAGGATCCTAAAGCAAGTAGTGATATCAATGATAACGATAAAGACCCGACTCCCAGTGACACCGGAGATAACAAACACGGGACGAGATGCGCCGGTGAAGTCGCCGCCTCTGCTTACAATGGTTTTTGCGGAGTCGGCGTCGCGTTCAACGCAAGCATCGGAGGTAAAGTTGTTAAAAAGTACCTTTAAAACTTAGCCTACTTCCAGAAGGCGAAGTACAACAAATTTAATTTACTTCCGAGTTTGCTCTGTCCCCGGTTAAAAGATTAAATCGCGGCTCTGAGGCGGTGATGTTTATAAAGTAAATAGCCGTCCTGACATGCGAGGGCGTCAAAAAGTCCGGCCATAAATTTTAAACTCGAACAAAAACAGGGAACAAGATTATATTCTCGTATCACCAGGACAATGTTCTTTCTTGACTTGAATTTAATATGAGACTTTCTTTGAGAAGGAAAAGATTTGAAATTTTTTCGACTTCTTTGGAGATAATTTGATATATTTTTTAAGGAGTGCGAATGTTGGACGGCCCGGTTGATGATGCGGATGAAGCCCGATCGCTTTCTTTGAATCCAGACCATATTGACATTTACTCAGCATCGTGGGGACCCGAAGACGACGGGAAAACAGTAGACGGCCCAGGACCGTTAGCGACCAAAGCCTTTATTAACGGTATAACTAAGGTAAGGCAATTTTAATTTATTTTTTAAAAGTTTTTTGTTTAATAACAAGTTTAAAGATTTTATCAAAGTTGAAGTCGAAAGTACATCAGTGGATCAGCTCAGAGGGATACTAAAGGATGATTTATTTATAGTGCCCGACATATGATTTTAAACATTTTCAATGACCAAATATTATTAGCGACATTGAAAAAATAAACGTTGACGAAAACATGTTTTTAACAGTAAGCATTTTGCTAATAATAGCAATAATTTGTAATGTGATTACATACTCAAATTTTGGAACTATTAATAATTATTTAAATTAAAAACTAGTTTTCATTATTGCTGGTTGTTTTGACAATGCAGTCAGAATTTCCATTTTTTATTCATACATATATTTATTAGACGACAGGTCCGAAATTTTACTTCTGTTTTCAAGACGAAACTTAAACGCTTACAAACAATCGGTTATTAAAAAATATATATTTGACCAGTTTCAGTATTATACGGAAATATACGCATTTTGTAAAAAATTATCGTGAGTCTTGCTGTGTTCATTTGTGTCTGGCTTTATTTCTTTTTATTACCATACCTTAGTTGTTAAATTAAAATATATACATTTTTTATGATTATTTTTCCTTTTTATTTTCGTATCAATAAGTAATTTTAATTGGCTTTAAGTTTACAAGGCTACTCAGCCTACAATTCTAAAAATATTGTATGTAATCAAATATATTTTTTATTGTTACCAATGATTGTTTGTTTATGTTCTGCTTTGAAAAAAATTATATAATATTATATATAATATATAAATTTTTAAATTTTCATTCTTTATCGCGGTTGTTCTGCTAAATGAAATATATAAATCTTAAGACACATTTAATACTTTCACTTTGCGTTTTGTCCAATTAAATTGATAAGCTGTATTATATAAATTAAGATACTAAATTTATTTATTTTTTACCGTGCACTTTTAATAGCTCAATCGCAGCTTTTAATCTGGATCTCGTAACGGTCTGGATAAAAAAATCAATTGTTATCTGCCAAGTTTTTATCTATTTTGAGATCATCATCAAAAAGATTCTGTCCAGACGAGATCCTCTCCACTTAAAACCGTTCTTTTAAGAATAAATTTTTTTTGTCAAATTTATAGTTTCATCAAAGAAAACAATTTAAAAAACAAATTAACTCACTCGAAAAGTTGGCTCTGGAAAGATGAAAATCGAACTTATTTTCTTTATTTTTAACCCAAAGTGTATAAAAGGATTAGTAACACTCTATAAAGATAAACCACAATTTTTTGTCTTTGAGTGGACTCCAATAATTTTAAAAATGTATAAAAATTCACATAATTAAGTTTTTTATGAACTAGTTAAGATATTTCTGTCTCTATTCTTATGGTTTATGTGACTTCTCGCTCGCCCTTTACTCTTATTATAACATTTAACAATAAAAATTGAATACAATTATCTAAAAAAGTTTATATATGTTATATTAGTTGCATAGTACCAACAAACGTCGCAAAATTCATAGGATACTTTTATACACAACCAGTAATGATGGTTTACAATACTATCAGAGAGAATGTGAGTATGATTACTTTTTTGGTAAAAACAAGTGCTTTATATTTTCTTCTTTCTTGTCCATGAAGTTTTTAATTTTTAGTAAACATTAATTACTTTGTTAAAAATGTTAGTGAAGTATAAGGGCACAATTCAAACAATGTCCTTTTCGAGCTAGCTTTTCACAATATGGACAAAAATAAACAAATGGTTAGTCTGCTCTATCAAATCTGTCATGTATATTTCACACTTAAGACAAGAATAAAAAGGAAAAAACAAAACTAGGAACTGTTAGTAGTAGAAAAAATGTAACAAACACTTTCACATTCACGGCGCTGAAATTATACTAAACCATCACGACTGACCAGTTTTGCCGAACTAATGAACTTTGGCGCCGCGCATTGATGTGAAATAATTACATTCTATAAAAAACATTAAAGGTAAATTTGCTCTTACTATAAAATATTGCACGATTGACAAAATAACACAGACTCCAACGCCTGAAGATGGTGATATTCCGAAACGCGTCTCACTGAAGTATAGGTAAATATATTTTTTTAACTGATAGGGGTTGATTTAGAATTTTTATAATGTTGACAATTGATTTACAAGATATAAAAAAACACAAACTACATATAAATTGGATAACCATGATATATTGTTTTTTGAAAAACACGCCAAAGTTTTTAATTTTTTTTTTACTATGCAAAGATACGAGATTCGAATAATGCGAAAAGACACACGATTCAATATTTGATAAACAGAATAATCAAAATACGTCCCGTGCTGTGTGACGATCAAATCATGCGGTGAGAAACACTTCAAAAAATCCCATTAATGGAAATGTAGTCGGTACTGTAGAGGCAAACGTTCTAGACCAATAATGTTACCCCTCCCTGTTTGCATCCCCGCCGCCTAACCCTCTTTTACTACCAATATTTGCCAATCCCCTGGAGACGAGCAAATAAACCACTATAAGATTACTTTTAGGGATATTGGATGGAACGGGAAGTTATTATCAAGTAGATCCCTGGATTTTGATTTAATCGTGACCTGGGTTTTTTCATAATGCGGTGATCCCGGATATAGGACTAATTTCTGAAGATTGAACAAAGCTAAGAAAAATTTTTAAAAAAATTACCCAGTGCATAAGAAGATCCTGTTGGATAATTCATGGACATAATAGTTTTGAAATAGAAGGGACTTTTAACAAGACGTGCCTTTAGTCATCCAGGAGTTGAATTTAAGCCAAGGAGATACGAAAGTTATCTACTGAATTGCAAATAACCAAATTATGTGCTCTAATGTTTATTCATTAGCGTATAAAAACGCACCTCCTCCCGCCAACCTCTGTCTGGCAATAAGCCACAAATTATATTTAATTCTCTCCTAAAATTTGACCGACTAAATCACTCACAACGGAATTTACTCCCTGTATTTATAAACATTTTAAAATTCAAATGACTCGGTATTTTATTATCTCTCTTTCTCTCGAAAAAAAGGGTTCATAAATTATTTATCATATTAAAACTGTTAACACTACATTTAACAAAAAATATTACAGAAATTCACAATTATTTTGGCTTTAATAAATAGTATTTTACGCGTTCAGTTAAATGTCATTACCATTAGATGAATCAATCAAACAAAAGTATTTTTTGTATAAAAAAATAACACAGAGCTGAACTAACATTTACATTTTTATACATGTACATAATTTTTTTCTTTATACAAATGTAGATATAGGGGGCGTCGGTGGTGGTTTAGGCGTTGACCTGGCGCTCTTCACTCTAAGGTGAAGGTCCTGGGTTCGAATCTAGCGGCCATGCATTCGAACATGACATACTTACAAATGGTTTTTTTTTTTCAAAAACACCGTCACCCCGAGGGTTCATATAACCATTGCTGTTGCGAACCCTCGTAAAAAATGTAGATATAATATGCTATTATTTATTACCTTTTAAATCCCCAATTTTTCTATACAGTTCATAGTAATATACAAATAAATACATATAAACATAATAAATATGTAAATACGGTTTTTTCATGCCTTTGATATTTATTTTCACGCATAATAGAGCGTTACCGCATTAATTATACTGTAATAATATCACAGCACTGCGATAGGTGGAGGATCACACTCGAAGAAGAAGGGTCATCCTCACCCGACTAAGGACTGGCCATGCAAGGTTGACATACTTTTGTGCTAAAGTCTGAGAGAATGTGGGGAAAGGTTGCTCGATGTGTCCCATCTAATTGAAGGGTGCAATTCCTTGGCTCCATATAAGAATGCCACCCGATATGAGAATTGTATTTCAGTAAAGTAAACAGGGTTGTTTTATTGTATATACTGCTGATATTGTTGTATACCTTAGTGTGTGTTAAACATAATGTATATATTAGCGTAAATGTGTACTGTGAGAGGGTCGATAGCAAAATATTGAGTACCCATCGACCCTCAATCAGTTCAGTTATGTAATAGGTGAAACGGTTGATGGAGGAATATCGAGTACCCTAATTTAGTAAACGGTATGTAAATAAGAAAAAATATATTTAAGAGTGAGTGGGAGAGTGAACGGATTTAGAAACTAATTGCGTTGGTGATTCTCCAGGCCTGCCGATAATAGATTGTAAATTACAAACTCTGGAATTGGCTGTGAACTGCGACAGTGATAGGCTCAACATTTTACACGCGTATGTAAGTACGTGTTCAGATTTGAGCTTATTGGAATCAGTACATAAACACCAACTAACAGTCAATAATAACCGTAACCCATTACAGTTCGTGGTCCGATTGACCAACTAATATTTTTCAATTAATTAATATTTATGAAAGATATTGGTTGAGATTAAAAAAAATGGCAAAAAGGAGGGAAAATTCGAGAGGTACGTTGAGATGGGAAGATGGTGTTCGAGCGGATCGAAGTCACGATAGCTCAAGTGATAGAGTAGCCGAAGGTCGTGGGTTCGAATCCCGCTCGTGACACTGACTTTTTTATCTCAACCAATACTTTTCATAAATATTAATTAATTGAATAACTATAACATATGGTCTTTTCTGTACGGCCAACTGCTACATCTAAAATTAAATGTTCTATGAAAAAACAAAAATATGAAATTTTTCCTACAATCTTGAAATTCCAAGTGTAATTTCTGTGTGTTATATGTCACTACTGTCTATTTTTTATTAAATACAAGATAATGTTCAATCAACCTGACAAAAATTATACATAATTTTTTTATTATAAAATGTTAGATATATTACTGTAACTTAAGTCTAAGGCATCTAGGCTAGTCATTCCTGAGCAATAAAGACTTCGATACAGTACCCCTGAAGTGAGTATGTTATTAGAGAAATAAAAATCTTGCAGTAAAACCATTAACAAATAACAATCACAATATACGAAAGTTTGTATGTAAAGGAAAAACTCCCTATGATTCCAACGGAAAAAATATTTAATTAAATCTTAAAAGCAAACAAGCTGCATTGTAGGTTTTGTTTATTACGCAATTGACATTATAATCTATGATCCAACCTATAAATAGGACCCAACTTTTTTAATCTCTAAAAAAGTAGATAAAAGAAGAACAGATTAAACTCCATTTCTCAATTAAGACTTTAATAGAACATACTAGTTCTCTTCTCCTATTCGCTCATTAAACTTATGAGTGCTTCGAACATTAGTAGATCCGGTAAACATACTAATGCAGAATGAAAAGCGGATTAGAACAGACGTTACTCATGCTATTTCTAATAAAGCAGAGACGCTATTATTGACTGTGATAACATCTCTATAACAATTAATGCATTGACAATAAGCGGTCCTGTTCGATATACGGGCGTTTATTTTTTACTATGAAAAAAAACATGAAATTATAAATGTTGCGATTTTTAATACCAGTATATGAACATATGTGTACGTATATTTAAAATAAAAAGTTGTCTCTCATATATTAAGAAATCACTGATCATCAGATTCAACTATAAATTAGATCCCTGATTCGTACATCGTTGTATATTACAATCATGATAATCACGAACACTCTGGATCAAGGTATGGTCGTTCTGCCAAACGTTAGACCGATTTTAAGGGCATCATCAGGGCAAAACAATCTTAAATGTGTCTACAGATTGACATATTAAATTTCTTATAGCAATCTCACTGCGACTGTAACGGACCTTGGCTTTGTTGGGACTGTGTCAGTCTTCGAGGAAATTTGAGATCGCCTATAAAAACTTAAATATTTCAATGTGTAGGCAAATTTAAGATTGTTTTGCCCTGATGGTGTTGTTAAAAAAGGTCAAAAGCATGACAGTAACAACTGAATTTGCTTTGACCATACCTTGATCTAGTGTTCGTGAGTGAAAAAGTGGTCGATTTTTCTAATGCTGAAATAATGATAATCATATTCCGAATCATACCTGTATGGTACAATGGTTCCAATTTTATTCAGCACATTTTTGCTTATTTTGTAGAACTTTGCACATTTGAAGATTTTTGTTTATTTAAAAAATCAATTTCAATTTTGGACATGTATTTAATTTAGGCTACGCAGTCAATGAAAAAAGAATCAGCAAATTCAACAAACCAGCGAGTGAAGGTGGACCAGATAAGTGACCAAGTGTTCACCACGAAACATAAAACAGTTGAGAAAAACAGTTCACATCAATGATAAATATACATTAAAGGTTCACTAGCATCAAATAAAATTCGTCTATCAGAGACCATTTAGATGAGATGGACATTCAACGAAGGAGTCCTTTTCTTCGTTAATGCCAACAAAAGACCAATCCTGTGAGTCCATATTTCTGCATACCTGCTTGTTGTGCAGTAATAACATTTAGAAACAAGTTGATCTGAGTAGAATTCATGCTGCCCCAGAGTACTTCAAATTCTTGGGAGTGATTAGGAAAGAAGGCCTCCCTTCTCTCACGCTAATAAATTACATTCATACTACTCCAGAATACCCATTATTCCTTGGGATCTCTACTTTCATGCTAATAAAATAAATTCCAGTTGAAACAAATAAGAACTGTTTCTAATTCACCCTTTTCAATCAGATGTATGAATAAAATAAATATATTCTCTGTAAATATAACATATTGTTATAAGTACAAAAATAAAATGAAATAAAACTAAAATTGTAGTTTTATGTATAGTACTTTTATAATTGTCCGTGCAGTTTTATATTTTGTACACAGTTTTATATGATTATTCTGAACTCTGTTTTATACAAAGGAAGTACCTAGTTGAGGTATCTTTCAAAATTGGCCATAGAATATTGTATTGTTATATAATTTTGATTTTACCAAAAAAAATAAAAAACATAAAATATGTTGTTTATATTGATAAAAATAATAAAATTCCTCTTTATTTTAAAAACATATTTAAAGTTTTGTTATTCTGTATTATTTGCCTGTATATACCTTGATGCCTCTTCCTTTAAACCCTCCATATCTTTACCGAGCTAAGTTCTTAGAACTCAGATCAAGGTACACCAGCTTTCACCTAATCTTCACGGTAGTTCGTGGTCCCTTTTGTCGCACTGTTGTGTGCAATTTGGCATGCGCTTGTTATAAAATCTTATTGTCTTAATAAATATTATTTTATCTTTAAGTTGTTGTAAAGATTTTAATAAATAATAGTTTAAATATGGACTATCCGGCTTGAAAGGATTGATTTATCTTTATTTTAAGGCACATGTCACAAAAGATCAACTCTCAAGTCTAGTTTATTTTTAAAATAAATTAAGAAGTCACAGTTGTAAATATAAATAAATAATATTTTATATTCTAAAACTAAATTTGTACAAAAGCAAAAAAAAAAAAAAAATCTAAAAGTAAAATCTAATAATAAATTACTACAAAATTGTATTAAATCACATATCTTCATATAGAATTATGTACCAAATGTAAATTAAAAACAGAGCTCGCTCTTTCATGCTTTCTTATAAATATTTAAGCATAACAAAAACAAAGTTTTATCAAGCTTAATGACTGTTAATGTCGGACAGTTAACAAGTTAACCTGAATCCGATGAGATTACAAAAAATTCCATTCATTACAACAAAAATTGTTTTTATCACTTTTTATGAAATTCAAGCCACTTTAGGAGGGGGTTGAAGCATGGATTTAGTCGCTGCTAATAATTTTTGAGAGACTAGGTGTGCAATGTGGCTAGATCTCCTCCACACGAATTCTCTTGTTCTGTCATGGTCATCTGGACTTTCGACTCGAACCTGAACAAAATTTGTAATTTAATTTTTTATGCAATGAGTTTTTAACAAAAAAAATTATGAGAATTACTTGTTTTGGTTGAAGGACTTTGATAGAATGAAGTGTGGCAGCGCCTCCATGCATGACTCTAAGGTTTAGTTTGCCAACCATTTCAGCGGTAGTGGCTGTTGCACTCCTCAACTCTTTTTTTACTCCTCTGCCAAACTGTACCGATAAATAAATAAATAAAATTTTCAAATAAAAAATAAATGACTTGATTTACCTCTTTTTCAACTTTGAGGACTAGTGGGCCAACTAAAAATTTAGTCTTGACAGTCGTGTGGGAACTCATTACGTTAACAGTAACATCTCCATCCCTTTGGATAGACGATAAACCATAAAGAGTGGCTTTAGCTCTCAAAGGCTTACCTTTAGCCTTTGTCTTTGTCTAGTTGAAAATAAAATCTATTATTGCAATTTTTTCTATTCGCCTAGCATTTTTAATAGTTAAAAACCTTTTGTGTTGTGGTAGGTGTGGGAGTAGTTTTTGTTGGTTTTTTCTTTCTTGGCTCTGCCGATTGTTGGGTGGAAGCTTCAGTTGAACTAACAGGCAATACAGTCATAGTCGTTACGGTATCTTCATCTGATTGTTCGGTGACTGTTGAGTTAGTTCTAAAATAAATCAAATTTATAATAATAATAATAATAATAATGGGCAAAATATTTAAATGAAACAAGAGTCTAATGAACACACCCTCCAGTCCTTTCTTCCTTGTTTCCTTTGCCCTGCTTCTTCTTCTGTTTCTTGTTCTTTTTTGTCTCAGATGCAGACTGAAGCCTTACATTCACAGGATCGTAGCTCTTTCTCAGTATCTTGTTTATCCTGTCCAGGATGGAGTCGACAAACCTGTTGTATTTCGTTATGTAAGCCGATGCTGGCATTTCAGCATCATTCATGGAACCTAGTTAATAATATGTCATTGTAATTTCAGGTCAAACATGGAGAAAAATAGATGGATTTTTAAAAAATAATATTCTAAAAATGTAAGCTTGTTAAGATGTAATTTCTACTGATTAGAAAATGGATACTAAGATTAGTGAACAAAGAAACATACAGACACACAGAGAAGGAGAGAGAGAGAGAGAGAGAGAGGAGAGAGATAGAAGTGCGTGTGAGAGAGAGTGAGTGTTAGAGAGAGTGAGAGAGAGAGAGAGAGAGAGAGAGAGAGAGAGAGAGAAGTGCGTGTGAGAGAGAGAGAAAGAGAGAAAGAGAGAGAGAGAGAGAGAGAGAGAGAGAGAGAGAGAGAGAGAGAAATCTGGGTCACATTTTAAAATATGAAAGTATTATTGTGAATTCCTTTGAAAATTTTTGGTTTTTGCCATTTTTTGAAAATTAATACACAATAAGTTGTTTTCCCATTGAAATTAATAAATTATTTATTAATTTTTTAACTATAAGATGTAAAAATGCTGATCTTTTTGCATGCTCCGACAAAAACAAAATATTTTGTGCATTATGATTAGGGAAACTAAATGACCTTCAAAGAAACAAACTCATTTTAAAACTACAATAGATAATAATTTCAATTCGGTGTATTTGTTTCAAAAACAGTTGTAAACAAGTAAGTTTAAAATAATTCAAATTTTATCGAAAAAAAAGTAAAAAATTGATTATTTCGTACACCGAACTTAAAAAGAAATTCTCCGCATGTTTGTAACTGTCCGACCTAGACAATTAAAGCACGTCCGTGTTCTAATTAATAATAAACTAATTGCCTGATTGATATTCAGTTTTTAATTTGCGGGGCCGTCGACCGTCCCATATGAGAAGACTCATCCGTTATGCCGCTCGAGACACTTGGCGATTTCGTTTTAATTATTACGTCTGGGTGAAATTAACAAATTAACTGTTAAAAACAGTTGATTAAAGTGTGTGAGATCGCAGGAAAAAGGGAGCACACAAGGTAAAAACATTGTGAAATCTTCAAAATCACAGTTCTTCAAAGAATAAATCAAGAAGTTTCTTAAGATAAAAATTAAACACGCCAAACGTACAATAATATACAAACTACATAGAAAAATCGTAGAGTTGAAAGGCAGAGGAATAAAATAAATATGAAACTCAAACTGGATTGGGTTAGAATAAATTGAAAATAATTGAAATCTCATTTTGCACCTTAATACGACACGGACAATCTCGGCTTAGATCATTTTAAAATCAAAGTTTAAAAAAAAAAATTAAATTTTGCCTGTGACCGTTGGTTATACTCCATAAATATTCTGACGGGAAAGTTCTTTCATTTTAAATAACTGTTCAATTAATTTATGTATTGGGCCTTTTTTTCTGTTTAGTAAAGTAATGAAAAAGTCGAACTATTCGGGTCTGATTTCAAAGTGAAGTTTTGTCACTTAAAAGATCATATCTTGGTGATATTTGGAATTTAAGCCAACAATTAAACTAAATAAATAAATACATTTATTTATTCGAATTTGTAAGAAAAGGATGAAATCAATAAATTATTTTTAATTAAAAGTAGACAAACTAGCGACAGCATAAAATAATTTGGTTATATTATTGTGAAAAAGCTCAGCATTAAAAAAATTATTTGAGAATGGATGAATGAATGAAAAAAAGTACTTTATTAAGTAAAAAAATGAAAATAGTATTTTACTACGTAACTGCCCCTAGCATATAAAAAAAAGTATTGTGTTTTGTAAATATTTCATAAATAAAATCTATTTGACTTTTTTCGTTATTCTTAAAGATGAATTGTTAAAAATTGTAAGACTAGACAGATAATAGTAAAAAAATAAAATTTTATTTGTTCATGAGCTAAATTTCTTGTGCTTTAACAAATTCAATATTTTAATTAAAATGAAAGTTAATAATTTTTTTCGTTAAAAATACGATGGTAGGAAATATAGTTTGTATTGATTCCTTTTTGAAAACCTGCCGAAGATTTGTTGGAGAAGAAATTAGAAGTGTTTTTCCTTTGCCTTAGCGGTTTTTATCAACTGTTTTATGAGATTTCTATTTTTTTATTCCTTTGTACAGTGTTAAGTTGTCTTGTATGGTAAGTTTATCATACTAATTTCGTTGTTGGTTTTCGTCCTTCTAGTGATTGATGGGTGTTGTGTCCGATTGTCGAGTCAAATATTTATAATCAGAGCTTGCAGTTGGACATAAACTGTTGAATTTATTACGATTAATAAAAATCGTGTTCGATAAAAGGTTAAGGGACGATGGGAGAAAGAGAGAAAGAGAAAAAAAAACGGACGTTTGGGAAAGTCGAATAGAAGGTGGCAGGCAGGGAATGCTAATGTGGTAGCGGTGCCGTGGCCTAATGACACCTATCTCAACCAACCAACCGACCAACCTGGACCCCGTAACGGGAACGACGGGACACTCCCAGGAATTTTATACACTCGGATTATCTAAGGTCGCGGCCGGTTTCGGAAAGGTTCCTGAATCTTGAAGCCGACCGGCGGATCCGGGGCCGGGGAGAAGGATATCGGGATCGATATTGATACCAGCTTTCACGATTTCTCGATTAAAAAAACAAAAACAAAAAAAACGACGATTTCCAAAAGGCCAAGAAGAAAATTGGGAGTTGACGAGAAAGTTCAAAAATCCTTTTTTGCTTATTGGCTTGATAACCAAAACACACTTTCCACATAATTGACTAAATCATGATCAAACTAATTATTAAATAATTTTATTGGAATATTTTTCTAAAAGTCTTTACATGCTTAACCTTTCCCTTTAAATTAACGCTTCGCTGTAAACTAGAGCGTGAAATAACATTTCCGTTAGAATAATTGAATAATTAAAACGTTAAAAAATATAAACATTGACTTTAGACACGACCGTACATAATTTTCGTCCATTATCGCCCCAAAAAAATTTACCTTTTCTATATGAGATGGATATTCTGGATTGACATCAATAGGTTTTAATAAAAATATTTAAAAAAATATATGTATAAGAATGGTTTTGTTATATCATTGCTATTTTCTTTTAACTATACTGATTTTTTTGCAATTCACAAATTTTAAAAACTTACAAATAAAAAGAATAGATAAAAAGCTAGTGATTTTATTTTAAAATAGCAATTTTAAGAAGTACAGAGGCTGTATAATTCACATTTTATTCTTTAATCTTTTTAAAAAGATAGATGTTACTCACTGTGAGTAGAAAACCCTCGGGGTTCGATGTTTCGATGTTTTTGAAAAAATAGCCCATTTGTAAGTATGTCGGGTTCGAATGAAGGGCCGCCGGATTCGAACCCGAGACCTTTACTTTACAGTGATGAGGGCCGTGTCAACGCCTAAACCATTGCGGCCACCGACGCCCCTTGAACTATCTTTTTAAAAAGACAACACACTCACTCCACCATTTATCTTTTATGTTTTTCTTTATTCTTCTTAGCTGTTTTTGACAGGTAGAGATTATAAAAATTTCAAAATTGAATGTTTTGTACAGCAATTTTATTTAACTCTCAACACGACACGCAAGAATGGCACAGTTACACAGAAGACAAATACTTTGAGCCCTGAAGATGATCTCAATAAAGATCGAAACGTTGGCACGATAAAGAAAATGTTTTTCTGAAACCTACATCACACCAGACCGCATCTCACGTTCTCTGAATAATTTTATTTAATTTAACGTTTTTTCTAAATTGGAAAATAACGGAAAACATGGTCACCAAGGATTTATTTAGAGGTAGCGAGACTTTGCTATAAATATGTATGCTCAATCGAATTTTTTTTCGGAGCTTTTAAATTAAAAAAAAAAAAAACTCTGATTCATATTTCACCCAAAAAAGCTTAAATAGCAAAATTCTTATAGATTATTATTTTTTCCCAGGCATGGAAATTTATCAGCCAAGCCAAATATTCCAGGCAGATTTTATCATTATTCTGTCATGTTCACTCAATTTCAGATCATCAGATATTTCACCCTTTAATTATTAATAAGAAAAACTTACGTACATGATCAATTATTAAACCATTCTATTTATTTAATATTACCATATGCAATATATATTTTGAATTTTTATCTGTTTAAAAAAAATCAATTTTATATAAAAGATTATTACTGGAGTTACTACGGTCTTAGAATTGTCAAAAAATAAAAGTTGATAATTGAGGTGAGGTTTCAAATTCTAACCAAATTTCTCTACTTTTCTATTTTTCTCATGCAAACTTCTCTATTTTTTCATGCTGAATCGATTGGATGATGCTGAATTGGATCAGGAACTCCTGTTCTTATAGTTCCTCACTGAAGATGGCGCAATGCCGAAACGGGTTTGAGTAGTTGACAAACCCGCGAGTGAAGACGGACCCAATAAGTGAATCAATGCCGGTTTAGCATGAGTTCACCGACTCGTCTACCAACACCCAGCATCACCTCTATTTTTTCTACCCTGTAAGACGACTGAGGAGGAACAAGCCCTACGGACTTGCTTCATAGACCTAAGTTTGAACATTAATAGACTGGTAAGGACCCCAGTTATTGAAACATAAATTTAACTAGTTTTGTGTACGGAATAATCAAAGTAAAATTAACGATTGGACAAGTTTTTCGTCCATTTTTAAGAAATAAATCGATTAATTTAAAGAATTATATTGTAATAATTGAATTTTCAAAAAGTACAATTTTTGAAATTTCGAATTGTTTTAAAAAAATTACCTTTTGGACCCGCCTTTTTGATTAATTCAAAATATTTAACGTGATAACTGAGAAATTTTGTCTTCACTTTTACTCATCGTAAATTGTGGAATAAGTTTTTTCGACGTCTACTAACTAAACTCAAATACTATATTTGTTTTTTTATATTATCATTTAAGTACCATTAAGTCAGTTTTGGGGTGTTTCATCAAAGGTAATTTTTCAATCACTTGTATTAATTAATTTCTTTATAAGAATATCTGTTTATTGGAAATAATTTGGTAAATAATAAGATTTTCTTCCTTGCTATTTTTGTAACAGATGAAATGTTTAACTCTATAATCATATCCTAGTGTATGAACCTTAAATTAATGAACCATTAAATATTATAATTATTAAAAGCTCATAGCGGTAAATTTTGAATGTATCTTATATACATGTTAAGCAGATGTTTAAGCGGCAGGTAAGTCTGTAGGAAAAAAAGAGTTATTGAAAGAAAAGGCAAGAGAGTCGTAGAGTAACTACGAGTAAAAGTCAAAGTAAGTAAATAATAAATATATTTAGAAGAACACATTCAAAGTTCGGTCGTCGCTTAAAATTAAATAAATAAATAAATTAAAAACTGTACAATGGTTCGTTGGGAAAAAGTCTAGTCTCTTTGGTAAATTAGTCCATTGTTGAAAGTTTGCAGGTTTTTTAGCTTTGACTCGACTCACGTTTCGTATCGATAAGGTCATCATCATCTTCATCATCATCGTCATCGTCGTCGTCATCATCATCGTCGTCGTCATCGTCGTCGTCGTCGTCATCGCTCACGTCCACGCCGTCTTCGGGCTTGGTACTGGCTGCATCGTCGGACGTCGTTAAAACGACGGTCTGTTGCTGGGAAGCTTCAGTTTCCAGAGGTTCGTCTTCACCGGGGGCACTGCCGTAATCGGCCGCGTTGTAATCCACGTTGGTCGCCGCGAGCCCTTGGATGTTGTTGGTCACTGTAGCGGGAGACGTTTCCACTTGTGGGGCCGATACCACGGGTGCAGCAGCAACTGTTTCAGCTGCCTCTTCATCATCATCGTCGTCGTCGTCGTCCCCTGGGAACAATGGGAAAGTTGTTGAACGAGGTTTTGACCGTGAAAACGTTTTTGTTAGAAAGTTAGATCCTTCCTATCCATTACCTCTTTTATTTTTTTTATTTTTAAAAGAGTCTCCTAAAAAACTCGATTAGTATTGAGGATGGAGTAGGATCTCCTTTCACCTTGCCTGTGCCAGTTTCAGGATGTAGGCCGACCGTGTACGGACGGTGATGTTTAATAAAAAGGGGGCATTGAAACCCTCCCAATATCAAGTAATTACGAGGCCATCGGCCGCTTCCTCAAACGCGGAAGCATTTCATGGTTAATAAGAAGGAGATAGAAGGAAGGAAAGACAAAAGGAAAAAGGGAATATTCCTTTTTCCTTTTAAGGTTTCAAAATAATATTCTCAAAATTGAATAAAATCAGTTGTTTTTTATTGCAGAACGGAACAAATCTTTACAATAGAATTATTGTTGAAGAAAATAAATTCAGCAAATGCTCTCGAGACCAAATAAATAAAAGTAAAGGTGTAAGAATAAACGAAGGATTATTCACATTTTACTGAAGTTGAACACACCACAAAAAAACATTTGTACTTTGTTTGAAAATATTAACTGAAACCTTAAGTCTTTGGTTATCTAACTTAAAAACTAAAAATAAATAAAATAAATAATTTAATCTTCGTCTCGCGTCGTTTCCGGGTTTCAGGCTAAAAAAGACAACAAACAAATAAATAGTTAGTGTAGAAGAAGGATAAGACAGAAAGGTAGAACTCGGAAACTTACCACCTAAAATATCATCGAAGAATCTCTCGAAATAATCTTCATCATCGTCATCGTCGTCGTCATCGTCTGCCGCTGTCCCTTCATCATCGTCGTCATCATCATCGTCATCGTCGCCGAGATCCAAATCTACGTCGTCGTCATCATCGTCATCGTCGTCGTCGTCGTCATCGTCTTCTTCTTGAGGAGCGGCGGCGACCGGCTGGACGACCTGCTCCGCCGTCGTCGATTGCCTAGACGTCGCCTGTTCTGCGGTGCCCTTCGCTGTTTCGATATGAACTTGTGCTTGTGGAACGGGTGAACCGAATGCCGTACCGGCAATGGCACATAAGCAACAAAGCAATAACCATCCGAACTTCATTTCGGCTTTCTTCTTATGAGCACCGTTACAGCTAACAATTACGACAATGATCCTTCACTAAGTCTCTCTCTCTCTCTTTTAATAAATATTATCTGCACAACTTCACTCAGACTCACACTACTATAGATAGGTCGGCATCAAGAAGCGACTTGTCCTCTTATAACTCCGACTCCCTCCACCGGACTCCTACCATCCGGATTCACTCCCACCCAGGATCTCCTTTTAGTCTTCTTATAAGAAGCGACCTAGGCCATAATAGTTTACCACCCATCGGCCATACATTATTGCACTTATCACAAATCGATCTTACATATTGTCAAATGATATAACAACTATTTTATAATTATAACAGCGAAATTGCATAGATAATCTACAATAATAACTTTCTTATAAAACGATTCATTGACGGGTTGCCCTGGAAAAAAGTATGAGCCGCACTTTCATTTTAGTTTTAAATTGCAAGTTTTAGAGTAAATGGATTGAAAATTTCTCATTCAAGATGTAGAAACGAATAAACCAAATTTATCTCTATTTACTAATTGAAAATTACGTTATTGAAAAGATTCAACAAAATTTAACGGATTTAAAATTGGATTTCCTGTACTTTGACTGAAAAATCTGTTGTGTTTAGACTAATCGTGAGAACATTTTTGAACAAATTTCAACTTAATCAAGCTCCATCAAGTGTAGTTTCTACAAAACGATTTCATTGTTCGAAATAGGTTGTTATAAAAGTCCTTGTATAGTAGAACATTATTAATCCTTTAAATTTATTAGACCTTATTAATTATATTTTGATTCTTTTGTTTAGATAATTTGTTACATTGTTTACATCGGCCAATCGTTTATCGATCCAGAAATCATGTAATTTTCTCAAAATGCTCAGAATAAAAGGCGATTCTTTTGTTTATAGCAAAGGCAGCTGATGAAATCTGTGCAGTGGGTGGTAAAAGGCCATTGCATCTGTACGTCAGCGTTTTGGTCGATGATGAGCGTCGTCCTTCAGTCAGCTATGATGCTGAATCAGTCAAGAGTGTAATCCAGGTGTACGACACCACTTTCGACATGAATGAAGCTTCAAATACGACCATAAGCAGCAATTGAAAAGTTGCATTCAGGATCAATATGTCACGCCTTAACCATTTGTCAAGCTGAGGTAAACAAAACTCGTCTCTGCCCAAAATTTATATCAAAGGGACGGATTTTGTAGAAAAATCAGAAGCAGCATCTGCAAGTGACTGACCCAACCAGGATGAATTTAAGCGTAGATCGATATGTCACGTAATGATTCACAATGAGGATGTCTGAACCAGCTTATATTCCTAAAATCATCGTAATTTTTCATTATAATCCTTTACAGTTAATGTAAGTCACTGGAAAGGGCTGCATTTGAAAACTGCAAACGGCGAGGATGTGAAACTAATTTTTTAAAATAAAAAAAACTTTGTTCCACTAATATCTGTTACAAATGAACAATATTTAACAAAAATGATATACAAATTATAAATAAATTTGAGGTTTTTAATAAATAACCCACTTGGTTATTGGCAGCAATCGGATTTTGAAGTAGGTACTCAACTTTTTAAACTGGTAAAACTGACCTTTGTTTAAAAGCGAAACAAGGTTGGTAGGCGTTATCATGCTTATAAAATCAATAAATAACTGTCGTTAATAAGAACGATAACAATAGTCTCGCCTACTTTTTTCCAGAACGTGGGTGAATTCGCTGACTTTCTTTAACCTTCCCAAGGGAGAGGCGCTACCTTTCTTTCCTCCCGAATGGGTTTAATGGTTGGAACATTCTTTTAAAATAGGAATTGATCTATGCAATCCCGTTTGAGGTTCGGCAGTGAATTCTCAAAAGAAAACCCCCACATTGTGAAAAATGTTTTGCGGCAATGTTGGAAATTTCATGAAATTGGCAACTTTGTAACAACGTTCGGGTGGGTGTTGCCAATTCTTCGAACACCGTTAGATGGATTCGAACGAGTAAATTTGCAAAGATGAATGAGCCCCTTGGAAGAAAGTCGGCTCAAGGTTGGGGCGACGCTGTTGAGCATGAATGGGTTCTGCCTATTTGCACGCCCGGCCGAAGTGAGATCCTTGACTTTCTAACTTACGCGCACTGCCTTCTCGTCCCTAATTCTTTTTTGGCCCTCTTCCCAGGAATAATATCGT